>NC_043002.1:33623840-33843840 GCF_006345805.1 Octopus sinensis | reverse complement strand
AAATGATTCAGTTCTCAGTTCTTTGTTAACTAATTACGAAAATAATTAATTCTTCAACATTTGTCGTTCAAGTTTTTGAGATACAAGGTTATGTATTTTTTTTTGAATGTCTTAAATAAACTATGAATATTGTATAATACTATGAAGTGCATTGGCAACAACAAACGGTACACAAGACCAAATTGGGGTCATCGTTTTCACTAAAAAATAACGTTACATTCACTTAGATTTTATAAAGATCTTAACGTTTCCTTTTGCTGTTGTTTTATTTGTCTATGTTAAAATATGTCGGAAGTAACCAAGTTTGCGATCACTGATGATGTTCACTGACCCCGATAACGTTTTTTTTTTCTTTTTGCTTAATATGTAAATGATGACAAAATGTTGTGCTTTTTCTTTTTCTTTTGCAGAGTAAAAAAGAAGTGAATTTATAACGTCCTTACGCCAGATTTAATATATTTTCTTTAGGACCATTCGTCCTGAATATCACTTGAAACATAAGCGCAGCTCTCCTGTTCATATAAAACAACAAAATTGAGTACAATTAGGTTACGGTCCAAGCAAAATCTCACAATCATTACACCATTAAAATTTGCCATTGATACGTATTATAGTTTATTCATATCAAAAGTTGCTTAATATTGTCATATGTTTCTTTCATTTAGGTTGAATAACCTATGGGGATTGTTGACAGTAAACTGCCAGTATGTTCTAAAACCGCTTTCAGGTCAATTTTTGAAGAGTTTATGAATAATCTTCATTCGAGTGGATCGTAGCTTAAGTTGAAAGCTTCCATGAAATCACCAATATTCTTGAATTCTAAAATTTAAAGCTACCTATCACGGGTGCAAAGCATTGGCAATATTAGCAGATAGGTCACAATGTTGTTTCGATATCGAACCTTAAAGTTCTGCCTTCATATTTTGCAAACCTTGGTCCCTTACAAGATCATATAATTCGTCCTGAGAAGTTTATGATGTTTTATACATTCACTTAAAATGTTTGGATTGTAAGAGGTGGAATCTTCATTTGCTTCGCTTTCAGAATCTGAAGATAGGTAATATGTTTGAGGGGTCTCTAGAATGCGAAGTATATGACCTACGTTTTTTTAAATTAATCCTTTAAAAAATTTCGGAGTAATATATAAACAGTAGTCATTATTATTATCTGTGGGTTTTCTTTATACCATAACTAGTGGAAACAGCGTGCACTTCAGTTAGTCGCATATCCACATTTTTAAACAAGAGCTGGTACAAATATGGGACCCATTTCTTTTCTTGATCGCCTACTTTGCAAGCAAAATATTGTCAGTAACGTGTCCTTATTGTTAAGTTAATTTTTATAATTTTGTGATTTAGGAGTGAATTGTTATGATCGTTTAGGCAATTACTAGACATTTTAAATGGATAGTTGACGAGAGATGTCACACAATAAAACAGTAGGATAATGAGTTCTCGATTCAAATGACAAATGGTGCAGTAGTTGCCATTTTAGCCTATTGTATCATATTGTGCTTACATGGATCACAAAATGTTTGTTATATATAAGTTCAAATTCCATCGAGGTCGACTTTGTCTTTCATCCTTTCGGAGTCGATAAATTAAGTACCAGTTGTGTACTGAAGTCGATCTAATCGTCTGGCCTCCTCCTCCAAAATTTCGGGCCTTGTGCCTAGAGTAGAAAAAAAGTATCTTTTCGGTTTGAACGGCAGTTTTTAACATAATTTCTAGGTAACTAAAAACTTTTAAACTTCGTATACTGGTAGAATGGTGTTTATAACACAACTTTTTCTCTTAGCTTTATTGAGAAAATTTGTAAGATATTTGTTGTTTTTTTTTCTTCAATTTCTGCAATTTCAACCAATCAAATACGTAAAAAAACATTCTGTGCCGTATGAATATGTCCCTCGTTTAAGAAACAGATTGGGTTTATTTACATTTGTGAAGAAAAAAAATACCCTTCCCCCCACCCCTAACCCTAACCCTAAAATAGATTGAAATGCAATAGATCGATACTAGGGTCATAATTATGGGTGACAATTTCATATGACACCGCTAGAAAAAACTGCCGTTCAAACCGAAAAGATCCGGAAAAAAAAACTGTGGAAAGGATCGATGGGCCACGCTTTCGCGGTCCGTATTCGTTTGTTATATATGATGAAATCGATTACCTTTCGAAAAATGTCCCCATTTTAATAGGGGAAATAACTCTGTAATTCAAGCAGTTAAATTAAAATTGAATATAATTTCTATAATCAGGAACAGAGAATTTGTAAAGATAAACAGGTTTCGTCTTCAGCGCCAGAAAAACAATGTAGTTAAAAAGGTAAAATTAGATTCAGTATGGTGCTTTGTGGTATCTAATTCCGTTCCTTATGTCCTGGGTTCAAATCCCAGTGGGGTGAGTTACTATTCATTCCACTGGGATGAATTAAGTAAGTCATGCATTGATGTAGAATCGACTATAGCCTTATACTACATAATCCTGACATTTTTGCCAATGCATGAAACTATAATTTGCAATAACACATTAACAAAGATCTGTTCCGTATTCCTGGTAATAATCAATTTATCTGCATCAGACCCTCCTTTGGCTGCAAGACCTCCTACATTAAACACGTTTTTTTTTTCTTTTAATCAATAAGTAATGCTAATTTATCAAGTATATATTCGTTCAGTTAATCTGTCATCGTCGTCGTCGTCATAACGTCCACTTTCTCCATGCTCGTATAGGTTGGAGAGTTTATAGAAGCAGATTTTCTATAGCCGGATGCCCTTTCTGTCGCTAACCCACATCTGTTTCCAAGAAGCCAGACATGCTTCCGCAAAATACTGGAAATTTTTAATTTTGCGCATGCACATCATGTTTTTGATTTTGTCGACTACAATATAGTAGGGGCAGTTGGGCACCGTCTGTGAGTAAAACAGCACTATGACGCAATTCACTCTGCCAGAAATTTGGAAAGACATGCAGTACTGCTTGGCATTCGCGCCGGAAGCTCCAATACGAACATTTCAAAGTGTTTGGGTGTCAATCTGAGTGTTTGCCGTGTCTCCAAAATATGTACCGAGAGTGATAAAAATCAAACATCCAGTCAACATCATGGTGTTTGGAGTGATCACTAGTGATAGTGACGGAATCCTTCCATTCATCTTCCCACACGGCCTCAAACTCAACACGGAGGCCTAGATCAAGTGCCTGGAGGAAGTAGTGCTGCCCTGAGTCGAGAGGGTGGCTGCTGGAAGACCCTATGTCTGGCAAAAGGACTCTGCACCATGCCACACAAACAGATCACAGTCATGGCTGTCAGACAATTTCTGCGATCACATCACCACTAATATCTGCCACCTAACTCTCCAGACTGCAGCCCCATTGATTATTATGTGTGGGGCGCAGTTGAGCGAGAGACCAACAAAACTCCTTGTAACACCAAGGATGAACTAAAGGCAAGGATAATGGCAGCGTTCATCAACTTAAACAAAGGACCGTCCAGAAGAATTGCAGGAGATTCCAAAATCGTCTGAAAGCCTTGGTTGAAACCAATGGCAATTTTATTGAATAAATTTACTCTTTAGTATTTCAAGGTATTTTTATGTAAGTTTGGTAAATATATCTGTTAAAATGAGATGTCAGTATTATTTTAATTTTTGCGTAATTTAGGCGACAATTTATTCACCGCACCCTGTATATGTTGTATATATATATATATATATATATATATATATATATGAAAGAAATGAAGCTACCATGATCAGCTGGATGTGTAATGCCAGTGTGCACACACGACAGAGTATAAGCGCCTTGAGAGAAATGTTGGACATAAGAAACATCAGATGTGGCGTGCAAGAGAGACGTCTGCGCTGGTATGGTCATGTACTACGGATGGATGAGGAGAGCTGTGTGAAGAAGTGCCACTCCCAAACAGTGGAAGGAACCCGTGGTAGAGGGAGACCCAGGAAGACATGGGATGAGGTGGTGAAGCATGACATTCGAACGTTGGGCCTCATAGAGGCAATGACGAAAGACCGAGACCTCGGGAGATATGCTGTGACTGAGAAGACCCGGCAAATAAAGTGAGATCACAGCTGTAGCCTACGCCAGTGTCGCATAACCAGCCAACTCAAAAAGTACCTTTGGATCGTAGGGCGACATCCCGTGCTTGAGGAGACCTATTAAGTCAAGTACATCAACATCAAAATCGAATGAACCCACAATCAAATGGAAATTGTAGTTATGGCTGATGCCAGCACCGCCGATCTGGCTCCCCGTGCCGGTGGCACGTAAAAAGCACCATCCAAACGTGGTCGATGCTAGCCCTCTCGCCCGACTGGCTCCAGTGCCGGTGGCACGTAAAAAGCATCGTCCGAACGTGACTGTTGCCAGCGCCACCTTGACTGGCTTCCATGCTTGTGGCACGTAAAAACACCATCCAAACGTGGTCGATGCCAGCCCCCTCTGGCTCCCGTGACGGTGGCATACAAAGGCACCATCCAAACGTGGTCAATATCAGCCCCCTCTGCCGGTGACACGTAAAAAGCAACCACTAGATTCTCGGAGTGGTTGGCGTTAGGAAGGGCATCCAGCAGTAGAAACACTGCCAGATCAGATTGGAGCTTCCCAGACCCCAGGTCGAACCGTCCAGCATGGAAAACGGACGTCAAACGATGATGATGAGGATATACACACACGATGGCCTTCTTTCAATTTCTGTCCACCAAATTCATTCACAAAACATTGGTTGACCCCAGGGTTATAGTAGAAGACATTTGCCCATTGGGACTGGACTGGAAACCATGTGGTTAGGAACGAAACTTCTTAACCACACAATCAAGTCTTCGTCTACACAGAACATGTATAATTGCTGCTATTCAGTCAGAAGTATGAAATATAAGCAATACAAGTCCACTGGTGGTAACATTCAACCAAAGCTGATTTATCTACAACACTATAAAGCTTAGAAAACTGATATACAACTTTTTAGTCTTTTACCTGTTTCAATCACTGGACTGTGTCCATGCTGGAGCACTTCATTAAGACGAGTAACACTGACAGAGTTGATGTTCAGTTTGAAAAAAATCGTGGGTGGAGAGAGAATTTCAACAATGGGAATTTAACACCTACCTGCAGAATGTGAACTTAACCATTCATGTTTACTTTCGTAAATGTTTCAATCTCTCCCTTACTCTACACACACACACACATACACATACACAATTATCATCATTTAATGTCCATGTTTCAATCTAGCATGTGATAAATGATTTGATAGGATCTGATGGATCCCAAAACTGCACTGTGCTCATGTCTGCTTTGGCATGGTTTCTACAGCTGCATGCCCTTCCTAACCCCAACCACTTTACAGCATTGCAGGTACTTATTTTCATGCAACCAGCTCTAGCGAGGTCACCATTCAGCCTGCAAGACTACAAAACCCAGGGAGGAAGGCAGTCTTTATGCTAGATGAAGGTGACAGATATGCTGAACAGGTTCCTTCCCACCCAACAATGGGGCAAAGCAGGTTCTCGTGGGGTCCCACAAGAAGCTGTTCTGTTCCACTCAACAGGTTCTTGTTGGGTGGGGCAGAGCAGGTTCTTGTTGTACAGGAGCTACATGGCTACTTTTATTTAGAGGAGAAAGTGAGAATCAGTAAGAGTTGTGAAGACATAATGTGAAACTTGCAAAAAAATGAAAATAAAAAAATAAAATATCAGCAAGATTTTTCAAAACAGCAACCATCATATCATCATCGTTTAACGTCCGCTTTCCATGCTAGCATGGGTTGGACGAATGACTTAGGGCTGGCGAACCAGATGGCTGCACCAGGCTTCAATCTTGATCTAGCAGAGTTCCTACAGCTGGATGCCCTTCCTAACGCCAACCACTCCGAGAGTCTAGTGGGTGCTTTTATGTGCCACCGGCACGGGGCCAGTCAGGCGGTACTGGCAATGACCTCGCTCAAATCTTTTACACATACCACCAGCAAAGCGATGCAGATTAAAAGAAACACTCCGAGCAGGCTCCAACTAATCAGCTGTGACTAAACAAATTACAATAAACTAACACAATAGTGGTTGTATGGGTAAAAAGCTAGTTTCTCAACTAAATGGTCATGGGTTCAGTTCCACTGTGTAACACCTTGGGAAAATATCATCTACTATAGTCCTGGTCAGATGGACAGACCAAAGCCTTGTGAATGGAATTGGTAAACAGAAACTGAAAGAAGCCTGTCATATGTGTGTGTGTGTGATTTACAAATGTTTGTGTTGTGTTTATCGTCAATGCCACCTTGTTGATATTGGTTTGTTTAGATCCATTAACAAAGGAAACCAACAGAATAAGGACCAGACTTAGAAAATAAATACTGAGATCGATTTGTTCAACTAAAGCCCTTTAAGACAGTGCTCCAGCATGGGTGCAGTTCAATGACTGAAACAAGTAAAAGACAAAAGATAAAAGACAAAGCTAAACTTGCAGAGTTCAGAAGGAAATTTAATTAAAACTTTTTAAAAAAAAAATAATATCAAATAAAAATAAAATTTAAAAAAAAAGACTTGGTTCCTTTCAGAACACAAATATGATCCAGAAACAACATTAGTAGTTGTTGTTTGGAAGTAGGATGATGGCAGGGACTGCGATGGAGCCCCCAACAGTGTGTTTTAAGTTGCCATAGAAACATAGACTGATGCAACATTGATACAGAAGTAGTGCTAGTCATATCTGATATACATCATGTACTGGTCACTAGTGTAATACAGCTACAGAGAGAAGTGACCAGTACAGTAAATAGCTGCACACTGAACTACAACAGAACAGTACGATTTGTGGGTGACCATCAAACATTTCCAATGATGAGTCACCTGATATAAAGCCCCACTGAGGAATTTCCTTAATTCATTCCCTTAAAATCTGACACTACACATATACATACCAACAGGTATTTGTATGTGCAATTACATATTCATATGCATGTGGTGTGTGCGTGTGTATGTGTATATATATATGGGTGTATTCATGTGCATATGCGTGTAGCATATTTGTGCAGGAGGTTTTCTACAGCCAAATGCCCTCCTGTTACCGACCTCCACCTATATATATATGTACACACATGTATTCATATATAATAATTATTTAAAAAAATTAACCAGATGAAATGAAGGTAACCTTCTTTAGTCATATGAGGTACAAAAGATCTTAGAATTTTCCCAAGAAAATGGAATGAAACACTTAACTCTTTGCTACATCCTTTCATCTACATGACTAGCACCTGAAAGTCATTTTCTGTGTCTTTGTTAAAGTGAGCAGATAATTTCTTTTATAAACAAATGTAGCTCACATAACAGCTGTGAGATTTTTACTTACATTGGCACAAACTGAATACTATTAGCAGTTATGTGACATTCTCAAATCAACTTGGACAGTAAGGTCATGTGATGTGTTTTAACTATGTTGGCCAAACTGCAAACTCCCTCTGCAAATGAGTGGGGATATGCAAACAGTAAATGCATTATGTAGAACTAACTCAGTAGTTCTCAACTATTTTATGCTTACAGACCCCCTTTAATCAGGAGGAAACCCTGGTAGTCAATCAATGTCTAAAAAACTCCTATCATATCTTTGATTAGCTAGATATCATTTAGAATTGCAAAACAAGTTTTTTTAATGTTTTGTCATCATCATCATGATCGTTTAACATCCATTTTCCATACTGGCATGGGTTGGACAGTTTGACTGGGGCCTGGGAAGCCAGGTGGCCATGCCAGGCCCCAATCTGATTTGGCAGTGTTTCTACAGCTGGATGCCCTTCCTAACGCCAACCACTCCGAGAATGTAGTGGGTGCTTTTTACATACCACCAGCACTGGGACCAGAGGGGGCTGGCATTGACCACATTCGGATGGTGCTTTTTACATGCCACCAGCACGGGGGCCAGTCAAGGCAGCACTAGCATCGGCCACGTTCAGATGGTGCATTTTATGTGCTACCAGTACAGGAGTCAGTCGAGGCACACCAGTTTATTGCACATAAAATCTTATATCCCTGCCCCTCCCAGTTGAGAACAACTGATCTAAGCAAACATTTAGAAATTTGCGGGAACACCAAATTCAAGATTTTTCCTTTCTACAAATACTTATGCGATGATCTAATATATCATTTAGAAATCAAAAGACATTTTATAAAAAACAATTTGAAACAACCCACTTAAAACATGGACAATTACATGTCCAAGTTGAAAAATTTATCATTGAAATTTTCTATGAAATGAAAATACTGGTTTTAAGTATTTCTTCTACATGAGAATTGAAGAAAATAGGAATTTATTTTCACCAACTCATCTTTTTTTACCATCATTTTTACTATTATTTTATTCTACTGAGGACCTTTTGTCTCTATGTATATGTGTGCATGTGTACATGAACATGTCCAGGTGTGTGTATGTAGATGTGTATAGAAGTTCATACACATATACATTAGTACCTTTACTAGGTTCAGCTCAGAAAAAACTTTTATATGTCACATGACTTCACTGACCTGCAAGTGACACCAATCCTCTGATCACATGACTGATTCATGCAGACATCAGAGGGAAAACAGTAAACAGATAATAATTCAAACATATCACATGACTGTTTCACAATATTCAGTTTTTGCCCTCCTTAGTAAAAATCTCACAGAATTAAAGTGAGCCTGCTTTCCCTTATAAAAGAAAACGCTCTTGTGCACTTTAGCAAAGACACAAAGATTAATACTCAAGCACTAAACAAAAGTTAAGAAGCATTTCATTTCATATCCTTGGGAAAATATAAAGATTGTTTTTACTTGTATACAAATGTATATAATTAATCTAACAAATGGTACCTCCATGACTTCAAACTAATTTTTAATCTTACATATATATATACATACATTTATGTGTGTATAAGCACATATAAATATATATATATATATAAAATGTGCATCCATATGTATTTATGTGTATATATCTACATAGTGTGTGTGTGTGTGTGTGTATATATATATATATATTATATATATATATATATGTCCAAGGTAATCTCAATTACCTAACCGAATATATATATATATATATATATACATATACACATACACACACTTACATATACAAATGAATATAATTAATCTAACACTGGTACCTCCGTCGCTTCAAACTAATCTTTAATCTTACATATATACATACATTTATGTGTGTGTACAAGCACATATAAATATATATATATATAAAATGTGCGTCCATATGTATTTATGTGTATATATCTACATAGTGTGTGTGTGTGTGTATATATATATATATTTATATATATATATATATACACACACTTACATATACATATATATATTACATATACTCACATATGTACATTTAAAAACAAGATAACTTTTGAAACTTTTTTTAAAAAAAAAAGAATGAAAAGTATTTTATACAGTTTGATTTCAACTTTTGATTGAGTTGTGTTGGTTTTTAATATCATAAAATTTTAGTCACTGTAGAACATGACTTCTGACTTCCTCGAATTCATGGTGAATCTTATATTACATAATATATGGTGCAAACACACACACACATAAGTGTGTGTGCATATATATATATATATATACACACACAAACATACATATATATATATATACATATACACTCACATTATACACATGTGTATGTACATATATATGTACATACATATATGTGTACATAAACATATGTATGTCTGCATACACATGCACACACACACACACATATAAATATATGTATATATACATACACAAATTATCATCACTATCATTATGATGATATATATATGTGTGTGTGTGTACATATATATATATATATATATATATATTCTCTTTTGTTGTGTCATATTTGTGTGGTTCACAAGTTTGACTGATGATGGTATTGGATCCTAGGTCTTCTGGTTGGTGACAGTTACTGCTCCCATACGTGTCGGGTCTTGTGATGGATAGTGGACAGAGTTGAGCTGAGTAGTTCGAGGTGGGATCAGTGGCGGTGGCCGCACAGGTAGTATTCCAGGTGGTGGTGGGGGTAGTCTGACACCTGCAAATGGGAAATGGAAGAGAATTGAATTTAATCATGGTGACGTTAGGTTGTTATGTTTTACAGGTGATCAAAACAGCTGTCAGAAAAGATATAATGAGTTAAATTGCAAAAGAAATAACACCTGTAGAATCTGATTAGGTAAATATCAGAATTTTATATCCACTTTCTATGCTGGCATGGGTTAGATCATTATGGACTAAGTTAGTTTCATTGGTTGGTTTGGTTTCATCAGCTGGATGTTGGATGCTGTTCCAATTGCCAACCATTTTACAGAGAGTACTAGGTGCCACCTTTTCATGGTACCAACATTAGAGGGATTGAATAAGAGAACCCTATACATTCTCTGCCCATTTGCCAACCACTTTATAATGTTGTACTGGGCACATTTGTATGGTACCAGCATTGGAGAGATTTTCTCCCTCATCATTCACACTCAAGACAGTATAGTTTGATGGCTTTCTATTGCGACTCCAGTACAAAATTTCTTTTGTGATTGAGTGCCTTGTACGTGGAAAATGTAGAGGGTACTTAGAGAGCTATGACAGGTGGACCAAGAAGAAACAGAAAGGAAAATCAAACATATTCCATATTGGTCAATAGATATGATAAATAAGAATGAAGACTTGAAAGGTAGACCAGCAAGATGTGAACCAAGATTCAGAAAATATGTTCAAATCATGTTATACAAAAGCAAACAATTGTATACCACTAAATAGTCATCAAAATATGGGTGTAATTATTTGATTCATAACATTTATTTAGTTTTCCAGGTGTAACCATTCTGTCCATGGTAAACACCTTACCAAAGTGGAATCTGGTCAATTACAGTTTTGGTAGTGTTAAGTGCTAAACAAGTGTAAATTGGTCTTAGCAACCACTTCACCCTTTAACATTTAAACCAGCTATATTTGACCCAAATATCCTACTTGTTTTATCCTCAAACCAGCCAGATCTAGCCTCACACACCTACTCTACAATGACATCTTAAAAATAAACATTCACATCACTGAAATTTCAGAGCTACATGATGATGCATGTTTAATTTTTTTAAATGTGGGAGTAATCTATAAACTAAAGAGTTCATTACTAAACTACTCAGTAATGACAAATTTTTAGTTGTATATTTTAATGTCAACAATTATCTTTGTTAAATTGTTTTCTCAAAGTTTAATAAAAGTGCATTATTAATTAACTGATGCTTAAAGCTGTTTAGTGAAAAACACTAACATAATATTTATCAATATGGGACACAAATCCAAAAATATTTATCATGATAGCAAGAATTTGTTTCAGATAAAACTTGGATTTTATATTAGTATCAAATATGAACTGAGTTCATAGTTAACCTTTTAGCACTTAAACCGGCCCAAATATTCTACAAACTGTGTGAACCTGGCCTGTTACAACTATCCTATAATGTCGTTTTAAAAATATATAATCACATAATTGTAAAATCAAAGTTACAAGGTAATCCCTGATTAATTCAAAACAATGTGAATAAATAAGCATCACATTTGACAGAGTAATCTGTATGCTGAAGGGTTAATATTAATATAAAAAAAAGAGGAGTGAGGTGACAAGCTGGCTGAAACATTAGCATGTTGGGCAAAATGTTTAACGACATTTCATCTGTCTTTAGGTTCTGAGTTCAAATTTTGCCAAGATTGACTATACCTTTCATCCTTTCAGGATCGAAAAATTAAATACCATTTGAGTACTGGGGTCAATGTAATCAACTTACACCAGCCCCTGAAACTGCTAGCTTTGTTACAAAATTTGAAAGCAATATAAAAAAAGAGGAGTGACATTGGGAACCTACAATGGAATTTAAGATTAGACTTTTTTTATTTGCAGTTATAAATATTCATTTAGGGTTTATAACAATTTTAATTGATTCAGTAATTCATCAAGAGTTATTTGTACAAGAAACTATCACCATATTCTATACCAGAGAGATGATGACAAATATGGAGTCCTCCTTACTGTTGTATCTGGTCAATTTATAACATTAGCAGCAGTATCTATGCACAAATGTTACTGATGTTACTGCAGTACAGACAGCAATCATGCATAGATCATTTTACACTTGTTAGACTATATACAAAAGGACAATCACATAGCTATTTTAATACTAATGAAAGAGGGTGGGGTGGTTCTGCAGCACAGAAGAAATACGTGAGGGCTGTCACAAACCAAATGGATTAATAAAAGCAAGGATTGACAACAATCTAAGGCAGAGCAACTTCATACCTGGTGGTGGAGGAGGTGGACCTCGAGGCATATTGTTAAACGGTGGTGCCATTGGGGGTGGAATACGGGGAGGTACACCTTGTGGTGGTGGTGGAGGTACCAGTGGTGGTGGCTGGCCAAGATTAAAATAGTTGTTGGTCAGTTCTTCAGGTGGCAATGGTAATGCTGGAAAGATATAAAATGACATTTAGAACATTTAGAATATTGCACAGAGTCATGGTAACTACATCTAACCACAAACACACAAATATACATCATTCACAGTACAATACAAATACAGTTTAAATTCACTCAAGTAAGTTATAGATTTAAGATGGCACCAAATTTGTTAAGCTATATGACAGAATAATGTCAGTAAGAAACAATAGATATTAAATCTGTAATAACAACAATAAAGGTTAATTCCTTTAAATTAGCAGTAGTACTACTATTACTAGTTTTGTTTTATAACATGATTTAATCAGAGTGGGGAAGATTAGTGCCAAGACATTTTATCAGGGTTTCCAAGATTGGTAGGTGACAGAGAAAGTCATCCTCACACCAGAAATATAGCTCAAATGCTTGAAATAGAGAAGGTTCTGCTAAAGACATCAGAACAGCTATTGTAACAGAAGATATTTATATAACCATGATCATCATTATCAGCAAGTGATAAATCATTAAACAGTTCCCAGTTATTTTTAACATTGAAGTAATGTAATCAGGACTTAAAAAGGTTAATTATAATTGATCTCAGGAAAACTTAAAACAATTTACAGATTTTTCACACAATATATTCTGTAGTCCAAAAATGCTCAGCCACTATTCTAGTGATAATTATTTCGTACATTATCAGATTTTTTTAATAAAACATATATGGTTAAATGGTTGTCAAGTTAAGGTAGTTAACCATCTACTACATGGTTATAAGTCCAGATCTTATGGATCTTTTCGGTTTGAACGGCAGTTTTTAAAAATAATTTCCACGTAACTAAACACTTAAAATTTCGTATACTAGTAGAATATGTTTATAAAACATCTTTTTCTCTTGGCTTTATTGAGAAAATTCTATAGTTTGTAAGATATTTGTTGTTTTTTTTCTTCAATTTCTGCAATTTCAACCAATCAATGACTTCTATTGGGGTGAAAACATTCTGTGCCGTATGAATATGTCCCTCGTTTAAGAAACAGATTGGGTTTATTTACATTTCTGAAGAAAAAAAGATACCCTTCCCCCTAACCCTAACCCTAAAATGCAATAGATCGATACTAGGGTTATAATTATGGGTGACAATTTCATATGACACCGCTAGAAAAAACTGCCCTTCAAACCGAAAAGATCCGATCTTACTGCTAAAACTTACACCATAGCTTTCGAAATGACAACCTGTAATATGATAAGGGAGATAACTCTGCAAGTTAGCGTCAACTTCCCCAAAGGTAAAACTACTGAGACTGACATGAATATAGAATGAAAACGACATTATCTTAGATGTGAGATGACTGTCACAACTTCTACTTCTTCAATTTATAACACTATGAATTAAAGTAATCAAGTATTCTATACCACAACAAAAATGCAGCAAAATTATAAACTCACCCCAGGTAAACCGGGTACAGGTTCCAGAAGATTCTCATTTTCTATATCTTCCTTCTTCATTAAAGTCTGTTGAGCCTGAGATCTTCCCCATTTAATGTTCAAACGTCGGCCAAGGATGATGAGTTTATTGAATGAACGTTCTGCAGCCAATTCTGCAGCAGAACGGCTTGTAAACTGAACAAATGCACAGTGTTGCTTACTGACCACGTTGATAGAACGGATTTCTCCAAACTGATAGAAATGGTCCCTGGATAAGGAAAACATAAAACAATCAAGGATAGGCTGAAAAACCAACCAAAATAGAGATTTATAATATAGACGTGTACATATTTAGAATATATATATATTGATGTAGAGAATCGATTGGTTTTACACCTGTTATTCCATGCTGACATAGTTTAGATGTAAATTGTCTAGAGCCAAACACTCCTCCTGTCGCCATTCGACAAGGTGTCACATAGCAGGACTGAACCTGGAAATACATGGGTGCAAAGCAAAATCTGTAGGAACACAGCCATAGATGCACCAATATTTCATAACTGCACAGCTACTCCTGCATCTGTAATGCGTATGTATATACTCAGATATAGAAGCATATACATGTGTAGATGAGGGATTAATGTAGTTGGTGTTTAGTAGGAATATCTTTGGGTTGACGTCTGTAGGGAAACTGTTGGTCATTAGGAAGTGAAGGTTTAAGTGTATTTCGTGGGCATCAGACAGGTTACATGTGAGTAGGACTAGGTGGAAAAATCTCTGGGTCTGATACAATTGTATAACTTCATCATACACAGAACGTCTATTACAGTATGCCTGTCTGTCTGCAGATACTAGCACCAGTAACTCATGCACTTTATGAAAAACCTTACAAAAATTGTGTCAAACAATAGGAAAATGAAGATAAGATTTAACGGCTTGACTTGATTGCCTTGACTGGCTTCCATGCTGGTGGCACATAAAAAGCACCAACCGATTGCGGCCGTTGCCAGCCAGCTCTGGCCCCTGTGCCAGTGGTACGTAAAAAGCACCCACTACACTCTTGGAGTGGTTGGCGTAAGAAAGAGCATCCAGCTGTAGAAACACTGCCAGATCAGACTGGAGCCTGGTGCAGCCTCCTGGCTTCCCAGATCCCAGTCAAACCGCCCAACCCATGCTAACATGGAAAACGGACGTTAAACAACGATGACAATGACGATGATGATGAAAAGAGACTTACCTCAGTTCTTTTTCTGCAATACGGACACCAAGGTTTCCAACATATAATGTTGTGATAGTTTTATCTTCAGGTGGCTCCAGTTTGGGCATGGTTGCATACCTCTTGATCAGCTTATCAGCTACAGGATCATTAAGGCCATAGTATCTGTCTTTAATGTTTTGATCAGCCAGTGGATCATTGGGATCAGTGGGCTTTTCATGTCTACAAATGGATAGAAGAAAACAAATTATTCAACCAATTTCAATACATAATGTTGTGATCAGCTGAAGAACCATTGAACTTTTATTGATTGAGGACTTGTATACACAGGTGAGTGATGTAATGCACAGACAGGAGTATAAAATATAATGTATCCACAACTGTTGTGTAGTGTATAGCATACACCCAGGTGTGTTGCATGCAGGGTATAGTGTATACACAGGTGTATCCCTTGTATGGTGTATAAACAGGTGTGTTGTGTACAGGTATTACATGATGGTATAGTGTATATGCAAATGTGTTATGTACCTGATATAGTGGACATATAAATGTTGCATGTAGAATATAGCATATAGATGGGTGTGTTGTGTGCAGAGTATCATTTATATATAAGTGTATTGTGTGTTGAATATAGTATATACATAAATGAGCTGTGTGTATAATATATTGTATATAGAGGTGTGTTATGAGTAGAATATAAATACACATAGGTAGTGATGTGCAGGTGGTGTATACAAAGATGAGTTGCATGTAAGACAGTGTATAGCATATAGTCAACACAGATGTGTGTGAGTGTAGGATACAGTGTATATATAGATGCATTGTATGTAGACTATAGTATGTTGTGTGTAGAATATAGGGATGCATTATGTGATGCTGCATAATAGTGAATGCAGAGCGTTTTATGAAAACTAGGGAAAAATGTAGCAAGCTTCTTCCTCTGAATGTGTTATGTGAATGCATGTGAATAGCAGTGGACAAACTGAGAGAAAAACTGAATATGAGAAATCAGACGTAATATGTAAGGGAGAAGACTGCACTGGTGTGGACACATGCTGCTTACTGAGGATGGCAACTGTATGAAAAAGTGTCACTATCTCAAAGGGAACGAAACTTGTGACAGAGGAAAACCAAGAAGGATTTTGGATGAAGTGATGAAGGACAGTGACAACTGGCAACATGTTGAGCTGAAGAAGACCTGACCACTTATGCAAGCATGGTGAAAGGCGTTTGCCCATTTTGTACCAGCTAAGTTTCCACTTGCTATCCCTTTCACTTCTTGGATACTCTTTTATCTTTTGACCCCTCACCTGTTCACAACACTATGCTACCAGAGTAATGATGGAGAACTGCAGATTTGTTCGCATACAATCTCCATCACCATTATCTGTACCTCTGCCGCTCTGAGCAACAAGGGATTACATAATGCCCGTTACCATCCAGTACCTTCCCTAATTGACATTACTCTTTTATCATGACTATCCTGTCACTTGTACTCACCCTCATCAGCAAACATCAACCCTCTACTTTCCAGCCTCCCTCTCCCTTAATTCACAATTGACATCCATCATACCTTTAAATCTCAACCATTTTCATCACTATATCTCTCTCTCTGTCTTAGTCTCTCATTACTCTCTGCTATCATTCCATTTTCTTCAATACTACCACAGTTTTTCTCCTTTACACTCATGCACCTTTCTCCATTTCACTCTAGTTCATTTCGTTTTCTCTTCCTTACTATCATTGCAACCACTTTGTTTACCTCTTCATTTTCAGGCCCCTTTCTTCCATGTTACTCTAACTTATATTCAGCAATCATCTATTCTACCTATTCTATTGATCACATTGCCTAGAACAAATGATGATGACATTAAACAAAGCAAATCATTTTTTGTCTTGCATAGTACAAAGCAACCCCGCTAATTCTGGTACTACAACATAATGCACCCAATAAACTCTCTAAAGTAGCTGCAGAACAAATGGAGAAAACGTAGTGTCGAGAAGACCCTTTAGTGTTGTCCAATGACAATACAGAGATATTGCAAGTGAGAGGCATCAATTGACCAACTAGAAGAATAATAATAGAGATATAGTTACCTGTAAGGACACTCTTCTCCACGTTTACACTCTCCTTTAACCCAGAAAGAACATATGTGTGGCCTGTTGCGTTTATAATAAGGCGCTGTCCTTGCCAATTTCAGTAACATGTCACTTGGAGCTGTAGCTTTGGCTAAAGCACCTGCTGCTGTGGTGCCATCGCTGTTATTGATCTGCAAAATATTACATACAACACAAAATATCATCATCATCATTATCATCAACATTGGCAGTATATTACATGTTAGTGTGTGTAGGAAAAAAATTTGAGATGATTGAGAAGCAGAAATAGCCATGGTTCTTGGCATTAGCATAAACTGTGAAGAGTTTGAAGCAGATGTTTTACTTAGTATAATAATTAATATTTAACCCTGCTTAAAAGTGGATACTGTGTTAGAACACATAATATTGTGACAGTTACAATGAGAGAAACTCATACTGGCTTTTGGTGCATATAAGCACTCTTGTTTATACTGCTAGAGGGGGGATAAATTACCTTCCCTGTTAGTGATGTAAACAGGAACTGAATACCAATATGAGAATTTTTCTCATGGCAACTATTGCAGTATTATATGTGGAGATAAAACAGCTTTTGTAGCCCCATGTACAAGAGATTCCTTTTTCAGTAACACTTCTTGTTTCAATCACAGTGCAAGGTACACTGGGTAAGTATTTTCTCTCCTACAATAGCATCAGATCATTGCAAGTCTCATGAGTAAAATTGGGTGTGTGGAAGTGGATACACTGAAGAAACATGTCAGATTGATTTTACCTGTTCATGAGGTAAACTTAATCCTTCTCAAGGTTCGCTGCTGCTGCCATCAACATCACCAAACTGACTCTTTGAAACTTTAAGCAGAATCCACTGTTGTAGAGATTCAATGATAAACTTCATCCCTCTCTTGGTTCAACACCACAAGTTGATCCTAGACAACTTTAACAGAGCCTATTCTTTTGTAAACATCTTAACCAAGTTCCTAGTCTGAGAATAAGCCTAATGTCATTTCTTCCTCCTTTTACCTCACAAGGCTCAGAGGGCCACAGGTACAGGTCCCCTCTCCAAATTGAAACCTTTTTAATTTATAGACACCACTGCCTTTCTTCTGCTGACTAAACCACAAAAAAAAAACTTAAACTAACTTTATCATCAGTAATGATGATGATTTTTAGCATAGGAACAAGGGGATAAATTTCAAGAAAATGGATAGATAAGGTTTAAGTGTGTCCCACTAAGAGAGGATTAAACAAAAAGTCAATCCCCTGATAGAATTTGAACACAGAATATAGGAAACATAACTAAATACTACAAAGTATTGTAGTCTAGCACATCTTTTATGCCACCAACCTTACTACAATACCAATAATGAATGACTTACCTCTCTTTCAATATTCTGAGTATAGTATTCTTTATTGACATCTGACTTAGGAATGTTATCTTGTAGTTTAAGAGCAGCATCTCGGACTTGCACAGGGAGACCTACAAACACATAAAACATAGTATGTGTCACAATAGTGAATTTTGGTTTTATTGAATACAGATGTCATACCACATATACACACACATATATACCATATTAACATTTGCACACATTGACATATGCATCATCAAAATAAAGTACTTTGGTTTTATTTATTTACTATATATTTACTAACTCTACAGATGCCATACAACATATAAACATGTATCATATTATATATTCACATCCCAAAACTGCATTTTATGTTTGGTTATGAAATTAAAACTGATCTTACTACAAACATTGTGTTGTGTCCCTGAGAAGGCACTGAACCCTGCTTTTTCCAGGTTGTCTTCATCACATATACACACATGCCTTTGTCAAGTCTTCTATGGGGCGCAGCATCATCTGATCTGACCTCACCACTACTTCTAAAGTCTCCCTCAACTAACAGCGCATCATCCAGTCACATCACATCCATACCAATGCAGTTATCATTTCTGAATACATCAACTAATACAATTGACATTTTGCTTGACTTTCATGTAGGTTAACAGGACATGGAAAGAAACCCAGGAGACACAGCAAAATGACAAGTGTAGCCACAGAGCTGGCTTTGTTGCTGGTGAAGATAAGTTACAGTAAGTCTATGAAGGAAACATCTGTAGTGGCCAGCAACAGAGGGGTGAAGTCAATGTAGAATGATGTTGGAGTGGTGCAATAGTAGAAAGCCAAAAATTGGACCAAAATATAAATATATAAAATCTTTCCTAGTATTTATGACATGAACTATCCCAAGGACAATAAAGTTGGCTTTTTTACTCTACAATATTTGTATTCAAGGCAGTTTTTCTTCATATCTGCTGAATAACATTTGATGGAACTGTAAATGCTTTACTATAGAAAGCTTTCTTTACATTCATCCCAAATCTCAGTCACTCTCACACACGCAAAGAAAAAAATAATGTACAGGTGAAAACAAAACCAACCGTAATCCAAATCCAAGAGACATGTCTGGCAAATATTCTTCAACTTGGAACAAGTCTGACACACTTCAGTTTTCTTGAACCTCATTCGGGCACCAGGACACCATCGAAACACGGTAAAAGGTCGTGCACATATCTTGCATTCCTTGCCATATTTTTCTTTCATCTGAATAAGAGGAAAATAAGGAGAACAGACATTTAGAACAACAAACCTGATTCTTTGGGACAAACTATTCAAAGCTATATTATATGAACCAACAAAGGAGTTTCCAAAGCAGCCAAAATTTCCCAAGGTAGAACCTATTGGATAATACAGTCCTAGATACACCATATCTAAATTCAAAGAAGACTCCATACTTGGAACATCTTTGGTCCTAGATCTGTTGGATCAGAACTAATCTGAAGCTACAGTAGAGAAGTACACATTAGATAATATTGTCATAGACACACTGAACCTAAGACAGGAAGGTCAAATGGACACAGTCAAAACACCATTTGATCATAGGTCTATTGGTCCTGAACTTGAACAACATAATCTACAGTAAACAACAAGGGATCTTTTCGGTTTGAACGGCAGTTTTTAACATAATTTCTAGGTAACTAAAAAATTTTAAATTTCGTATACTGGTAGAATGTGTTTATAAAACATCTTTTTCTCTTGGCTTTATCGAGAAAATTCTATAGTTTGTAAGATATTTGTTGTTTTTTTCTTCAATTTCTGCAATTTCAACCAATCAGTGACGTCTATTGAGTTAAAAAGCATTCTGTGCCATATGAATATGTCCCTCGTTTAAGAAACAGATTGGGTTTATTTAAATTTTTGTGAAGAAAAAAAGATACCCTTCCTCCACCCCTAACCCTAACCCTAAAAGAGATTGAAATGCAATAGATCGATTCTAGGGTCATAATTATGGGTGACAATTTCATATGACAGCGCTAGAAAAAACTGCCGTTCAAACCGAAAAGATCCACAACAAGTGTGCTACAATGTCATATAACAGCATTATGCTATATCATACAAAAAACAATGCATACTGTATATCACACAACAAAGCACCACAGTCATCATCAACATCATCATTTAACATCCATGTTTCATGCAGGAGTGGGTGGGACAGTTTTACAGAATCTGACACTGGAGCACAGAATCATGCTCCAGTGTCTGCTTTGACATGGTTTCTATGGCTGGATACCCTCATTAGGAATATTCTGGGTGTGATTTTGCATGGCACCAGCACTAGAGAGATTGCCATGCAGCTTGCAAGACTAAGATCTCCTTCAACTGAGTGGGGCTACAGTACAGAGGGAGATGTTTTTATGCTCAGAGATGACCATAAAGGGAGAAAGAGCCATAACAGAACAGGTTTCTTGCTGCAGAGGAGCTACATGAATACTCACATTTCAGAAAAGAGGGTGAAAGTGACCAGGGTGGAACTGGAAAGTGATAAAATAGTGGTGATGAAGTTTCAGGATAGATCTTCCAAGGTACAAGGTGAATAGAAATAAATGAAGACAAACAGAGTGTGTGGTGGAAAGAGGCTGTAAGAGTGTATAGGGAAGTGAGAGATGGGGGAATGAGTTCATGGCAAATATAATGAATAACAGGGATTGAGGGGTGTTAAGTATGGAAGGTAGGGAGGAATAAGTGACAACTCTAGAAACTGAGTAGGGTTGAGTGTGGACATAGTGAGTGATGGATAAGGGTTAGGAGTGACCTACAATACATTTGAGTTGGAGAGAGGTGGATTGAGTAGGTAATGACTAACAAGAGTTCCATAGTACACATTTTATGATATTGGTGATGTCTATGTCATAGACTTACGTAAAACAGTCTTATAATTACGTGCAACGGAAATGTACTTGTACAGTTTTGTATGATGACTAACCAACAATGATGTATTGGTATAGTGTAACATGATGAAACAAGAAGTTCACTTGATCTGCTTAATACAGCAGCCAAATATTCCTATTATCTTTAAAAAGAAGATAACATTGACCAAGGTTACTCAATAACAAAACTAACAAAACAAGCTGAAAATTCAGCCTTTGCTTGACTGCTTGATCTCAGAAGTTGCAGCCAAATCTCCTTCAAGTCATACCTTAGTATCTTAAAGAAAGGATATATTGGACAATGCAATCCTTTAAACACAAAGGTGGGAGGATTGTTGTTGGAATGCTGTAGTATATCCACTACCCAACCAGGAAATACACAACAACAGCTGTAAACTGATTCAAACAGAGAAAACACACATAATAAATATACTGACAGATATCAGAAGAAATTTCACTGTTAATAGTCATAAATTAGCTTCCTTACCATTCTTATATAAGGATTGTCTCCAAGACATGTTTGACAGAGAACTGGAAATTCCTGGAAAAAAGAAAAAAGAATATCTTTAGATGAAAATGATCATCATATTCAAAATTTAGTGTCAATAAAAATTTTCATAAATCTACTTGAATTGATGAAAAAAAATTTTTTAAGTCAAATTATATTTGATTACCTGTTTCCAAGCAAGGTAATACCTTCCCATGGCCAGACATGTGTTCATAGAAGATGGGAAGCAAATGACAATGCTTGTACAAAACACATTTACAACTATTGCACAATGCCAAGAAAAGGAAACACAAAGACACACACACATACATATATATATATATATATATATATATATATATATATATATATACACACAGCAGACTTCTTTCATCATCATTACTTAACATTCACTTTCTATGCTGGCATGGGTAGGACGGTTTGACTGACGACTGGCAAGTCAGGAGGCTGCACCAGGCTCCAATCTGATTTGGCAAAGTTTCTACAACTGGATGCCCTTCCTAATGCCAACCACTCCGAGAGTGTAGTGGGTACTTTTTACATACCACCAGCACGGGCCCATATGTGTGTGTGTGTGTGTGTGTATATATATATATATATATATATATATGTATATACAGGCAAACATATACATGATGATGATGAACTCTCCTATTAGAGACAAGGTATGAGCATTCAGCTTTTGCTGAACAACCTGCACAAGCGATTTGTTTATAGTGATGAAATGTCTGTGCCATACATTAGCTCACTCTCTCTATCAAATCAATGTTGTCTGAACAGGTGCACAGTGTACCATGCATCAGGTGTTGATGTGACCGCAGAGCAATATGAGGTGAAGTGTTTTGTTCAAGAACACAAGGCACCACTCGGTCTAGGAATTAAAATCACAATTGCTATATCATTGTTGGTGTAGCACCCTAACCACTAAGCCATGCACCTTCATATGTATATGCTGTGAGCTATTCTATATTGATTTCTAACATAGTATCACAAATTTGGGGATGTTATAGTTGATTAATTCTTAATTAGTACGTTATTGTACTGATCCCTGAAGGACAAATAGCAAAAAGTTAACCTGGCAGGATTTAAACTCAGAACATAAGAGTTTTATTAATTTCTGTAGGATATTTTGATTAACAAGCTATTGTTTCTACTAATCCAATAATAATGGTTTTAAATTTTTGTACAAGGCCAGCAACTTTGAGATGAGGGGCAAGTTGATTAAATCGATCCCAGTATTTGACTGTTTCCTCAACCCCCAAAAGGATGAAAGGCAAAGTCAACCTCGGTAGAATTTGAATTCAAAATATAAAGATCTGGAAGAAATACTACTAAGTATCTTTTTTCCAGCATGCCACTGATTCTACCAGCTCAACAGTAATAGTGGTTTCAAATTTGGCACAAAGCCAACAATTTAAGGGGAGGTGTAAGTTGAGGATATCGACCCCAGTGCTTAACTGGTACTTATTTTATTAACCCCAAAAGGATTAAATGCAAAGTCAACCATGGCAGAATTTGAACTCAGAACATGAAGCTGAATGAAATGTCACTAAGCATTTTGCCCAGCATGCTAATAATACTGCTAGCTTGCCACCAATAACAGTTTCAAATTTTTACACAAATTCAGCAGGTTCAAAGAAGGACTAAGTTGATTAAATCAACCCCAGTGTTTAACTGGTACTTATTTTTTCAAGCCTTCAGCACACCAGTAATAATGCCAGAAAAAAAAAACCTTTAGGTTTAATTTTGCCGATTTGTTAAATATCCATTGTATAGAAATGAGGGAGCTGATGCTTAACTCCAGCTCAATCCCAATGGATTAGATTTATAATCTATAGCATTCCTGTGGTGAACAGCTCATCTCGTTTTCAAACCCTAAAGTATATTGGACTACATTTATCCACAGTCCTTTTTTTAAAAGAGATTTGAGAGAAATCTGGCTGTTACTACAATCCAGTCAGGTTGAGTGACTGAACAATAGTTTGGAAGTTCATTTATTTCATCATCATCATCATCGTTTAGCGTCCGCTTTCCATGCTGGCATGGGTTGGACGGTGCAACTGGGGTCTGGGAAGCCAGAAGGCTGCATTATTTATTTTTATTGTTTTTATCTATAGCACATAACTTATAAATTAGGTACTCTTTTGGTTTAAAATAACAAAGTGAAAGAAAGTCCTAGACTATTTGGCAATCTCCATAAAGTCTCCAACACAATGGTAAACCAGTGTGCATTTTTGCTGATCCCAACTATACATCAAATTCTACAGATGGCACATGAAACAAGAGTCAAAGAAAAATATCAAACACTATATTTCTAATTTATCTACAAGAATTTTGCTGGCATAGAGCCATGAAAACAACACACTCAGGAGTTTTTTGAAATGTATTAGACATTAATTCCCTGCAAATTAAATATGTTCGCTTAGCTGTGCAAGAAACTACGCTTGTCAAACGTCTCTCAGGATTGCAATCGAAATTCAGTTAGAGACATGTGGCCTAAAGTATTCGCTCAGCAACTTTGACAACTTCAAATCCCAATCCAAAACAATATTGGAAATAGAGGATCCCAAAACAATCACTAGTTGAAATGTATACTGTCCAAATAGATTACAGTATTGTCTAGATTTCCTTTCTACCGCATGCAAAAGTGCGGCTGTTGCACATTCAACCACGTGATACCAAGTAAGAGTCTCTATGATTGTTGCATCTCAGATCAAACACTTTCCTTGTTTCCAAAGCAATCATATCATTCCAGCTAATTTGTACTTATCACTGCGATCAAAGCCGACTGGCTCCAGAATTCTGGTAAACTCCCAAGTTTTAACACTGCGTTCTTTGTTATGCTGAAGACCTCAGCGTGTTTTGGTAAAGTGCCACAATTAATCTGTAAGATCAACAGGGATACACATCGTTACCCATAAAAGTACCAGACTTGCAACGTATAGTTACATCTGAGTGGCAAAGCAAATTTGCGGTAGATATATGCAATTCTTCAGGACTCGGCAGATTCCCAATCTCAGCAGATTAAGGGAAAACGGATCCATGTCACATTCGTGCAGATGTAGCTGTGAATATTCGACTCTTATCATACTGATCGGCATCGATCACAAATAAATCGGTCACATCTCTGTAATTAATATCATCCCACAATCTGTTTCTATCTCTACTTAGTAATTAGAGTTGTGAGCCGATCTGTGAGAAAATTTAAAGTTGCGTGGAGTACAGCCCTAACTTTTATACGTTTTTTGTCGACATACTTAACAAAAGAGAAGCAGATTTGTTTCAGATTAATTAAATATTTTCGCAGAAATGCATCATATTTATAAATTAAAAAAATTTACAAAATGTAAATAATCTCACCGAATCTTCCCAGTTTTGTCTGTTGTAAGTGTTGGCACTCTTGGAAGTCGCCATATTGCTGTTCACTCTACACAAACAAAGGTGATTACAAAATGCAATGCAATACGAAACGAAACATTACTATAATTAATAAATAATATAAATATCAAGTATTTATATAAAATTAACAATTTTTTTTCAAATTAAAATATTTTGTTTATAATTATAAAACATTTATTAATATGTAAAATTAAAATTAGATTCAATATCATAACTATGTTATATATTTCAGCGGAAACGTTGTGCTTTTAGAGACAACCTGACCTGTTTCTGTGGTTCTATATCCGGGTGAAGCACTCTAATTGTTGTAGGTCAGTTGATGTTTACTAAACAGAACATGTAGCAGTCTCTAGGACTTTTTCACTAAATATCTACAACTATCTGTGATACCCATGAAGGTAAATACATCTATTTTCTATTGCAGTTTCATCCAAGCCCATCACACTCTCAATACATTCGCAAATGTTTTTATATAGATTTGCTATATTTTTTATAAATGTAGACAAATAGGCGATCTTTCACAAATATGTATATTTATATATAGTTCCTTGTCTACATTGTCTCTGTGTTTGTATACACGTGCGGGTGTGTTCAAATATGCACGCACATACACACACACACACATATATATATACACAAACGCACACACAGAGTAGAGCGTGCGAGAAGGAAAATTATTTTTGTTCTCATAAACAATAGATATAGACTAATTCATTCATCTCTCATATGTACAAACTAGTCGTATATAAATCTGTAGATGCGATTCTTTATTTAAGATACATAATGGTGCAGTGTCATATATGTATGTATAGATAGACAGATAGATAGATAGATAGACAGATAGATAGATAGACAGATAGGTAGATAGATAGATAGATAGATAGATAGATAGATAGATAGATAGATAGATAGATAGACATACAGATAGATAGATAGATAGATAGATAGATAGATAGATAGATAGATAGATAGATAGATAGATAGATAGATAGACAGATAGGTAAATAGATAGATTCTATATAGGTAGATAGACTATATATAGATCGATAGATTATATATATATATATATAGAGAGAGAGAGAGATAGAACAATAGATGTATAGGAATATAGATAGATAGATAGACTGGCTGTATTTATGCATACATATACATACACACATGTTGAAAACCCATACTTTTCACCCTAAATAAGACAAACGTTTGCTAATGAACAAACCCCAGACTGCAGATTAAATCCGTAACAATAAGAAACTGATCAACACAAACGTATTTAGCATGTAGCAGTGATACAGGAATAAAGCACACCAGGTTTATTTCATGAATATTTTAACACCTTCATCTGACTGGTCTATCTATCTATCTATCTATCTATCTATCTATCTATCTATCTATCTATCTATCTATCTATCTATCTATCTATCTATCTATCTATCTATCTATCTATCTATCTATCGATCGATCGATCTATCTATCTATCTGCTTGTCTGTCTATCTATATATCTATCTATCCTATCTGTCTGTGTGTGCGTAGTATTCGGGCGTAGGTTTAAAAGTTTATATGAAGATAGATCGACATTTCCAAGCTTATTTACAATACTTTAGTGTCGATGGGTGAAATGTAGTCGTTCCAAACCTTAATAAACAAAATGAAATCTCACTCACTGAGCATACTTATAAAGACGTTCCAATTGTGACCGTCCTGTCTTTGTCTTCCTATTTTTTAAATTTATTTTTTCAAGACGTATAGTGTATCTAAGGCTATATCTATCTATAGTTGCATATTTCTTCCTGAAAACAAAGATCGCCCATTTATTCACCATATACATTCTGTTCTTAAGACTAGGGTATGGTCTGAAGGAGATTTGACTGTTATTTCCTGCATATTGAGTTACTACGCAGAGGCTCCCTCGTTGGTTCGGAATAGCTACGACGTAGTGACCAGTGGTCAAACTACCTCTACGATTTGCGTAATAATAATAATTGAATCGTTTCAAATTTTGGCACAATAATAAAATAATAATGCTCTCTCACTCCCAACTTTTTTTTTACTTCTGGGGAATAACTGTGCTCATTGCGTATATTTCGCAGTCCCCACTGCTAACACAAATCGAGTACTTTTCGTCTCTCTGATCCAAACGTGTGTACACACGCACACACAGTGTGTGTGTGAGTCACATTCATGCAATCGCATAATTAGGGAATCCATAATCCAAGGAGGAACTCAATACATTTGGATTGTAGAATATACTTAATTTATTAAGAGCAATATCTTAGGGACTTCAGATAGACATGCACAATCACGTGTTAAAGTTTATTTTTTTGTCAACAATCATTTATTTATCCTACGTACCCCATTATGTAACACGTAGTCGTGAACTCGCCTCTCACACACACACACGCGCGCACACAGACTCGTCTGCTGAGTCATTAGCTGTAAATAAACCAGTAAACATGGGAAAGCAAGGGAGCCTCTACGTGATAGCGCTGCCTGCTAGTTGTAGCAACTAAAGCGCCCCCAAATCACATGATACTATCTTCAAAACAATGCACACATTGGATGATATCGTCCTAGACATACCCTAAAGACGGATTGGTCACGGCTGGAATGTCTCTGATTATAGGTCTGCTGGATCGTGTCTGGACTAGGGCTAACTCACATAACCAGTTCTTTGTCTTGTGAATCACATATTATAATTTGCATATTTAATCTAATTTATTTCTTATGTTTTTCCCTTTCTATAATCATCGACAGCTTAACTCCAGACGGAACCAGCTATTTTACGCAATCATCGGAATTAAAATTTCTAGTTAATTAGTATTATTTGTCAGTATTATTATTATAACTACTTAACAAACATTAAATCCTAAATAGAATGACTGCTTATGTAAAAAAAAAAAAAAAATGCGAGAGGACTTGTGTACTTGGTGCAAAGTAGTCTGTAGATTTACCGTTGTAAATACTGTGGGACAAGGAAGTCTGTTATAATAGATGGGTCCTGGATTGAGGACCCGTCTTTGGTGATTTCTAATCAATATGATCGAACCTAGTTTGTTATTGATACTATTTTAGCACGAGTGAATGAGTAGGTCATTCTGTGATCGTTGGATCCATTAGAAACAATATCTTCCTTACTTTACGTCGCTACTAGACTCGCTAGAAATATGAACCAAATCTTCCTTAAGTCATCCTCCCCCCACACTCCTATAGTCTTGGAAACGAAGTATTTGTCTATGTTACCCCACATACATGGTCAGTACTGGACTGCTTTGGTTCATAGACTTGCTTGATCATGACTGACGTAGAGCTACACACTATTTTATTTACCTGTAAAAGATTGAAAAGACAAATCGGAAATGAAGGTGGGAATCAGATGTCGAGTCACAGGATCCACTGTTAAAGTAGAGACAATATTGGTTGATATTTCAGAGATTTTATCGGAGGAGGAAGGGTAGTGACTATTATATTTTAATACCTTCCCACGACGTTGTTTGACCCCAACTTATATTTTGATCCAGCTGTATCTTAGCAATGTATTATCTAATGCTGTGTTCCGTAACATTTTTTTCACTTACGGTACACTTATATTCTTTTCAAAATTCGGCGGCACACCTGAACTAAAAAGATAACTAAAGGTATAGGGAGAGAAAAAATCATATTCAGGTTACACTGTGACACACTTAACATCGTAACGTGACACACCTTTGTGCCGCGGTATACTGGTTGCGGAGCACTGATCAATTGTTATATTTATGATTGCCAGTCTTAGCAGACCGAGCTCCTAATTACTGGCTCCATATAGGTTTCTTTCAAATACACAGTGTAAATATTTATTAATATAGTAAAGAGAGCTATATTGTGCTTTGTGTTATACACAATTAGTTTTTAACCTTTAGGATTGTATCGTTAATGAAAACAATGATTTTTTAAATAAATTATTTAAAAAGAGGGAAAATGTAAAGGGAGACAACTTCGAAGTGTAATTTAAAATTAAATATAATGAAATGGGTTGGATGCGGGGAGTGGATGTAGTATTTAGTTATATGATGACAAATCGGGATACGTTCCGGCCTTATTAGACTTCATCAAGCAAATAGTTTAATCCTAGAATAACTAGAATAGTTTAATCCTAGAATAACAACTATTGTTGGTGTGTGTAAAAAGAATATCTGAAAATTGGCTTATCAACTTCAACGGAGCGTATGCATACACACACAAACACATTTATATTTAGAAGGTTGTTTGTTATGGCTGGTCAGAGAGTGACCATTGGTTTCGTACCTATAAAGCACTTAACTGTATAGGTGACTTATCAAACTAAAGTGGCTGGTGGCACATAGTTTATCATCATCGTTTAACGTCCGTTTTCCATGCTAGCATGGGTTGGACGGTTCGACCTGGGTCTGGGAAGCCAGGAGGCTGCCAATACATATATACATCTTTGTTTTCGGGAAGAAATATGCAACTATAGATAGATATAGCCTTAGATACACTATATGTCTTGAAAAAATAAATTTTAAAAATAGGAAGACAAAGACAGGACGGTCACAACTGGAACGTCTTTTTAAGTATGCGCAGTGAGATTTCATTTTGTTTGTTAAGGTTTGGAATGACTACATTCCTACCATCAACACTAAAATTAGAAGCAAGAGTAGTTTAGACATCACAACTAATTCTTTTCTAGAGCACCTCCATAACAGCGAATTATCCATGTCATTTGTGATCTTTGTGTATATTCAGGGTTGAATGTTTTTGTTAAGTTTTTCAGTAAATGTGACATCTCTATTCAGTGGACCAACCACTGAGGTGGAAGCTACTCTGTTTTGGTTGTAACCTTTTGTTGGATAGAAATATATAATCCTCATTTGGAGACAGTTGTATAATCAATGACCTTTAAATGCCAAACTATTATTGTCTAGGTTCCTGCATGGGTTTGAAAGAAGACAATCATAAGATCTGACAGAACTTTCTTGCATTCCAAAGTTTGGATCAAGATTTTTATGAATTCTTCCATGTATATAATTTTAGCATATTTTTCCAGCAAGATTCGAAAGATGGGAGACATGATGTGTAAATGCACTCCTAGTAGTTAAGAAGCAGCCTCTAACCTTTTACTTTTTTAATCCTTTTTTCAGCCTCTCCAATTGTGTTTCTTGGAAATTATAGTGAATGATAGGGATTTCCATTATCAACATCACTGTCTGGTCCCTTGCATTGAATGTTCTCACTACCCTGTCACTAAACTTTCAAGTTATTGACAGTTTGTGACTATGTTTAAAGAAACCTATATCTTCAGACATAGCTATTTCCCAAGTTATGAACATGCTCAAAGTTTCAAATTATTTCCTTACTTGGGACAAAGCAGAACATTCCATAGGGGATAACTTCCTATAACAGAGGCTATGAAATTGTATGGCACTGAACAACATGATTTTGGCATTCACTCAGTTGTATATGTCTTTGGGATATTTTTGAAGTGCATAGTTGTCATCATTTTATTAGCATTTATATTGATATCAGGCATCCTTTTGGTGTTCTCTGCGTAGCTGCTGAGTGTGGCCAATTGAATATTTTTGTCTGTATCAGGCAATATTATGAAGAACAAAAGAATACCTTAAACAAAAGGTAACCTTATGGTACTCCATTTATTACCACTGTCTTTTCAAATAGGTATCTGTTGATTTAAGCTTGCTTCCCAACCATGTGGTTCCAGGTTCAGTCCCACCGTGTGGCACCTTGGGCAAGTGTTTTCTACTATAGCTTCAAGCTGAGCAAACCCTTATGAGTGGATTTGGTCGATGAAACTGAAAGAAGCCCTTGACTTTGTGTCTGTGTTTGTCCCCCTATCATTGCTTAACAACTAGCATTGGTGTGTTTACATCCCCATAACTTAGTGGTTCAGCAAAAGAGACTGATGAAATAAGTACTATGCTTAAATAAGTCCTGAGGTCGATTTGTTCAATTAAAACCCTTCAAGATGGTGCTCCAGTATGGCTGCAGTCCAATGACTGAAACAAGTAAAAGAATAAATTCATTACAAGAGCCTCACAATTTCCTTATATTTTCTGCTTTGACCAAGGACTCTGCTGTTCAAGATGTTAAAATTCTTTCTTTCTGGTGTACAAACTAATTCCATTTTATGAATTTTATTCACCTGATATTTGCTGGCATACACCATCTCTGGTTTTCTGTTGAGTCTGGCTGTTGTTTGACTCTGTTGAGCGCTAAGTGAATAAGCCAATAAAAGAAGGTACTACAACTGTGACCATCTCATCTTTATTTCAAGAATTGATGTAGATTATATTATTCAGTTGGTCTTTTTTTTTTAAGGTAGTGGGACATGATTTGAAAGCAATTCGGCTGTTATTTCTAGCAAGTTGAGCCACCAGATTAAAGCTCCATTTTATGGCAGGAGCTGTTTGTGTATTCCAGTTTCACCAGATCTGTCCAAGCTAACCCAACAACAATTACATCATATATGGCCTTACAATAGTTAGCACTAGCCTAAACCTTGCTTATTAAATAATTTGTTAATAGTTGATATACTAGTAACCAGTCATTGGTGTTTTCTCCTCATGTTAGCTCTGATCAGTGGTGGCTCATAGATAAAATTTTGTGGGTGCTGCTTCAGAAAATTTTTAACTGTTGTCTTAATATTGTTTAAAAAGAAACAAACATATAAGAGGAATATTTATACATAAACTTGATCGGTTCATATTTTAGCCACTGCCTGGTAGTGTGAACACCACTGCTAATTCCTCCTTATTTTTCAAAAATCCCCCCTAAATCACAAAATAAGGGGGAAATCTGCCCTATTTTTCAAATCCTGGCAGCAACACTGAAGCTGAAAGCAAGATAATAATCTAATTCTACACCTTATCACATTCAAGTTTTTAAGCACAATAGATGCAGAGTCAAAAAGAAACACTAGCTTTCACCAGCTCTGCATGAACCACAGTGCTCTCTCTCCCTAACTTGAAGCTTCCTATCTCAGACATGTGAGCATGTGCACAACAGCCAAACACTGCGTTGCTAGAACTGTGAAGTGCACAGTTCTATTCAAGGATTTTTGTATTTTTTTCATAAACTAGGGAATGGCTACTGACATTAAGCTTAAGGGTTATATAATGTACAAGTATAAAGAAAGAATTAAAGAAAAAAGGACTCGTTATATTGAATGTTGTCAATAATATTGAGTGAAAATAAAGGTGCTGCAGTTCTGCATTACCTATACACGATCTGCCACTGGCTCTGATCAAACTTATCTTCCTTTGATCAAAGCTATTCCAGCCATGACCACCCAATCTTTTATCGTAAATAGAGTACACCAATTTTATTATCCAAAATGCCCTTATTAAAGATAACTGCTATTTCTAGAAGACTGAGATATTATATAAATGCTCCTTGTTAGTTTGGCATAACTAATAATGATGTTGATGTTAGTGATATTATGGTGTCATTATTATTAAAAGGTGAAAGCAGTGAACTGGTAGAGCCATTAGTGCCTAGCAGCATCTTATCTGTCTTTTCATACCGAGTTCAAATTCTGCTGAGGTCAGCTTTGCCTTTCATACTTTCATGATCAATAAGATAAAGTACCAATCAAATGCTATGACTGATCTATTCAACTAAACCCCTCCCCTCAAAAACTACTGCTCCTGCACCAAAATTTAAAACCATGCTTATTGAAAGGTGAGATAGCGAGGGTGCAGTCTGGCCATGTGAAGTTTTCAGTGTTTACAGACTGTCATCATTTACAGCATCCCTATATCTTCTACTATCTCTGTTCTGGACAGAACTGACCATTATTTACAGATTTGGTTGTCAGTATCAGATACAAACAAACACACACACACACACTCTCTCTCTCCCTCTCTCTCTCTCTCTCTCACAGTGACTAAATTCATCTGACATTAGTGTGGAACAGTGGTATAGGAGTACCTACATGGCCTGGTGGCTAATACTTTACCGTTTAAACCAGCCATATCCGGCCCAAATATTCTTCCTGTATTATGTTCGAACTAGCCTACAATGCCATTCCTAAAGTAAAGAGTGCCATCATTGAAATCTCAAAGCTACAAGACAATGCATGAGTAATTCGCAATAATGTAATTATGTAAGCATTACATTTGATAATCTGAATGTAAAGGGTATTGGGCTCATGATCATGTGGTCTTGGGTTTGATTCCTGGAGCAGCAGTGTGATGTGCCCTTGAACAAGGCTCTTATTTCATGTTGCTCTGATCTAATCAGCTGAAATTGAGTACCAACCAGGTGCTGGTGCAGGTTTCTCTCTCTTCAGCTATGATATCCTTGACATTCCACCAAGTGAATGTGAGTGCTGAGAGGATGCCTATATCTTCTCACAGTACACAGGCTGCTAAAACTAGTGAAAATATGGTACATGCTATCAACTCATACTCAGTGATGGCTATGATATGATTTGTACACCATTGTTGTTGTTTCCTTCTGTTAGTCAAATATTGATGGAATCTGTGATTGTTCTAGGAATTTTGTTTTTGTTTCTTTTTCTGTTTTCTGTGTAGTTTATGGATGCATTACATCTAACTTCAAATAATTTTGTCTTCTGTGTATGTTATATGTCTGTGTTGCTTTGTTTTGTTGATTGTTACAGCTGGTTATATTTGATGTTTTCTGGCTTTGCTCGTAGAAGAAATATTGTTATTGTATAAACTCAATCTGCTTTGCTCAAGTAGCCCCCTGGCATGCAAGTAGTTGGCTGAGTAAGTGTAGTCAATAAATCTATTCCAGTTACACATATCTCCACCTAACAGACAACCATAGTTCACATCCCAACATGCACTGAGCTGCAGTGCTACAGTATGGATTTGATATGAATACTGTTGTTTTGGTGACAGGTTTCTCAGTTAGTGAGATAAAGACTAGAGTAATGATGCTGTAGCTGTATCTAGGAAATTATAAGAGCCAGTAAAAGAGGCTCTATAGAGTTGCTTGATTTGCTAGAATTAGCAGACAAATCACTTTGAAACTACTCCCTACCTTACTAACCCTTTGCCTGTGTATCACAGCTGATAACACAGAACATACTTTCTCAGCATCCCTGCATCATATATGATTCACATTCCCATTTTTTTTTTCAATCATTTGGGACTTATGAAAGGAAAGCTTTATATTGCTCAGAATGTATGAAACAAGAGTTAGTTAAAAGTCTGAAAACAAGGATGGATGTTTAGGATAAGCTTACAAAAATGCTTTGGACAGGCAAAGAGTTAATAAAAAAAAAAACAAATACATTGAATAATTCAAAATTGAAATCAGAGTTTTGTGGTTCAGAACAAGGTACTTCACAGCTCTACTTACTTTTGTTTCTTGACTAGCAGAAAAGAGGCTCTAGTCTGCTTTACATTTTTATGGTTGATGGAAATGAAGACGTCGAAGTATCATGGCAAATGCCCCAACAACAAACTGTGCTATGTATGTCATTATGTAGATGTTAAAAAGGCAGCGAGCGGGTAAAATGCATAGCAGTATTTTGCCATCGCTACGTTCTGAATTCAAATTCTGCCTTTCATCTTTTCAGGGTCCATAAATTAAGTACCAGTTGTGTACTGGGGTTGATGTAATCAACTATCTCCCACCCCTGAATTTCAGGCCTTGTGCCTATAGTAGAAAGGATTATGTAGATGTTAAACTGTGAAAAATAAATTCCAAATGACATCATTTTAACTTCACTTTAATGTATCGTGATATCTGCCACTTAACAACTTGTAGGGCTCATTGAATATAGAGCATCATCACTATGTTAGTAAGGATTGTATAACACATCTGTCTTTGAACATATTTACAAAGTCAGAAAACAGCACAGCTCCCATGACTTTCGGAAACACTTTTTCACGCTGAGAGTTGCTAAAGCATGGAACAGGCTGCCGGTATCAGTTGTTGGTTGTCGGAGCACTGCATCCTTCAAAACTTCACTAACACTACACCTGATTTTCTCCCCTCCATACACACACAAGCATGTATCTGATTCATACATTGTTTGCTTTCCAGACATTTGTACATTACTGGATACACTCTATACGCACTTTCTGACAAGTTGAGGTGCACCTGAGCACTGTATACAATAATTTCATTATTATATATTATATAATCTTTCTGCTCTATTGTCTCAGATTCTCAGAACTAATCTTGCAACTTCTTCCCAAATTTAGAAAGGATACCCTCCACCTCCAAGTTAATCCATTTCCATCCAGCATGTTTTCAGTTTGTTTGTTTGTGTGAGTGTCTTTGATGTTTAATTAAAATTATCTCATTATCATTTTCCTTTCAGAATTCATCATTCAATTTTAAAACAGCAGGATGTCTAAACCAGTTATCAATAATTTGAGGTTTAATCAAGACCACGGTAACTATTGTTGTTTTTTGTTTTTCTTTTTAATTAGTTCTTTCTCTTCAGTTTTCTATTGAAGACAAAAAGAAAACTTGTCAGATCCCTTTGTAATCTGTTGATTAATTTTATATCCATAATTACTATATTTACTCGTGTATAAGCTGCTTTTTTTTTTATACTTGATTTTAACTGAAAAATCTGGGATGTAACTTATGGGGCAAAGCTAAAACTGTGAAAGAGGAAATTTTTGTACCGAGATTTCACACTAAATTATGGATGCAACTTATACACATAGTAAATTATTTTGAAGACTAATCTAACATTGATTTTAGAACACATCTGTTTTCGCTCGTGGCTGCTAATCTGAAGGATGTATGAAATAATAGATGTTCTAATCCATATGAGTTTGTATGTGTGTGTGTGTATACATGGTATATATATATATATATATATTGTCATCATCATCATCATTGTTTAACGTCCACTTTCAATGCTAGCATGGGTTCGATGATTTGACTGAGGACTGGCGAACCAGATGGCTGCACCAGGCTTCAGTTTGATATATATATATATATATATATATATATATATATACACACACGCACACACAAGTAAGCACATAAATACAAAACAAGGTGGGCAAAATAGTACTCAAATTACTGAAGGTAGAGTAATAGGCTTTTTTATTAAAGCTACTAAAACCTCACAAAACTGTGGCTTGGAGTCTCATGTTCCCATTCATCGGACAATTGTGATCATGTCTCAATCGCAGCTGTCTGACAAACGGATATACTTTCTTAAAAAAGTATATATATATATATGAGAGAGAGAGATTTAGTATTGATCGCATGAAAAATTCACCTGCTGTAAAGTGGTAGGCATTAGGATGCTGTAGAAACTATGCCAAAGTAGACAGTGGAGCACAATGCAGTCATTGGATCCATTGGATCCTATCAAACCATTCAACACATGCTAGCATGGAATGTGGACATTGAATCATGATTATATATGTACATGTTTGTATGTATTTGTATTTATATATATGTACGTGTATATATATATATGTGTGTGTGTGTATCATCATCAGTGTTTAATGTCCCTTTTCTATGCTGGCATGGGTTGGATGGTTTGACTGGGGACTAGCAAGCCAGGAGGCAGCAGCAGGCTCCAATCTGATCTGGCAGTGTTTCTACAGCTGGATGCCCTTCCTAATGCCAACCACTCAGAGAGTGCAGTGGCTGCTTTTTACGTGCTACCGGCACAGGAACCAGTCGGGCAAGTGGGGTGGAGGCTGGCATCAGCCACATTCGGATGGTGCTTTTTACATCCCACTGACATGGGGATCCAATTAGGCTGCACTGGCAACAACCAATGCATGAATGGTGCTTATTGCATACTACCAGTACGAGAGCCAGTCAGGTAGCGCTGCCATCAGCCACAACTAAAGTTTCCTTGTGTATATTATCACCATCATCTTTAATTAACATCTGTTTTCCATGCTGGCAGCGGTTGGGTGGTTTCACAGAAGATGGAAAGCCCGAGAACTACTCCAGACTCTATTATCTGCTTTGGTATGATTTCTGTTGCTGGATGACTTTTCTAACACCAACCACTTTACAGAGTGTACTGTACCATTAGGGTTGGCAAGTAACTTGCCAGACGAAGACATGGGTTGGACAGTCCTACAGGAACTGATAAGGTGGAAGACTGCTGTATGTATATGTACATATACACACATAGTTCATGCTAGCAGACAAGCTCATATTACAATATTTGTTGTAAGACATGTAAGTCCCACACTGGTCTAAAAATAGCTATGAATCAGACCAGACAAACATCATGCTACTTGAGGTGAGGCATATTTCTTTGTAATGCAGAATTCAAGCAGCTCTCAGAACTCAAAGGCCACTTACATGCTTGTATACAGAAAGAGCAAATCTCACAGGAAGTGGTCGAACTTTGAATAAAAGATTATTATTATATATGTATATGTATGTATATACGTGTGTGTGTGTGTTTATATATATGTGCATGGACAGTGGACATTAAATGATGATGATGTGTGTGTATAAATATATATATATATATTTACGAGCAAAACGCCCCCCACCCGTCCAATGGACAGTGCTGAGTTGTCAAACATTTAAACCAAAGACAACTTGTCCGACCATCCCAAAGGCCTCTCCTTTGAGAAACACTGATTTAACCTGAATTTGAGACACCAGCAAAAGAAGAAATAAAGATAGACTTTTTTCTATTCCAATGAAAAACGATTTTATTCACACAAATATGCAACCGAAGAGTTTAATGTACCAGTAATGATAAGGTTGTTGACTGGGAGAACACAAACATGGTTTAACCCTTTAGTGTTCAGATTACTCTGTTAAATGTAATAATTTTTCACTCAAATTGTTTTGAATTAATCATACATTATCTTATAGCTTTGAGGTTTCAATGATGTGATTGTTTGTTTTTAGAATGTCAATGTAGGTTAGGTGTGAGAGGCTAGATATCGCCCGTTTGAATGTAAAACATGTAGAATATCTGGGCCAGATATGGCCGGTTTAAACACTAAAGGGTTAAACAGTAAGCTTGGCAAGAAAGAAACGTGCCTTTAAGCAGTACAAAAGCAACACAAAATGGAAGGTGCAGTTACGTACAGGTTGACGTAAGAAAAGCAGGACAAAAACGGCTTTATCGATCGCATTCTCACCTGGAATCGATTTTTGTAATTTTTTCAAAACTTATACATGCCCTAATACCGTTGGTATCTACTTATCAATTTTGAGCACAATCGGATGGAAGATGCCCAAGATCCTAGAAGACACACAGACAGACGGAATGGATTTTATATAACAGATATATAATCATTATCCTTTAAAATCTGCCTTCCATGCTGGCATGGGTTGGACAGTTTGACAGGAGCTGGCCAGGTAGCACACGGTTGCGTGTGCAGTGAGAGATAACAATGACCTTCGTGAGGCAGTGTGCTGAGTGACATTGCTGTGTTTACTTCGCAAATTGTGAAATTTGTGTTTTTGTTGTTACATGTATGCTGTAGTCTGTGATTTTGTCATGGACAGGAATTTTTTGATACCACCTCATATATATAATTCTACCTAAGAATGATCTTAATCTTTTTATATCTCTTAACCCATTGCCTGCCATGAGCCACATTTGGAGATCTGCTATAAACAGTCTCACTGCCAGTTGTTTGTTGTATTTAAAGTAAATTGTTTATATACATTGCATTTGCAGAAGTGTGTTTAACAATATTTAGTAGTTAAAGTTCGTCATTATTAGCTCTGGCTAATTCTAGAGGACATTTTATGTCACAAATCAAAATTTTTGAACTACAAAAATATCGACTGTTTTGAAAACTTTTTTTTTTTGCATTTCCCATCTATATCATCCATTGATATTTCATATACATTTGTATTTGATTCTCTAGTTTCAAAAAAACTAACATGTTTATTATTGCAATTGAATAGATAAGGATAATTATGCTTTTTTTTCAGTGATCCCTATTTAGGACTTTTCAAAAAATTTATCGTAATTTCCAAAATAATTCACATATGAATAAAATTTACATACTATATATTATTTCAACTTCTAAGACACCTGGTAAAGCCAAAAAATATGAATAAAAGAAATTTGGCAGTTAATGGGTTAAACGCGTTTCTATTTTCTGCTGTAGACTTTATCTCCAAGTTCAGAAAAATACATGTTAACATTATAGTTAAGTATACTTTGGGTATACTAACTATAAACTATCCCAAAATAGCTGACCTGATATTTCAAAATATAATGTCATCATTAATTTAAGTAAAATTGACTAAAGTTGTTTTGAAATAATTAAAATATTCAAGTGGATTAAAACTACAAGAGTAGTTCTAATCCATTTGTAACCTTTCGCCATGAGTCAGAGGTTATAAGTTCAATCGTGATACAGGCTCAGGTAGAGCACTTAATTCTAGTTGACTCATTTGCTCTAATCACACTGTATCACAGCTTCCTATCATATGCTAATGAAAGTTTTCAGTTCTGTACCAATGTCATAGTTCATTATTTACATTTGACGGATATTTGTCCTCATCTTGTTTGTTGTTAACACAACGTTTCGGCTGATATACCCTCCAGCCTTCTTCAGGTGTCTTGGGGAAATTTCGAACCTGGGTTCTCATTCCTAAGGTATTCTTCGATGTTATTATTATTATTATTGTTCAGGTCACTGCTTGGAATCGAACTCAGAATCTTGAGGTTAGTAGCCCACGCTCTTAACCACTACGCCATATGCCCGTGGGCATATCCGTCAAATGTAAATAATGTACATAATTCCTCATCTCTTAACTATAGAACTGTAATGTCCTAGTTGTTTAACCCTTTAGCATTTAAATTACTTTGTTAAATGTAATATTTATTTAGTCACATTGTTTTGAATTAATCATGCATTAACACATAGCTTTGCAATTTCAATCATGTCGTCATCATCATCATTGTCTGTCTGTTTTCCATGCTGGCATGGGTTGGACTGTTTAACAGGAGCTGGCAAGGCCAGGCACCACACCAAGTTCCATAGTATGTTTTGGCTTGGTTTCTACAGAATAACATTGTAAGATAGATATGAGAGGCCATATCTGGCCAGTCTGAATATAAAAACAAGCAAAATATTTGGGCCAGGCATGGCCAGTTTAAATGCTAAAAGGTTACATCAAGTCACCCTTTCCACCACATCTCAGTGGTTCAGTCTAATAATAAAACATCACTACTTATGCTATTCAGCTGGACTTGGCAGTAACAAATACTTTAGTGAATGTTGATTGTTGAGTAGATGCCAGTGTAATTAATGAAGTAGCCCAAGATGTTTTACTTAATTAAAATTATACCTTCAATGACGAGTGTAAATCATCATCATCATTATCATTTTATTCAACTTTCCAGGTTAGAATAGATTGGACGGATCATTACAGTTGAGTTACCTCTCATTGGGAACCGCAGCTCCTACTGCTACTCAAGCATGTCATTTGGCTTGGTTTTTGTGGTTGGATGCCCTTCGTATTGCCAACCACTTTACAGGGTACATTTTTGCAAGACGATAATACTAGAAAGAATAAATAGTCCTCCGTGAGATAGAACCAGAGGGATCACACAATCCTATACTTTCTCTTGTTCATTAGCCAACGAACTGTAGGTGGGGTACTTTGTACGCAGTAATTATCTAAATGATTAACTCTTGGCAAAAAAGCAGAAGGGCAACCCTGAAATTTTAATTAAAGTTAATTAAATATGGAATGTAGTATATCTGTCCTTAGTAGTCAAATTACAATCCCATGCATGTTTCAGGTTTATTAAAACTCATCAGATTAGCACAGTTTAATCATAACTGAGAAATCTTGGGCTGAACTGTAAAAATTGGGTGATTTGATAACTTACATGAATGACTATAGGTAAGGTTTTAATTAATTAAAATTTCTTAGCCTGTTACATAAAGTTTTCAAACTGCTCGCATCTCTAGGTATTTTCTTTTTGTCATTTTTGTAGAACCCTTACAATGACATGATTGTTAGTCTAACCCAGTTTATTTACTTCCATATATTTTACCATTGTTTCAGGATGTTTCAGCTGTGCTTCAGATACTGGCTTACGTCTCTTCAACATAGAACCACTCACAGAAAAGTTAAATGTCGGTAAGTAGCATGGTTCCTTCATTCTATTGACTTCAATTAACTATCATACTCCCCACCTCTCTAAGTTTTAGTCTCTCTTTTTCTATTTGCATTCAGATTACTCTGTAGAATGTAATGGTTATTCATTCACACTGTTTTGAATTAATTAGCGATTATCTTCTAGCTTCAAGATTTCAATGATATGATTGTTGAGTAGGTGTTAGAGGCCAAAATCAGGTAGACAATTTGGGCCAGGTGTGGCCAGTTTCATTTCTAATGGGTTAAACACCAACTGGCTTTATCAACTATAGATACATGTGTACATACAAATACAAGACATACACATGCATGTAGATACATATATACATGTGAACATAGATTCATGTGTACTCACAAACATAGATACATATGTACACATAAGCTTAGAAACACATGCACACATGAACAAGGATACATGTGGATTTACAGACATGGATATGTATGCACATACAAAGTACAGGTATGGCTGTGTAGTAAAAAGCTTGCTTCCCAACCACATGGTTCTGGTTTCAGTCCCACTGTATAGCACCTTGGGCAAGTATCTTCTACTGTAGCCCCATGTCAACCAAAGCCTTGTGAGTGGATTTGGTAACCAAAACTAATAATTATTGTTTCTAACAGGGGTATTATAATAATAGCATGAGCATCAAGGTCTCAGATTTGGAGAAAGGGGCTTTGTTGATTCTATTGTTCCCAGTCTGGTAATTTATTTTACTGACCCCAGACGGATGAAAGTAAAGCTGATTGTTGCATGATTTGAACTCATAATGTAGAGACATTAAATACTGCTAAAACATTTTTCCAGTTCACCACTTTTGCTGATGATGATGGTTTCAAATTTTGGCACAAGGCCAAAAATGTTAGGGAGACTGGATATGTTGATGACATAAACTCCAGTGCTTGCCTGATTCTTATTTTATTGATCCCCAAAAGGATAAATGGCAAAATTGACCTTGATAGTATTTGAACATAAGAACAATTGGAGTAAGATATTTTGTCTAGCACCCTGATGGTTTTACTGAGCACCATTCTTAGTAACAGTAATATTTACCAGGCAGTGGCTTTCATGGTTTTTGATCTTAACTGATTGGAAGTGTTATCATGTACATGTTCAGTCTTGGTATAAAAGATAGACTGCAGCAAATATTCTGCTCAATACCACAGATTTACTTGTCAGTTGCTTGACCTTAACCAGTTGAGCATGTCCCTTAGTGGCTGGTGATATGTGCATCTTTGATCATAAGCAGTAGTTGGGGAGCATCATAGCCATGTGTTGAGAGGAATTCTTTGGGGTTAGAATAATTGACCTCTGGAAAAAAGTGTGATTTGTTCATCATGCGGAATGGACCTCAAGACAATTCTAACTGGGCCCCACCTGCAAGGTCACGCACTGTTTGTCTTGATATGAGATCACCATGTTGCGCACACATGGTTGTGATGCATGTGCCTGGTGTACCCTTATCAGGCAAGTACTCGTGATGCGTATTTGTACCCCAGTGTCACTTTGATGGCATTCACTGCTCTCTCTCTCAGTAATAATGATGATGATGGTCCAATATTTCTAATACTTTGTCAAATTTCTTTTGTATTTCAGGAAAAGAAAATATTGGTAGCATTTCCCATGCTGAAATGTTGTTCCGTACCAACCTTATTGGAATTGTGGGAGGTGGAAGTTGTCCAAAGTTTGCTGACAATACTGGTAATAAATGCTTTCTTAGAAGTTCTGTTTGTATAACTGTATAATATAATAATAATAATAATAATAATTGTGTACAGTGCTCAGGTGCACTACAACTCATCTAAAGTGTATATATAATCAGGTGTAGTTTCGACGGATTTCGGGAAGCATGAGGGCCTTAAAGGATGCAGTGTCATGGCAGTCAACAACTGATGCAGGCAGTTTATTCCACGCTTCAGCAACCCTGAGCGTGAAAAAATGTTTCCGAAAGTCATGGGAGCTGTGCTGTTTTCTGACTTTGTAGGCATGTCCACGTGTGTTAGACACATGGAGATCAAAAAGGTGTTCAGTGTTGTTGTGTATTTGTATTCTTTTATTCTTTTACTTGTTTCAGTCATATGACTGTGGTCATGCTGGAGCACTGCCTTAAGGTAGACTAATCGACCCCAGGACTTATTCTTTGTAAGCCTAGTACTTATTCTATCGATCTCTTTTGTCGAATTGTTAGGTTATGTAAACACACCAACATCGGTTGTCAAGCGATGGTGGGGAACTAACGCAGACACACAAACATATACATTATATATATATAACAAGCTTCTTTCAGTTTCCATCTACGACATCCACTCACAAGGCTTTGGTTAGCCCAAGGCTATAGCAGAAGACACTTGCCCAAGTTGTCACACAGTAGGACTGAACCTGGAACCATGTGGTTGGGAAGCAAGTTTCTTACCACACAGCTGAGAAAAATATTTCATTTCATTTTGCTCTGCAATTTGATGTGTGACATGTCATGCACCTGTACAGGCAATGTAGATTTGATGGAGGGAGTGAGCTTTTGTGCAACACAAACATTTGAACACTGAATAAATCATCTGTGTAAGTTGTTCAACAAGAATTTGTAGAACACCCTTGTCTGTCATTTATGACAGAAGAGTCCACCATGTGTGTGTGTGTGTGTGGTAAATTTGTTGCTGTATTGTTTGTTGTTGTTGTAACCTCAGTGTGCCCTACATGAACTGACTTACAACACACATAGGCTGCATTCTCACTCTAGATATCTGATGTCTTTATCTTGTTTACACCTCTGCAAAACCTGTTGATCTGCAAGGTCAATGTTTAATTAAAAAAATTTTTTTTGTGATAAGGTGTCACTTTCATCAATTGTATAAATTTACTGACCTATTCAACCCACATTAGTTTATACAAAGACCAAAACAAATATGAAATTATTACGAAAATATAATCAAACTCAAGCCTTGCTCACAATATGTCGTAGAGAGATACTATTGGCAGGGTTCGATCTCAGTTCCTTTGTTACACAAGATGTATGTTTGCTGTAAGTATTTTTTGTAAGTTTATCCTTTGTCTTCTGTTTCACTTTTCTTCAGTGTTGATCCGGGATGAGAGTCAAAAGTCGGAAAGGAAGTTTGCCCTTGAATATATTTTCTCACAGCCTGTCATGAATATACGCATGAAGAGAAACAAGTGAGGCCTTTTACTTTCTTCTCATTCTTCTAAAATTTGATGATGTTGAGGTTTTTATCTCTCTCTCCTAAACTTTTTCCTTTTTGCATGACTTAGTCAGTAGGGATCAGGACAACACTCATAACCCCTTTTTAGGCTCTTCAAGACAAGTGAAAGAAAAGTTATTTTCAAATTGGGGACCTGGCCTGAATAATTGCAACGTGGTGGATTTCATTAAATACACTGAACAGTTAAGTCGTTGTATTAAACTAGGAGATAGACTTAGTCTGCCACTCATCATCATCATCATTGTTTAATGTCCATTTTCCATTTGGGCCCGGGTTGAACAGTTTGATAGGAGCTGGCCAGTTGGAGAGCTGCTGAGGCTCCAATTGTCTGTTTTGACATGGCTTCTACAGTTGAATGCCATCCCTAATGCTACCCACTTTACAGAGCGTGCTACCAGCACATGTGCTTTTAAGTGTCACTAGCATGAGTGCATTTTACATTGCACCAGCACCTGCAAGGTAAAGACCTTTCAGCTAGGAGAGGGAATAGGACATGGCCCCAATGGACTTTGATATAGTTTCCATTTAACAAACTTCACTCTCTGGGCTTTAGTCAACTTAAGTCTGTGGCAGAATCCACTTGTCCAAGGGGTAGAATTAAAACTGGTGTTATGTAGTTGGAAGGTTCATGGGTCAGTGGTTAGAGCATTGGGCTCACAATCATGAGTTAGTGAGTTTGATTCCCAGGCTAGGCTGGTCATAAGTGGGACACTTTTGGTCACTGGTCAACTGGATTACGCTGACCTTGGGCTAAGCAACAACAATCACAATATGTTATAATTTCTCTCCTAACATGACATGCCATTTCCAGTTTGTAATTGTTTGACTGAACACAATGATTCTGTATTTGTATGAAGATGAAATAAGGAATTTGTGACATTCATACCTTGCCTAAATGCATTAACATTGTAAATAAAATGAAGTGAAGCCAAACTTTATAATGATTGTCAAAACAAACTCAAGTATCTGTGTGAGTGTGATCATTATTTAATGCCTATTGTCCATGCTGGTATGTGTTGGACAGTTTGACCAGAGCTGCACCAAACTCCAGTCTGATTTGGCATAGTTTCTATAGCTGGATGCACTTCCTAATGCCAACCACTTTACAGAGTATGCTGGGTGCTTTTACATGATGCTTCACAGGCACTTTTACAGAATTATGGTGGTGGTGGTGGGGGGGGGGTCGTTTACTTGACCATTGGAAATTAACACTTGTTGTGTTCAAAGAAAGGGAAGATCAAGAGTTGTGACATTCATGCCTTTCTCAGATACAATAGCAGTGAAATGAAATTCCTCCAGCAACGGATTAAAACAGAGTTGTGGAGTCTTGTTAGTGAGAGCATATAGTCAGTCCACTGCTCAAACACCCCTCTCTAGTTACCTATTTCACCCATAGTCAAATCCTACCAGAACTGACTTTGTTGTTGCTATGTGGTTGACCCTAAAAGACTTTCAGTGCTGCAGTTCAAGTTGAATTGCCAGAATTTCTTTGGTTCCTCTTGAGATTTGAAGCTTCTGCGAAGAACTTGGCCATGATGACTTAGCCTTAGTAAAGCAATTTACATTCCATTACATTGAAAATGCTGTTCCCTAACTGATTATGTCTTTCATCCCATTGGAGAGGCAATACATACCATTGCCATACTGGAGTCCATTCATTTATAACCACTTCTGTACATCATCACCATCAGTATTACTTTTTCTATCTTTTCCAGACTGTTCTGTGTGCTGCGAAATGAAATCCATGTGTTTTCTTTCCCCAATAACTCCACACATTTGTACTCATTCCGAACACGAGATAACTTTAAAGGTAACATATTCTTATATCACCTCTTACATGTTGCCCATTGATAGATCACACTTCTGTATTGATGTGATAGATCAATGGTTAAGTACCTCAGTTACTATGCAACCAGCATTTTGTTAAACTGTTAGGCACATTACACAACTCAAATCAATTTTGGTATTCTACTTGACAACTGACTAATTTATATTTAGAAATGTAAATCAACTTTGATACATCCATTACAACTGTTCTTTAAAACATATGGATTTGTAGAGTTATTCAACCCCTATTTGTGTGAAGACAGAGCTTTTATCAAGCTGTAAAACAGAGTATTGGATACTACTGCACCATCACTATTTCTGTGTAACTTAATAGCTTACTCATGCAGGGACTTGTGTAGAGTTATATCAAACCATCACTGGTTAGGTATCACATAATAAACTATTTAACAGTCTGCTATGTATTGTTGTAGTCAGGGTTACTACAATTTCTCTCATAGGTCTTCCTTCTAAAAACTATAAATCTCCACTTATTCTCCCCTATATACAAATGTTTAAGGTCTAATTATCCAGATGTCTAATTAAGAACCATTATTTGCTTTTAGCAGACAAGTTATCGCAGGCAACATTGCACTTTCTCGTTAAAGGGTTCAAATGTTACTGTTGTTGAATTTTTCTTTCATTCTTCCAAAATTGATTGAGAAAATATCAGTTATACACTGGAGTTTCAATCCCTTCCATTTCAAATACATGGAGACAAATACCTTCATTTCACTGGAATTTTCAACATGTGAATACTAAAAGTGATGTCTATGATCTATATATTCAGGAAGAAGATATCTTCCTGATTTAAATTGTTAGTCCTAAATACATCATGAAAGATTATGAAATCCTTCTGTTTGCTTTATTACACTCTTAAAAATCATTACCAGTAACATTATATTATTGATGCAATATACTCCGTACTTCTTTACTGTCATAATAAAAGATCTTATATCTAGGAAAAGAAAAATTTTGGAATGGATTGAAATAAATTTTGATTTTAATAAGTAAACCTTTGGATGTTTATAATAAATTAATCTTTCCTCTTTTTCTTTGTGCAGGCTTATGTGAAATAAGTACACTTCGAGAAGTGGTTGTGTTTCCTGGTCACAAGTGTGGAAGTGTCGAAGTAGTGGTCAGTATTTTACTTGTGTTATTCAGTTCTAGCTTATAATACGAGGGGCGTTGAATAAGTAATGCCTCTGACCCACTTGCAGTTGTTTGATCTAGCTGAAAGTTTGCATGTGCAATTATTTATATTTCTATAGATTAAGTGGAAAATTACAGCTCTGAACTAATTGTGGTTTCTGATTTACAGGTGTTTGAACTGAGTCAAGTGTGAAATGGAGCCTGTTGAGTGTCGAGCAGTGATCCGGTTTTTGTATTTGAAAGGACGCACACCACGGGAGACTTTTGATGAAATGAAAGTAACTTATGGTGATGATGCCCCATCATATGACCTTGTAAAACACTGGCATCGTGAATTCAAACATGGTCGGAACTCTGTGGAAACAGCTCCCAGATCTGGTCGTCCCCCTTCTGCCATTGATGAGGCATCTGTCCGTCAAGTTGAGGCTGCCATTTTGGAAGATCGACGCATAACTATTCGCCAAATAGCCCATGAGGTCAAGAATTAGTACCGGGTCTGTGGAAACTATCATTCATGACCATTTGCATATGCAAAAGGTGTCTGCCAGATGGATTCCAGGTTGCTCACACCTTTCCAGAAGCAAGAACGCGTCGAGTGCTCGAGGATGAATTTGGAGAGTGTGCCAAGAAGAGATGAGTCAAAATTTTTCAAAAGACTGATTACACAGGATGTAACCTGGGTCCATCACTATGATCCAGAGACCAAAGCCCAGTCAATGCAGTGGAAGCACCGTGACTCACCTCCTCCAAAGAAGGCAAGGGTGCAACCCTCCGCTGGCAAGGTCATGCTCACAGTCTTCTGGGATCAGGACGGAGTAGTGATGACAGATTTCCTGGCAAAGGGTACCACAATTACAGGAGCCTATTATGCTTCACTTTTGAGGAAATTAAGAGAAGCTATCAAAATCAAGAGGCGGGGCAAGATCAGCAAAGGCATCCTCCTCTTGCAGGACAACGTTCCGGTCCACAACTCGCGTGTCGCCAGATCAGAAGCACAGGCATGCGGCTATGAACTCCTCCCCCATCCCCCCTACTCTCCTGACCTTGCACCCTCTGATTTTCACCTCTTCCCAGCCATGAAGTTGTTTTTGAAAGGAAAGCGTTTCCCAGATGATGCAGCCTTGATTTCTGAAGTCACGTCGTGGTTGGAGGACCAAGCTGGGGTCTTCTACAAAAAAGGTCTCCAGAGCTGCATCAAACGATGGGAGAAATGCATAACTCTGAGTGGTTCCTATGTAGAAAAAGACTAATAACTGTGCCAAGTTTCGTTGCTCTACTGCTATGGGAAGTGGGTCAGGGGCATTACTTATTGAACGCCCCTCGTATTACTAGTTTGGAGAACTGATAAAGTCTTCGTTATAACGATGTCATGAGTTTGATGAGTCTGCAGTTCAATATGTCACCACTTCTCTTGACCTCGTCATTTTAACAGTAAAGCTCAACATCTCAAGAGTTAAACTCAACACTTTTTTCTCCATAGTACTTTTTCACCTAGAGCCCAATGACTATTTACATTACATATTGATACCAGTGTGGTTGTGATTCCAATGTACATTAATTTATGCCATTATGTAAACCTTCTCTAACCGCATTTAGAATCTTTCATACAAATCACTATTACACGTTTAGTAAAGGTGGCAAGCTAGCAGAATCATTAGCGCATCAAGCAACATGCTTAGTGGTATTTCATCTGTTTTTACGTTCTGCATTCAAATTCCGCTGAGGTCAACTTTGCCTTTCATTCTTTTGGAGTCGATAAAATAAGTACCAGTTGACTACTGGGGACAATGTAATCAACTTACCCACATCCCCTGAACTTGCTGGGCTTGTGTTTAAATTTGAAACCAATATTACACATCTAGTAAACTATGCTCAGTTTATTTCTTTCCCAGTCTCCACAGCTCTTACAATACTCATCACATGTGTCTTATTACCATGTAGCATCCGCTTCTCTTACACGCATCATATAGTCTGCAAAGAAATCCATTGCTGTCAACTGAACAGCTCCCATCACTTTCTTCTCTCTCTTACTTTCACTGCAATTATCTCTCAGCACTAATTATGCCACCTTTCTACCAGAACTTTTCTACTTCTTACAAGTTATCTAAGCAGTTCATTGAATTAAATGTGGTGCTGAATGCTAACAAAATTCTCTCTGTGTCTTGGCAGATATAAACTGCTTATATTTTATGTATTCACCTCTTTTGTTTTATGCTTGTACTTCAAAATACCACCGTCAGTGGCAGTTGTTCCAACAGCTGCTTATCCTCCCTCACAGTAAATACTTTGTTGTGAACTAGCCCTGGCACGTACTTAAAAGCTGTTGTAACATTTGAGCATATAACCACATAGCCAATTGTCCAACATCTTAACGTCAAGGCTATTGTGATGCTATGAAAATACATAAATTTCCAAAACAAAGTGTCATATTGTTGGTAAAATATGAAAGTGTTTGTAAACTTTCAGAACACCAAGACAATTTTGTAGAGGACTTGGTATTTTTTGTAAAGAGAAAGAAGGGGATGTGGTTATCACTTAATGTTTGAGATTTCCAGTCATTCATTAATTTTTCTTTTTTTTTTTTGTTTCTGTCTTTCTTTAGGACTTGGAGAAAGTTCAGCCAGGGCAGTCAGTATGTCCGGTGATGATCAGTGCTCACCAGAATGAGCTGGCTTCTTTGGCTTTGAACCAGAGTGGCTCTATTTTGGCCACAGCCTCACGCAAGGTAAATATGATTTGGTTATGATTTTTTTTTCTTTTGGATACACCAAAATACCAATATTTGTTCTTGACAATATTTTTGATTTCTGTAAATTAATAAGTGACACAGAATTTCAAGCCTTTCAAAGACCAGGTTCTTGAATCAGTAAAGATGTAAAGAAGTGCGACCAGAAAGTTTTACCATCAGGAATAGTTTTAATCTTGCTGGATACCTTGTAGCATTAAAACTTAAAATGAATGAACAAAGTGCCAGGGTTTAATTAAACAAATTTTAACTGACCAAGAAGCTATTAGTCTGCTTTGAGTGATTCAGTACTTGTTATATAATGGTCATGTAGCACTGACTCCAGCTCTATCAGGAGATATGTGACACACGGTTGTTGACTAATCATGTAGAAATTCACCACCGGTTTGTCACTTCAAGTATCTTGATGTATTGTTCACCAAGCAGAATGTACATCAGGTTCTTAGTTCCATCCCTTTCTGCTGCAGTTTGGGCAGGTGTCTTCTCCCATAATTTTGAGTCAACCCAACACTTGTGAACTCTCTCTCTTTGCTATGCCTACAGGAGTCAGCAATCATAGACTTCTATGTTGTAGTCTCAAGCTACATGGCCTTTCTTAACAAAAATACAACACTGGTGTTTCCCATTTCCATCTGCTAGATTATTTACAGCTTGGTCTGCTAATCTCCTATGCTTCCAAGCTTTACAAGGCCTATTAAATCCTTAGATAGAGAGGCTGGCTCTAATGACACACTGGTGGGCCTGTGTAATACATGTCTGGAGTGGGGGGGGGGCAACCCTTCTTTGAGTGCTGTATATCTTAGCCATAGGACCATCTTCTGTTATTTAATCCATAACATATGCTTTAATGAGGAAATAATCCTGTTGATCAAACAACTATAACATTTTTAAATCAACAAGAGAGTTCATATTTATTTGTTCTTACACCTTGATATCATGCAGTGATTGGATGGTTGTCCCAATCAATGTATGTTGAATTTCTTTTTGATACCCGTCCTGTTTCAGCATATTTCAACACTCCGGTACATTTAGGTGGCCTAATTTTATATTTCAGTGGTGATGGTCACCACTCTGAGGACTGATATCTATTGTTGTTGTTTAGCCAAAGAGAATAAGCTGTATCTTTGGACAAAGTGCATGAAATTATTGCTGCTTCAGCCTCAGGCCAGCCCTGATCCAGGAGATTTATGATCACAAATGTTCCAGCTATGATCCTTATCTTTTTCAACCATAGTGTATCTAAGACTACATTATCTACTGTGTCCTTTCATTTTTAAAACTGATGGGAAGAATTTGAGATGAGATTTAGCTATTATTTCCAGTAGTTTGTGTAACCACAAAACCATTCTGTCATTGTATAGAATTGATGCTTTTAACTAAAAGGATGGAATTGGAGTGGCATCAGTTTTGTAGAATTTATGTAATCAAAGAAACATTAATTTGTGTATTTTTTTCAGGGTACACTGATACGGGTGTTCAATGTTTATAACAAACAGCTGCTGGTTGAGCTTCGCAGAGGTTCTGATACTGCAACTTTATACTGGTATGTACCTCACACAACTTATGTACTCTGTCCTTCCCTGAAATGCACCAAACTACTTAGTGTACTTGACACTGGATAGTTATACTGTTATATAGTCTACATATGTAATTGTGTGTATGATGGACTCTCCTATAAAAAGATGATGTATTAGCATTCAGCTACTACCGAATACCTGCACAAATGATTTGTTTATAGGAATCAAATGTTTCTGTCACACATTGGCTCACACTCTCCATCAAATTGACATTGTCCGAACATGTGCACTGTGTACCGCATGTCAGGTGTCGAAGTGATTGTTCAAGAACACAACACACCACCCAGTCTAGGAATTGAAACCATGATCTCGCGATCATGAGTGCAACACTCTAACCAATAGGCCATACATCCTCTCACACACACACACACACACACACACACACATATATATCATCACATATCTATATATTTGTATCATAATCATCAACATCATTATTATCACCATTTCACATCCATGTTCCATTCTATCATAGATTGGGTGATTTGACTAGTAACTGCATCACGCTCCACTGTTTTCTTTGTTATGATCCCTTTGATTGGATACCTATTTCTTTATTACCCACAAGGGGCTAAACATAGAGGGGACAAACAAGGACAGACATAGGTATTAAGTCGATTACATCGACCCCAGTGTGGAACTGGTACTTAATTTATCGACCCCGAAAGGATGAAAGGCAAAGTCAACCTCGGCGGAATTTGAACTCGCAACGTAACGACAGACGAAATACTGCTAAGCATTTCATCCGGCGTGCTAACGTTTCTGCCAGCTCGCCGCCTTCAATTGGATACCAACCACTTTACAGGACTAGTGAGGTTGCTGTCCAGCTTATAAGAATAGATCCCCTGCCCAATTTGTACTAGTATGAAAAGCAAACAAAATGATGATGGTGATGGTAACACACACACATACACAAGCATATTTTGGTTACAGTCAGGATGCTACTGCACCTATTCTGACCCTATTCCCATAATTCCTTTATACATATCTGTATATATCTTTCCATGCATGCATGCATCTACCCATACATACATATCTGCATATCCATCTACCCACCCCTGAGGACAAAGAAATAAGAACCCATAGTGTGGTGGAAGTCAAAGCTACTCATAATAAAAAGGAATACTGGTGGAATGTCCCAGTGAAAACCTCAATAAAATATAAACATAATAGACCTGACATAATGATTTGGGATAGAGAAGAGAAAATGTGTACAGTTGTGGAAATCAGCTGCCCAGCAGGTGTTAACATAAAGCTGAAGATCAGTGAAAAAGAGAATACCTACACTGAACTATTGAAAAATCTGCAATTACTCAGTCCAGATTACAAGTTCAGGTTTATACCTGTAACTATTGTGGCATTGGGATATGTAACACATTGCTTAAATGCCAATCTTGAGAAATAAGGCTTCTCAAAACCAGAAAGGAGACAGCTGATTCGAAGACTACAGATCCAGACCATCATTGCAACTGTAAAAATCTGTAAAACCTCCCAGAAGTTTATCATTTAAGTATATCTGAGCATGTCTAGATATGCAACTATACGCATGAGAATACATACATAAAACGAACATACAAATCTGCATGTATACATACATATAAAAATACCCTGTTGATGTTGTTGAAATCCCAATGACGGAATCTTGGATCTAGGTTAGAAACTAACTCTCTCTATTGGCAAGAAATATTGAAATATAACTGAATAATGACATGCATACATACACACATGTATATACACGCATATAAATACATATACATATTTCCCTCATAACCATGAACCATGCTTGTATTTATCATATTCTTATTTGTAATTCTCTATTTTCTATTTCTTACCAGTATATCTTTTAGTCATGATTCTGCCTTCTTGTGTGCCTCCAGTGACAAAGGGACAGTCCATATATTTGCTATCGAGGACACAACACTTAATAAAAGATCTACGTGAGTTCAGTTTCTAATAGTGTGTTATAATTGCTTGGTCTGGAGTATCATTATTACTTTGTCTGTTAAATCACTACATGTATGCTAGAGTAAGGGTTTGATGGGTCTTTAAATTTTAATATGGAGCATGTGTAGTTACCATCCAGACAGCTATAGCAATGCTCCACAAACTTTTTTCACTTTTTTCCCTTATATTCTTTTAGAAATTTGGTAGCACACCTGAACTAAGAATATAACTAAAGGTATAGGGGAAAAGGTTATATTTAGGTTACACTGCAACACACCTAGCATTGTCTTGTGCTCAACTGTGTGCCATGGCATACCTGTTGCAGAGCACTGAGCTATGGTATCTATTCTTGGATGACTTAGTGTTGTATAATGGCTGTGATAGGGTTTGAATCTAATTTGTTACAAAGTAAAATGGATTCTCATTAGTTTCAACAGGGTGTATTCCAGTAGTTTGATCACCTGCACTCCTTATTCATTGAATTAGCGTATAAGTGGCTGAGTATTCTACATGTGCATGTACCCTTAATGTAATGCTCAGACAGGATTATCAAGATGCAGTGTGTAGTAAAGCTGGGCCTTTACTACACACTGTGTAGTAGAACTTAGGCAAATAGGTTATTTTTTATTAAGCATAACTAGTGCTGGAACTTTTTGATACCACCTCATAGCAAACCAGAGGGTTGTGCTAAGCTCCACTGCCTGTTTTTGCATGGCTTCTATGGCTTGGTGGCCTTCCTAACATTAACTGATACATGTTAATTTAAAAATAAGGATAAAAATAACTTTTTATACATTATAATTTATAAATTAATTTTGTCTTGTTATTCACTTGATATGTTGATTCAGCAAGACTAAGGATATATGTATGTAAGAAAAGTGAGTACCACCAGTCTAAGACAAGTAAGTGGAACAAGTAGAACAAATTACAATTCAGTTAGTGTTAATGAGAATATAATACCTCCTTAGAAATAATTAGCTAATGTGCAAAATACAGCATTAGCTCAATTATAATATTTCTTTAATCATTTGGATAACTTGTTCATGTTAGATACTAAAAATTTTTTGCTCTCATACTTCTGTTGAAATACATTGGCTTTGTTTCAAATAATTTTGAAAATAATGAAGAATTTATCAAAAGAACTTTCATTAAGCTGACATCCAGGAACATAAATTAGCATGGCATTTTGATGGAAACTATTAGTTTAAATCACTTTAAAATGAAATGTTTGTATTGTAGAGCCAGAGGTAGTCTTACACAGATTAGTATGAAAAGGGTTAATGTGCACTACATTAAATATCTCGACCCTAATTTAACTATTATTTTTCATGCAGAAGGCATGTCTGGGTAAATAACTTCTGTGACTTTTTTAAAATATGGTAGGCTTTCATGCCTAATTGTATTCCACATCATTTTAGTGGACAACCAATGTTGGTGTGCTTACATCCCCATAACGTAGCAGTTTAGCAAAAGAGACTGATAGAATAAGTACAAGGCTTACAAAGGATAAGTCCTGGAGTCGATTCGTTCATCTAAAGGTGGTGCTCCGGCATGGCCGCAGTCAAATGACTGAAACAAGTAAAAGAATATTTCACTAAAGTTGTCTTTTCCTCACCACATAATTCTTTCTAGTTTGATAATTAATGCTCATTAAATTAAAATGTTAACACTCATTTAACTATTGCTATTCATACAGATAGCATCTCTGAGTAATTAAGCATTATTTTTGTTTTTTGTTTTCACGTAGCTGCAGTTTTGCATTTTATATTATCAAAGTTTAAAGCAAAAGACTATTTTCAGCATTCCATAATGACTGGAAGCTAAGTTTCAATTGTAGAAGTTCAGTTAGTAACCAGTAAAAGGACGACTTGCTTGAACACACACACACAAAAGGAAAGTATTTCATTTATTGATAATGATTGTGCTGTTTGTTTTTATTCCAGTTTCAAAAAAATGGGCTTTCTTGGTCAGTATGGTGAGTCGCAATGGGGCCTTGCCAACTTCACTGTTCCAGCAGAATGTGCTTGCATTTGTGCTTTTGGCTCAGGAAATTCTGTTGTTGGTAAGAATTGTATTTTATAGTTAACTGGACATAGAAGATTTTTTTTGTTTTTTTCTTCCTTTTTGTATTTTGTTTTGCCTCTCATTTTATCTATGGGTTTAGTTTTGTCTGCAAATTGTTGAAAATAGCACTGACACATTGCTTTGGTTATTCATTCTTGCATAGTTCAGTAGTTAAACCATAGTCTTATGATCATGAGCCCAACATCCTAACCACTAAGCCATGCATCTCACACACACACACACACACACACACACACACACACACATATATATCTTGCTGTTGAAAATGTCCACTCTACAGAGTGGTTGGTGTTATGAAGAGCATCCTGCCGAAACAGACAGTAGCCTGGGGTAGTCTTCTACTTGGCTGGCTCCTGTCAACCATGCATAAATATTTATATTCTTTTTATATCAGCTACTTCTCACTTGCTACCTGTTTAGTATAAGATTCTGAATTTCTGTTGTTTTCTGTTATTTCATCTTTTGTCCTTTTCCATTCCAGCCGTGTGTGTCGATGGGACATTTCACAAATACAGTTTCACAACCAGTGGTAGTTGTAACCGGGAAGCCTATAACATCTTTCTGGACATTGGTGACGATATGTACTAATGCTGCAACTCTATAGACATTGAGGATTATGAGCAGCAAGATTGGAACTTTATGGATATTAGGAACTTTCTGAACATCAGGAATTCCGTATATTAAGACTTGAGACTTCTGACAAGTGCAGAAATTCTGCTTTCTTTGTAGCAATGTTTATCTAATCTTGCTATTGAAAATGTTTATTTTTTTGTTTGTTTTTTTAGACAACTCTCTCCCTCCTTCCCTCCTCCTCCTCCTCTCTCTCTGCTATATATATATATATATATATGTATGTATGTATGTATAACTTCTACAGAGAGCTACATTTTTCTCCCATCTGTTTTTTAAATAACTCCCATCCAAGCCTTGTTGAATAATAAAACCTCCCTTTCCTTCTGTGTATGCATGAATGTACACACATATAATTACATGTGCTGTGCACACAAACATATGCATGAGACATGTACACATCTGCATAATACATGTGCATCGACACGCATTTCACTTAGCTGTACATATGTTTAGGTGTATATCTATTTAGATGTGTATGCCTGTGTGAGTGATAGATAAATATATACATATATTTATTTATTTATGTGAGTTTTATATATATATATATGTTTGTGTGTGTGTATCTACATATGTGTGTGTAGAAAATTAATGTAGACAGCAGTTTGCAATGTTTCACTAAAAAAGAAAACTATAATTAATTATCATTAAATGTGACTAGGGTGTTAGAAACACCTATATTGCTAGAAACAGTATTTTCGGACAATTACAATCCCTGTTATTATATATGTATAAAATTGTGTGCTTTGACTGCAGCATTAGAGCATTTTAGCTCTTATTTCTAGCAATGTAGGTGTTTCCAACACCTTAGTCACATTTTGTGACAATTATATAAATATATATATACACACTTGTATGTATACATTTCTATATGTGTATCACCTAATGATTGCTATGGTGTGAAAGGTATGCAGTGAGAAAGGTATTTTGATTTTAATAAAGTGTGTGTTTGTTTGTGTGTGTGTTTAAATGTATATTAACTGTAAACAAACCCATTCTATGGCTGAAGAAGGCATCTTCCAAAAGACAATGTTTGATATCTTCTTAAAAAAGAAATACTCATTCTTCTTCATCTGTCCATATGTAAAGAAACCAATCACAGATGTTTGTATTAAATGTTGGAGATGAATCAGCTACAAGCTACAGACACATAGATTGTAAGTTTATATCCTACTGCCATATTCTTTGTTTCGGTTGACTGTTTCAGGCAGAGTTACTGTTTTAGAATAGTGTCCTATACAATGGAAACACTTTTCACACGTCCACTTCAGCTGTACACCTTAGCCATAGCTCGGCACTAACTCTGCCAGCTTCTGTGGATTGGCAAAAGATCCAAATCTTTTGTATTATGTTATCTTGGTTTTGTTGTTAAATTTTAAATTTTTATATAAGTGTTCGGTAGACAGTTCATTGTCTTCTTCCTTCCTAACCTGACTATATCACCATTATTTTTATTTCTCTGAGTGTATAATTTCATGTGTGTATAAATATATATATTGATAGATATATTTACATACACATAATACACACCATGTGCATATGCATGTGTGTATTTATGTGTCTCTCCCCATAATTTGTTTGTGTGCTTAAATATATATGTATTTTCATTGATGAATACTTGTGTGTGTGTGAGTGAGCACAGTTGGTAGAGTTGCAATATTAAGTAAATATATATTTTGATATCTGTTGTGAATGGTATATTTTTGCAGTAGAAACCTTCTAAAGACTCTTCATGATATAGATAACTGGCACCAACCTATGTCCTATTAAAGTTGCAACCATTTCTATTGCTCATTCATATTTGGATCTCTGACATGATACTCACATGTTTTGACCATTATCTGTGACATTCTTATGTCTTTAAATTTTGCCAAATGCTCTGATATCTGCAAGATGTTACTCTTGAACATCATTAGAGAAACATATTTAATCTGGTGTATGATAATGAATTGTTTGTAGTATACATTTGGATGTGTCTACTTGATAACAGTTTATTATCAAGTATTCGAGATAGCCAGCAGATTGCAGATCTGTAGAGCATTGGCATTATGCCATGTTGAATATTTGAATATTTGCATGCTAAAAAATAGAAAGGTGTATGATAGAAATTTAGATGTGAAATACTATGAACTATTAGTGATAATTGTATCACATGTAAGAGATGTTTGAGATATGACTGATGTACCTTGGTACCATAACAATCTGTTAGGGGTAGAAATATTTAGAGACTTCGTACTAAGAACTTTTTATGTTGCAGTGTGCATGCTTTCAAATGGCCAGTTTAATTTTTAAAGATCAAACACAAAAATAGAGGATCCAGTATATTATTGCATAACATGTATGGAAATAAGAAAACTCCATACTGCAGACTTATCCAACTCTGCTAATATGGAAAACTGGATATTAATTAGCAATCATGATAAATGCTTAGATGAAACAGGGTGGATGAAGGATCCATTACTGTAGGCTCTGAAATCACTAGACTTCTTGTTATTTTTTGCCATTTTTCGTCTCCGTCCCCCAATAATGGCTACAGAGTGTCACTTGTTGCAAGCATTTCCTATTTGAGTTTCCAGTGATTTGTAAAGACATTTCAATAGTTTATCTTGTAGTTGTTGCTGTTGTTATTATTGTTGCTGTTGTCCATAATTGTTTTGTCTTCACATCTCTGCCATTCCTGTTGTTAATTATGTTTTATATTCATCCTTGCTGTTACTGATATATTGTTAATCCATTTCTAACTAGAGGACTTTCCTTAAACATAACTCCATGTAGCTTGTACACACTCAGTTTGTTATGTATGTATATGTATCTTTTCAGGTACACACATTTGCATGTATGAATATGCGTCCTCACACAAACACACACGCATACAAGGACACAAGTGCATGCATGTGCATGCACACACATATGCATGCACCCACACACACACATACACAAATACAAGTATAGTGATTTGTTTCCTTCCTGCTTCATATCTGTTTTTCAGAATTGTTATGGTTTGAGCAAGTCTGCAAGTTTTGACTTCTAGTAGAGAAATTTGGGGAAAATGACTCTGAGCATATTTATCATAATAGCATCTACATAAAAAGTGGTGTCTCATTAAGCTGAGAGCCATTACTGCATTTTCCAAGCTCAGACGTTCATATACATGTTACAAATTGTGTATCTGTCCACAACCAAGATCACTGCTCTCCATATCATCATCATACATATCTCATATGTATATATGTATATCTTATATCAGTTGACAATTTTTAGTTTGTGTAGACCTCAGGTACAAACTGCTACACATACACACATTTATAGATACTCTCAATGTATTCTTACAAAATTATTTGGTACATGAGGAGGGTTGCCATACCAACTAAATCTCTTTGAATTCACATCTTTTAAAAAGAACATAATGGATAAGGTGCATGACTTAGTGGTTAAGGTATTCAGCTAATGGTCATAAGGTCATGAGTTTGATTCTTGGCCTTGCATTGTGTCCTTGAACAAGACACTTTATTTAATGTTCCAGTCCAGTCAGCTGGTAAAAACAAGTAGTACTTGTATTTCAAAGGGCCAGCCTCATCACATTCTGTGTAATGCTGAATCTCCCTGAAAAGGGCATACATATCTGTGGAGTGCTCAGTCACTTATACATTGATTTCATGAGCAGGCTGTTCCTTTGATCAGATCAACTGGAACTCTTATCATCATAATTGACACAGTGCCAGTTTGTAATGGATAATGAAGTTTACGATAGCTTATATATTTAAAAAAAAAAAAAAAAGATGGTTATCACTAGAATATTTTTCAACATGGTCTGCTAGATCAAAGCTAACCTGAGGTTAACTAAAATCACATCTCTGCCAGTTAATTATATTCTCTTATATGTTATCAAAAATTACCTGCCTTGATCCTGTAGTTTGTAAATTTGATGTGGTGTTCATTATGGTCTAATGGTGATTGCAATCCTTAACAGCATCAAAAATTAGTTTACAGTTGATTTCTTCATCTACACTCACACACACTCACACACATACATTTTGCTCTACTTATGTACACACACCATTTCAATGTGTATTTTATGTGAAAGAGACAACATAACTCAAAAATGGTTGGTTATTAATTATCTGCTATTAAACTGCTATACTGTAATTAAAATCAAATTTTAATTAAAACATTTTGAATTATATTTACTATTTATAATTTCCAGTTTCTTTTTTAAATTATATTTTCTATTTATGTATGGTTAAGAAATTTGCTCCCCAACCATATGGTTTCAGGTTGAGTCCAACTGTGTGATACCATGGGCACATATTTTCTGCTTTAGCCCCAGGCTGAACCAGACCTTGTAAGTGAATTTCATAGATTTTCAAAAATGAAAATCACTTTCATTTTTTCTAGAAATATAAAAAAAAAATTACAAACATTTAGTCAATGAAAGTTAATGATTGCCAGTCATATCAGATTGGAAGTCATGACTTTTTGTTTCCATGGGAATAACACCCAAGAGACCTTTATGTGGTCTCGCGTGAAATAGCAGCTAAATCTTCCTTAAACTACACCATAACATCTACAAAGACAAAAAGGACAATACATTTTGCTACAACACTGTTTATTTCCTTGCTTGATGCAGGCCAAGAGCTTTCCACTTGTTGAGTGTTATCAATATCAAGTGGAAAGCTCTTGGGCTTGCCTCAAACAAGGAAAGAAACTGCTGTAACACAATGTGCTATTTTTTTTATTTAGATGTTATGGTGTAGTTTAAGGAAGATTTGGCTGCTAATTCTATCACTTCAAGAAATCACATAATGGTTTCATATATTCTATTCCCATGGGGACAGTCATGACTTCCAGTATGTCTGGCAATCTAGGCTTTGATTGGCTAAGATTACATAATTTTAAATGCTTGTCATTTTATTATTAATTTCTAGGAAAAAAAAAATGAATGTTATTTTCATCATCAGCTTGAAAAACTACATATTTTAAAAGCTTCAAGTGGTTGGAAGAAATTTAAAAAGAACTGTCTTATAACACTGTGTGACAGTGTGCTAAATTGGCTGGCTGAAATCAAGAAAGGAATGTCTACCATCAGTGAAGCCATTAGTGGTACTTCAGTATTGGTTTCAAATTTTGGCACAAGACCAGTATGTTCAAGGGAGAAAGCAAGTCTATTACATTGACCCCAGAGCTCAACTGATACTTATTTTATCAACCCTGAAAGGATAAAAGGCAAAGTCGACCTTAGCAGAATTTGAACTCAGAATGTAAAGAGAGGTGAAATGCTGCTAAGCATTTTGCCCAGCATGCACAGTTTACTAGCTTGCCACCTTATTGGGAGTTCAATATTGAAATTGTATATTATGACCCACTGCCTTTCAAAAGTGACAGAGTAATCATCCTTGAATTGTTTAGAAAGGAAACTAATGACTCATTTGACCATCAAAGGAGGCTGATAACCAATTCAAACAGAAAGCCGTATATCTGTCTTGTGAAACAAAGTATGATGAACCAACTTAGCTGAGCAGCCAATAACAAATAAACCACCTCCAAAACCTGGAATGAATATAACCAAAAGTGATCGTGTTATCAACAAACCAGTGAGATACAGAATGAATGTCATAAGAACATAAAGATACATTATGTGATTATTCATGTGTTAAATAAATCCTGTCTTGAATCTAAAAATATGAGATATAATGTATTGCTTTACTTCCCTTCAATCGTTTTATTCAACCAGTCATATTTTAATAGAATATTCAAAAGCCAGTATTCCAGCGATAGCTGCCTGATTATTAAATCACATGTAAAATCTTTTATCTAGTTACCTATGTTATTGTTGTTTGTTGTTTGTTCCTTCTTGAGCCATGCCTGGCTCATAAGGTCTGGTTTCTCGGCATATAGGTTCCTCACCTGGACAGGACGCTGGTCCATCGCAGGTGAGCTGCAAGATGCAGGAGGAAAGAATGAGAGAAAGTTGTGGCGAAAGAGTCAGCAGAAGTTTCGCCATTACCTTCTGCCGGAGCCGCGGGGGGCTTAGATGTTTTGCTCATAAGCACACACATCGTTCGGCTTGAGATTCGAACCTGCGATCCCTTGACCACGAATCTACTGCTCTTACCACTAGGCCATGTGCCTCCATACCTATGTTATAAAACAATGTAGCACCTCTCCCCCCCCCCCCCCAAAAGAAAACACTCTAGACTGTATCACTGCTACTGATAGCATGGTTGAGGAACTGGAGCATCCTAGCACTCACCCAAGCATCATCTGATACTTCAGCAGTCTAACACCCACAAACACAACAGGTTAGGAAGTGTTTTAATAGTAAATTTTTACTTTTACACTCATCTCATGAGATAGATGTAATCTCTATCAGTGGATTTCTCCCCCACCAATTCTTTACCTTTTTCCGATGAATTTTTACTATTACACTCATCTCACGAGACAGATATAATATTGCAAGCATTCAAAACCTTATCAGTTCTGCAATGGACGGAGATCACAACTTAATGTACATTTCAGTCAATAATTGTTCTGGCACATTTATGTGGGTGTTAAGAGTAATGGAAAATTCCATACAGTTTCATGTCAAATGATGATTATAACTTAACACGCTCAGGAAATACAAGCCAAAGAAGGGGGAGAGGACTTATAGATGATGGCGGAGGACAATAGAGGTTTTCTTGGTCAATAGGCAGTCATGTCACTCTGATTTCATGTTAAAAGAACCCTTCTTGCTGTGCAAATATTTTTTTCCTGTCAGTAAGCACAAACACAAAATGAGTGACAATCATAGATGCTAAATACAGGTGAACCATAGTAAAAGGTTTTGCTCTGGCAACAGGAAGGGCATCCAGCTATATAAAATATGTCTGATCCATGCAACATGGAAAAGTAGATGTTTCATACATATATCAACTACATAATTGTGTATGTGTATACATATCCACACATATATCATCATTATCATCATTTAACATTTGTTGTCAATGCTGGCATGGGTTGCATGACATCAGTATCTGCTATAACTGCGATTTTGCCCGGCTTGATGGGTCTTCTTTTCAAGCACAACATAGTGCCAAAGGTTTTGGTGGTTCCTCCATAAGTCCCAACACTTGAAAGGGACTTGGCCCCTTTGCCTCCATGAAGCCCAATGCTCGAAATGAACTCAGCCACCTTGCCTCTGTGAGGCTGAACTTGGGAGGAACTCAGCCACTTTGCCTCTGTGAGGCCCAACATTCAAAAGATGTTCTTTACATGTCACCAGTACGGGTGCAGTTGGCTTTACAGGTCCTCTCAAGCACAGTACATTGCCAAAGGTCTCGGTCACTAGACATTGCCTCTGTGAGGCTCAAAGTTCGAAGATCATGCTTCACCACCTCGTCCCTTATCTTCTTGGGTATACCTCTATCACAGGTTCCCTCCTCAGATCTACACTTCTTTACACAGCTGTCTTCATCTATGTGCATCCCATGACCATACCAGTGCAGTCATCTCTATTGCACACCAGATCTGATTCCTCTTATGCCTAATTTTTGTCTCAAGATGCTTACACACTGTCGAACATGCACACTGACATTGCACATCCAGCGAAGTATACTGGCTTCATTTCTTTCAAGCCTCGCATGTCCTCAGCTGTCATAACCCATGTTTCACTGCCATGCAGCACAGCTGTTCGCACACAGGCATCAGATAATCTGCCTTTCACTCTGAGAGAGAGGCTCTTTGTTGCCAGCAGGGGTAGGAACTCTCTGAACTTTGCCCAGCCTAATCTTATTCTCACAGCTATGCTCTCAAAGCATCCACCTCCACTACTAACTTGGTCACCTAGATAAAGGAAGCTATCTATTACCTCTACCTGCTCGGGAATTGAAAAAGTCTTTAACGTTTCGAGCCTATGCTCTTCCACAGAAAGAAGCAAGGAGAGATAAAATGTTTGTTTTGGCTAGTAATCTATCATGCTGAATGATATATATATATTTACATATATATATATATATATATATATAGAGAGAGAGAGAGAGAGAGATGTATGTATGTGTGTGTGTGTGTGTGTGTGTGTCTCCTCATCATCACTTGGCAGCCAATGCTGGTATGTTTATGAACCCGTAGCTTAGTGGTTTGACAAAAGAGATCAATAGAATAAGTACAAAGGTCAATTTCTTTGACTAACACCCTTTAAGGCAAGTGACTGAAACAAGTAAAAGAATGTGTGTATATATATATATATATATATACGCACATACATACACACAGACATACACACATACACAAACATACACACACACATACATACACACACACACACACACACGCACGTACACATACATACATACACACACATACATACACACACATATACACACGCCCACACACCTACATACACACACGCACGCATACACACGCATACACACGCATACACACGCATACACACGCATACACACGCATACACACGCATACACACGCATACACACGCATACACACATACATTACACACGTACACACACACCTACATACACATGCATACACACACACACACATACATACACACACGCACGCATACACACGCATACACACGCATACACACGCATACACACATACATTACACACGTACACACACACCTACATACACACACGCACGCATACACACGCATACACACGCATACACACGCATACACACGCATACACACGCATACACACGCATACACACGCATACACACGCATACACACATACATTACACACGTACACACACACCTACATACACATGCATACACACACACACACATACGCACATACATATATACCCACACACATGCACACACACACACACATACGCACATGCATGCATGCACACGCGCACACCTACACGCATACACACACACACACGCACGTACACATACATACATACACACACGCATACATACACCCATACACATACATGCATCCTACACACACATACATACACACTCACACATACATACACACACACACACTCACTCACACACCTGTATGTACGCGCACACACATGCACATACACACACTTCCCCACACCCACACGTACATACACACTCACACACATACACACACACACACGGACATACATCTATGCACACACATACATACACACATACTCACATACATTCATCGGACACACTGCCACCCGGACATACACACAGACACACTCACACATCCACACACATACATACTTACGCACATACTCGCAGGCGCGCGCACGCACGCGCTTGCGCCGGTTCGCGCACGCATACGCACCGCAGGCACCTCGCTCTTGGACCCGACAAGACCTCCCGCCCGTTCCTGGGACCGTCGCGTGTCGTTGGGTTTTCCCACGCCCGTCTCCGCGGGACCACTCTTCCATCTTCCCCTCAGCTGGAGTCCTTTTTCCTTAACCCCCCCCTTTTTCGTTACACACACGCGCACACATATACACACATTGCTTAAATATATACATTACTCTTACACACATTCAATCTACTCGCCATTAATACCACCACGACACTGGACACACACACACACTACTACTCAACACACGCTGGCACGCTACATACGCCCCCACCCCTTACCCTCCCTCCCTTCCTCCTTCCTTCTTTTTCTTACTACTGACCTTGTCTGCTAAGCTGACCACTAGTCTCGCCCTACCTCACACGCCTACACACAGACGCACACACTAACACACACATATATATTTTTGTGTTTTTCATCTCGCCTCACACACACACACATACACACACGCACACGCACACACTCACACATACACACACATCTGTTGCGTTACCAACCTTATCTCCACTCTTTTGCCTTTAAAACCCACTTTGCTCTGTTTTCGTAAACATCCGCCTTTCACCATGTGCAACTCGTAAACACCAGTCGTCTTTTTTCTCTTTCCCTGTTGCCCGCTCTGGGATCTTTCTTTCCTCTCTCTTCCTTCTTTATGTTTCCGACGAAGAGCTCCGCTCGAAACGTCATACCTCCCTGCTTCCATTTCCTGAGCGCCTATTAATAATAATACTGTAATTGTTCCATTGTTGTTGTTTTTTTGTTTCCCGTTTGGATTAAAATTATATATATATATATATATTATCAGTAAATACAAATCCAGAAAAAAAGCACACTCTAAGTTATAGAGCAGCAGAGTATATAAAGATAGATATGGCCAGTCTATGGGGTAACCCTGGGTTTCACATCCATAAAGCACTTAGTTTTACAGCATTTCTTCAAACCCTAGGCCCACGGTCTCTCTAAAGGTCTGAAGAGATGCTGTAAAGCTAAGTGCTTTATGAACGTGAAACCCAGGGTTACCCCATAAACCGACCATATCCGTCTTTATCTATCTATCTATCTTATAAACCGAAAGAACCATGACCAATAGTTGGAGAGTTGCTTCTGTTACTGCTGCTAACCCAAATGCCAAGCAGTTTAAAATAATGAAATCTATGTAAATATACATTTCTTTGATTGCTTACTTCTGAAGATAAGCCTTTGCACCCGAAATATAAAGGGTTCTCGTTTGTTTTGTGAAACTTTCTGCATTGTTAGAAGCATTCTTTATTTCCCTTTTCTTTCACTTTCTACTTCTGTATTACAATGTTTCAAACAAACTAGAATGCTCACCCCTGCATGATCGCAGCTTTAGGGCTAAAACATATAAGAGAATATATACACACACGCACATTATGTGGGCGCTATTTTCAACTGAGACATTACAACAGTAACTGATTCTTCGGGTACTTCAATTCTGAGTATATACATGTATTTGCTGACATTTAGCAATGGTTTCTCTCTTTGTTTAGAGATGCCATTTTTAGCATTGATAAAACAGTCAGCATCTTTGACGTCACGGATATACTAGTAGTAAAATAAAACATTTTTTTTCACTTCGTTGCTGCCTTGTCTCATTGAAATATCAAATTATAGATACTGTGGTAATAGCGTGCATGTTTAGAGGTGTTTCAAAAACTTAGAGGAAAACACCAGTTTCTCCTGATATGATGTTATAATTGGGACAATGAGGACAACTTTATTTTGATTATTTACTGATGTATTTTTATTTTATTTTCTCTTCATTTTCTCACTGTATACTTGGGAAAATTTCAACTTTTTATTATTTTGCGACATAAAATTAAAGAGGTCTGAATTAGGATTTACTGATGTATGCAAATGACGACTCAATCCGGTCAATAGAACAGGTAAGAAGGGCTAAAATAATGGTGTGTTGGTTGATTAGAAATGGTTATGTAAACTAAAATAATTCACCCGACCTAACTTTCTTTGATATACACTATTGCATCTAAAAATTAATGAGCTGGGATCCTTTTGGTTTGAACGGCAGTTTTTTAAAATAATTTCCACGTAACTAAACACTTCTAAACTTCGTATACTGGTAGAATGTGTTTATAAAACATCTTTGTCTCTTGGCTTTATTGAGAAAATTCTATGGTTTGTAAGATATTTGTTGCTTTTTTTCCTTCAATTTCTGCAATTTCAACCAATCAGTGACGTCTATTGAGTTAAAAAGCATTCTGTGCCATATGAATATGTCCCTCGTTTAAGAAACAGATTGGGTTTATTTAAATTTTTGTGAAGAAAAAAAGATACCCTTCCTCCACCCCTAACCCTAACCCTAAAAGAGATTGAAATGCAATAGATCGATTCTAGGGTTATAATTATAGGTGACAATTTCATATGACACCGCTAGAAAAAAACTGCCGTTCAAACCGAAAAGATCCGTGAGCTGTCTTGCCGTTTCGTAAAATACAATAGAAGACAGACTTGCAATCAACAGTTACTGTAATAGGATTGTATATTTTTGTGAACACTTTCGCCCGGTTACGATGAGTTTGTTATTACTTCTGTCCGGTTTCGTTGATTAGCGGAAGTATAGTGTAGTCGTCACGTGACATACTGGTTTCTATCATTGTATTTGCAATGTCTACATCGAGTTAAGTGAAAGGTAATAACAACAATAATCATTCATCTCTTCTACTTCATTGTTGTTTATAATTTTATCTTTTCTTCGCCATCAGTATTTTAATGTTGTACAGCGACGAAACTGTTATATAATCACCTTTTTATAGTTCAACAATCGCATTCTTCTGCCTCCCCACCATCACATATGGTTGTATTTGTTGTTTAAATCCCCGCCAAGGTCGACTTTATTATCTTTTATTTTCCTGGAAGCGATAAAACGAAATACCAGCGAAGTACCGATAGGAGGCCAATTTAATTCACTTTCACACCTCCCCCCCCTTGATCGGTAACCTTGTACCTATGTTCCAGTATGTTAAGTTTATTATTATTATTATTGACCTTAAATAATAGTAGGGAAAAAAATAGAATGGTGTTGTTAACAGAACTGATAACTTTGAGATTAGGTAGACAACATTTGGTTTGGTCAGCCTAAACGGAGTAATTGTAGCAGGATGTGTTTTACTCTTTTGTCAATTTGGTTTCTCATAACAGGAATTTTTTTTTAATGTCTACTGACACCTCATCAACTTCTTCCGTTTCGACTTGGAGTGGAAGTCGAAGGAGGCAGGTATTGCCTTCCAGTAAATTTGCTAAAAAAAGTGTGTGGTATGTACAGTTAGAAGAAATGGACTAATTCTCAGAATATGAGGGTTATCTGGGACCTGTAACTGTTCCGGGTTGGCCTCAGTTTCATTTTTATCTCTTTTTAAGCAGTTGTTGTTTATCATGTCGTTTCATTTTACTCGATCCGATTTAAACCTCCACCGTTTTTATTTAATCTACTACTATGATGATGTGATTGCTATCGAAGAACATTTTAGATAGATTTTGTCAACTGCTCAAAATGCCAATATTGGACATATAGACATATTAGTAAGAATCAGTTAGATTTGGGTATGGAATCAGATTTGGTTTGGAAATTAAATACGTAAAGTGGAGCAGGATTCACATGAATTATTGAAGAACGTTTAATAAATCTTATATAACGCATGTCACTATACACTGCGTTTATTTTTTGTGTTATGTATACACACATATATATATATCGCCAGTGGATCACATTTACTTCATGTAAATATATATGACCAGACATTAACTTTATTATATGTATGTGTGCGTGTGTTAGAACTCAGTATAGACATGTTTCAGCCGTAAGTTAACGAAGTACATAAATGTTTATTTCCTTCGCCATTCCAATTTCTTATATATACACACACACACAGAGACACGTAGTCGTGTCCTTGTTTACCTGATCGTGCTACTGTTTACCAACAAACACCATAGACACAGATATGGTTGTGTGTACATATGTACACACATACATAATAGCACAGAAAATGGATTCATTGGGTAATTTGCATAAAATTTGCAAATACCATCATTTTTGAAGATCGAACTGTAAAACCTTGTGAATCCCAATGTGAGTGTCTGACACTAATAATTGGAATATTTTTAATAGTGTCTGTCAGACTGTCAACACGACGACATTGTGTTATTTAAGTCGTAAACATCTGAGATAGATTGTCCTGCCTTATAACTTTCAGAACACATCATTAGATGTTACGGTAATGAGCGAAATCTTCCCCGCAGAATATCTGTACACTGGTTCACCCTCATCTACTACTACTACTACATTATCATCATTGATGAGTATGGTTTCTTGTGTGAAAAGTGGCTTAGCTCTGTCACTCAGTAGTGTTTTCCCACATTTGAGTACTATACAAAAGCAATGGTGTTGCCCTTGATATGAACAAAGCCCTTAACTGTGTCTGGTGTGAGACCTCTTAGCTAAGTTTCACACACCTATTGTCTCTGTCTTCTCCCACATCTTGTCAAACCACTTCAGTGCAGCATATATTAATCTCTCTCTCACCCCCTCCCCTTTACTCAGTTAACTCTGGTGTACCTAAAGGTTCAGTTTTGTCACCACACTGCTCCCTAAATAAATTGACTATTTATTCAGTTTTAACAAACCACTCTTACGTAGATGATACTGCCCATCACTTATCATCCTCCATATTCAATTTACATGTTCTACACCTGGTCTGCCCCTTCCATGTACAGTTACCCTGCCCCATTCTATCAAAGCATGGGAATGTGACAATCTGGTTTCTTTTAATAGCTCGAAGACACATTACACATCAAAGAAACAGACTTGCACACCAGTTTTACACATGAACTGCACATAGCTAAAATGCTTATAATTTGTGAAAGTCACATCACATTTATTTTGCATTGTCAGAACTATTTCTCCAAAGTTAGGCTTTGTTTTATGGATCAAAATATACATCAGCTCTTTACAGTTGCTAAACGTTAACTAAGATCCACCATGAACATTTAGTTGTTCACATGTGGGATGTTGTTTGCAACACACAAGTGTCCTAGACCAAGTTGAAATAAAACAGCATTTCAACTGATTGACAAAGATTCATTCACCAATACACTATAAACAACTGGCTGATTGGCGTAAAGTAACTCAGAGATACACTCTGGTACACTTTTTCCACCATGACTATAATGGCCTCTGCACCAAGAAGCTGGCTGGGCTCGTACCGGTTCCATTCAAACATTCCCATCCTACTCATCTTGTCTCCTCTCATCATCTTTGTTCTATCCAGCCTCACCATCCCTATCCGTCTACATAAATATTATAATCTATGCATACATACATATATATGAAAAGTGTGTATTTTTGTTGTTTCTTTGCATGTGTTTTATGTTTCTGCGTATGTACAAAAATTCAGACAGCTCACTTCAGAAAAACAACTTAAGAGACTTCTTTAGGACTTCAGATGGAGTTTGTCATGGCTGTATCCCCTCCTAAATGTTTTTCTACATCTTCCTGGTAAACATCATACATGGAGTGCAATGTGACTTTGAAACCTCCATTTCTACTTAAGAATGGCCTCATTGTAACTTGCATTTTGTTGTTGATATTGTCTTAATGAGGTGCAATGTAGCAGAACTCCAGGTACCTGCCATAAGGCTGTAATTCATGGAATGGAGATCACTTGAGAAAAGGGCAAGATTCTGATCAATAGCTACCTCTAGAACACATCATCCAACATCATATTGAATAAACAAAACCTTGAAGAAATGGACAGCTTTAACTTTTTAGCATTTAAACCGACTGAATCTGACCCAAGGAGGAATTACAACTGTGTTTCATGGTCTGCTACCACAGCAGCTCCTTTATAGGATCCAGTTAGCTCAAGACATCATCAGGAGGAACCACGGCCGGTTTCGGCCCCTACTCCTCTACCGTTTTGACGTGGCGGGGCCCATCCTTTTGGAGGTGTCTTCAGTTCTGGTGTTGAGTGCATGTCTTCCTTCTTCTGTTCCCTGGCCTCTTTGATGTATCATCAGCCGGTGACTGACTGACTTGTCAAATTTTTCCCTTTAAAGTATTCTACCTGTTTTATGTTCAAAGTAGCCAAATCTGGTCCCTCAGATCTACCCTACAATGTCATTCTAAAAATAAACTACCATATCATCAGAATCTTGAAGCTACAAGATAATTCATGATTAATCTGAAACAGTGTGAATAAATAAGCATTACATGTAACTGAATAATCTGAACGCTAAAGAGTTAAATATCTTGCATTCACTTAGAGCAAAGACAACAGCATGATAAAGTGGACAAACACAAAACTTGGTTTAGTTTCATGTACCATGATGATACTGAATGTCATGTGGAAAATCAAGCTTGTCAGTTTTTCTATGAAACTCAGCGTCCAAGTCCCTGGTCACTCCTTGCTTTCTATAAGAATGCAAAAGCTAGACTCTTACAACTGACAAGGAATGAAGAATCCAGGCATTTAAGCACAAATACTTTGAAATGCTACTATGTATATTGTATACAGAGCACAAATAGCTTTGTTAGGCAGCAGTCTTGGAATATGTTGGCAGGCAGGAACCACTCTCTGCTGTAGAAATTTTACCACTACGGACATGTATCCCGTCTCAATTTCTGCCCCAAACCATTCTTCATGGCACAATTGAAGGAAGGCAATGAAGCAGAAGAAATCCTAGTTTGACAATATCAATGACTGAACACATTTTAATATCATGATCCTTCTGGCTGTCAGGGACCCTTCTGACAGCTAGAGCATCTAGAGTGGCACCTCAATAACTGGTTTTGCCAATCATGGGTAGATGATAATGTCTGTGTCTGGAAGTGTCGATCTGGTTGAATTCATGTGTGTGTGTGTACATGTATGACTTTGTATAATTATATAATCATCACTTATTGTGTGTATATGTTGTTTTTGATATTGTATATTGAGAGAAAAATATATAGTGATGGAACTGATGACACAATCACATAACCTTCAGCAGACTTTTGCTGTAGGTTTACAGGTGATATGATATATGTATTTCACTTTTCATTGCTAGAAGTTTATATTAGTGAAAAGCACCCACTACACTCTTGGAGTGTTTGGCATTAGGAAGGGCATCCAGCTGTACAAACCATACCAAATCAGACTGGAACCTTGTGCAGCTTACCAGGTTTCAGTCAAACTGTCCAACTCATGCCAGCATGGAAAATGGACGTTAGATGATGATGAATATATCCATGTGTTCCAGCTTTTAATTTCCATTCCTAGATATTCACAGATATGGTACAATTTACTTGTATCCCACCTTCTGCTGCTAATGAGGGCTTCTACATGATCTCTTGATCTGTTAAAGATACCAACCAAATTCCAGATTACATCCTATCATCTTACGGAGCATTGTGATATAGGTTTCAGTGAACTGTGCCTGGGGAGTGGATGGTCATGGCTGGAATACCTTTTGATCATAAGTGTGTTCTTTCAAAGCTGACTTAGTGCTAAACAACATGTTTACATGCATACAATATATCACGGAACTGTCTTTGATGTTGTCAGTGGTAAAATGAAACTGATACTTGCTTAGCTGTAAGTAGTTACAAGAACAGGTATATCTATAGTGTATATCTATGTGTTTGTGTGTGTGACATGCAGTTAGACCTTGTTGGAGTCAAACTAGAGTTTTAGCTATATGAATAAGGCATTGTAAATATGAGTGTCAACTTCCTCTCCAAATTAACTATAAATACATCTGGTTCACCTAAAACATTATTGGTTGTGAAGTGAGTGTTATGGAGTCAGAGTTGGAAGCAGTCATTAGGTTATTGGAGCTGAACTCAGTAGAAATGTACAAAGTATGACTAAAAATAAACAGTCGTATAAGGCATTAAAATTTCCAATTTTATAGTTATTAATTTAACTGATCTCACAGATACTAATTTGAGGATAATAAATCAAATTTAAGAGTTTCAGTGAAGGTTGATCTGGTGGAAGCAATTTTGTTTTTAAGAAAAAGATAGTAAATTTTATTTTATTCATTGCAATCTTTTATATAACATTGACTTAAATTTTATATTGAAATTGAAAGGATGATTTATATATCTAATTGAGTTTATTTCATTTAAAATGGTTGTTTGTTAAGATGCAATGCTCAGTCTTTTAGTTTTAACTTTGAAGTACTTAAGAGTTTTGAAATAGTAAACAATAATGTTGCTAATCTTCTTTATAGTATTTTTGTACTTTATTTTTATATTCTTTTACTTTTTCTTTTGGGTGTATACATATATGTGTATATATATATGTGTGTATATATATATATATATACTATATATATATATATATTATATATATATACATATATATATATATACGATATATATATATATATATATATATATACGCATATATATATATATATATATATATATATATACGCATATATTATATATACATATATATATATACGCATATATATATATTACATATATATATATATATATATAATACATATATATATATATACATAATATATATATATATATATATATATATATATATATATAATATATATATATATATAATATATATATATATTATATATATATATATATATATATATGTGGAGGCGCAATGGCCTAGTGGTTAGGGCAGCGAACTTGCGGTCGGAGGATCACGGTTTCGATTCCCAGACCGGGCGTGGTGTGTGTTTATTGAGCGAAAACACCTAAAAGTACAGCATGGCCGCAGTCAAATGACTGAACAAGTAAAAGAGAATATATATAATGTTGATTCGTTAGCTACTGCACGCATTTTTTTTCTCTCCTTCTTTCTGTGTTTTTCTCTCTCTGTGTATCTTTCTGTTGAAGAGCGTAGGCTCGAAACGTTAAAGACTTGTTTTATTTATATTTCCTGAGCGCCATACTAATACAATTGTTCGTTTGTCTTCCACCTGCCTTCGTCTTTTGTTTATTTTCATAAAGCTTCCCGTTATATATATATATATATATATACATATATGTATACACCCAAAAGAAAAAGTAAAAGAATATAAAAATAAAGTACAAAATACTATATATTATATATATATATATATAATATATATATATATATATATATATATACATATGTGTATATATATATATATATAGGGAGAGTTCATGAAAAAAACAAAAGACGAAGACAGGTGGTGTAGAAAACAAACAGGTGTATTAGTATAACGATCAGGAATTGAAAAAAATCTTTTACATTTCGAGCCTACGCTCTTCTACAGAAAGGGACACAGAAAAAAACAAGGATACAGACAAGGTCTGATCAATAAGTATCCGCACTGTTGCCATAGTAATGAAGCTAAAGTATACAGTTTGAAGCCACTTGGCACAGATTGACCTTGAACTCTGCTTTACATGCTCACTAAGTTTTAACGTTCTAGCTCACTTCCACTGTTTACAGCAGTGCTTGGAAGGAAGGTGTGTAGTGTGTGATCATTGCATTGACCATAACAGAGAAAGTTGTCATGGCGATAACTGCTCAGAAGCCCACATAAAGTTGCAGAAAGTGTATGGAGAGGAGTGTATGAGTTGTTCAGACGGTTCCAAGATGGTCAAAAATGTGTCAGTATTAATGAACATTCTGGGAGGCCTGCAACCAGCAGAACTGAGAAAAACTTCGCAGATGTGTGTGCAGCTGTGAGGGGAAATCATTGAATCACCATCCATGAATTATAAGAGGATGTGCAGATTAGTTACAGTTCAGTTCATTATCCCTGAAGATTTGTGTATGAGACATGTGCCTGCCAAGTTTGTGCCAAAACTGCTTTCAGCTGACCAAAATGACACTCAGGTTTCAGTTGCACAAGATCTCGATTGTGTCGTGAATGATGAAAACTTTTTGCAAACTTTGCTTAGGCCTCTGAGCAGGTATTGCCAAGCTTTTGGCAAAATTTGATGCAGATTCTCTGCTCAACATTTCTCTGTCATGGTCAATGCAACAATCACATGCTACACACCTTCCTTCCAAGCACTGCTGTAAACAGCGGAAGTGAGCTAGAATGTTAAAACTTAGTGCACATGCATAGCAGAGATGCAGGTCAATCTGTGCCAAGTGGCTTCACTTTGCGTGCTTTAGCTTCATTACTATAGCAGCAATCTGGATACTTATTGATCAGACCATGTATATATATATATATATATATATATATATATACACCGTAAATCTTCAAGTATAATCTACATTTTTTCCCAAAATTTAAAGGTCAAAATCCATAGTGCGTACTATATACGAGGTTAAAAATGAAAAATATTTTCTAAGCAATGTCCGAGTCTCTATTTGCTATAACCCTTTATTTTTCTTTACTAGGGGGTGGTCATCAGGCTTATGTTTTAAAAAATTTTTTGATAAATAATATTAAAAAGCCATAGTAGCATATCTTTTTACCTTTAAGCCTAAACTTTAAAACATTAGGCTAGTGAATCACATTGACCATGTATGTTGTGTGCCTTTAATCAATATCATCATCATCATGTTCGCTTTCCATGCTAGCATGGGTTGGACATGTGACTGAGGGCTGGCAAACCAGATGGCTGCACCAGGCTTCAATCTTGATCTGACGTAATTTCTACAGCTGGATCCCCTTCCTAATGCCAACCACTCCGAGAGTGTAGTGGGTGCTTTTACATGCCACCGGCATGGGGCCAGTCAGGCGACACTGGCAACGACCTCGGTCGAATCTTTTACATATGCCACTGGCGTGGGTGCCAGTAAAGCAATGAGTTTTGGCACAAGGCCAGCAATTTTAGGGGGAGGGGTGAATCAATTACATCAACACCAGTACACAACTGGTACTTATTTTATTGAGCCTGAAAGGATGAAAGCCAAAATTAACTGTAGTGGAATTTGAACACAGAACAGAATGTGAAGATAGACAAAATTGTGCTTACGATTTTGCTTGTTTGCCACCTTTATGGAATATATTATTAGTCTAATTATGAAAGAAAGGGGAGTTAGTGGTACCAGAAATTGTGGAGTTGAAGTTGATAATATCATACCAGGATTTGAGGGGCTGGAGTTGGAGATTTTGTTTATTGACTCTACAACCCTACCTAAAGATCAGTTTCCTTGTCAGTATAATAGACATGTTTAATATAGTTAAGTTAATTTTTTGGCTCAAAATGCAAAAAGCAAGGCCATATAGGGGAACATGGAGTTATGTACAGGGAGGGTGTTCATGCTAAGAGTTCAGGCCGTTTCTGGTCAAGAGAGACTTTGAACCGAGCGGTTGTCGGCATCTTCACTATCTTGTCTGGCAGCTTATTCCACGGATCCGCAACCTGGACGGAGAAAGCCCCTCTCCTTCGATTGAGATGAAATCGTCGCAGATAGAGCTTTTCGGAGTGACCCCGCAGCTGATGCTCTGGAGCAGGAGTGAAGAACAGCTCTTTCGAGAGGTTACACTTTCCGCTTATGCTGTTGTGAGAAACTGATAGACATAGTCAGTTAATATGTTGTTATCTGAAAGTTGTTTTGATATTTTGTAGTTTTGTGTTGGTAATGATGATGATATCTGACATTTGCTTCTTTTCAGACACTAAATAGTCAAAATGCCAATGATTGAAGGCTTCGGAGATGAGGTGACATACGCCATGATGATAATGTTTGCTGTCATCCTCATAACGGCGTGTTGGTTGTCAACTCAGTTACGCTTTATCCCTTTTGTTAATGTGTTTGTCCTTGAGTCGATGCAAGACTTAATTTTCACCAACGTCCAACCCAGCCATGCTGCAGTACATGTCACTGCGGAACCACCGCTTCAACCAAGCGAACCGCTCGAAGAAGTTTCTCCAACACCTGTCTTGGTGCGGAGTGCTGAAACTACCAGTGCAGAGACGGCAAAGGACGACACGACAGAGAACTCTTCAGAAAGTAATTTATTGGAAGATGCTGACAAAGATTCAGAAAATCTTGCTTCGAATGAAGATGAGGAAGATCAAAGTGAATCTGCATCAGCTCAAGTAAATGAGAGTTCGGTGAGCAGTGAGCAGAATTCTTCTGAGACTGTGGCAGAAGAAGAAAAAGAAGAAAGGAAAGAGAAACAAGTAAAAATAAAGCTGATGTATTTGAACAATACTCAGCGCATTGTTGATGCATATTTATCTGATACAATTGGAGCATTTCGACAGTAAGTAACTGATTTTTCTCTATACACATTCGAAACTGGGACATGTGGTTTGTAATAAGTCAAGGTCATAATGTAATTAGATGATCAGCACCACATGAGATTTTATAACGAATCTCTCTTGTATTTTATAAAATTTCTCTTCAATTGCTTACCAGGTTTATCACAAATATCTTAAAATTTTTTTTAAAAATTAACTTTTCTGTTCAATTAAGATTGTAATTTTTCAGATTATTAACCTCATCTCTACAGTGAATTTTTATGTTTATGATGCCATGTAAAAGCATCCATGTCAGTACCATATAAAGACTCTGGTGATGGTGCCATGTTAAAAAAAAACATGCTGAGGCCATGTAAGAGCACCCATGCAGGTGCCATGTTCAAAGCGCTGAGCACACTCTAAAATGATTGGCATTAGGAAAGGCATCCAGCTATAGAAACCATGCCAAAATAGTCAAATGGAACCAGGGCAGCTCTCCAGCTGGCCAACTCCTGTTGAACCACCCAACCTATGCCAGCATGGAGAATGGATGTTAAATGATGATGATGATATAGTTTAAATTTTAATGAAAAATGTATCAAAATGTTTTAAGACAAACAATGAACTATAATTTGTTTTATTATAACCTCAGGCCAACCAAGGCCTTGTGAGAGGATTTGGTAGCTGGAAACTGAAAGAAGCCCATCGTATATATATATATTTGTGTGTGTATGTGTGTGCATAGGCACACACACACACTGGCCCTCACACATGCGCACAAACAAAAACGAAAAGGAATGCAGTGTGAGCAACGGACAGAGTCAAGACTATTGAAAAGGTTGCGAGATGCAACGAAAATTTTAGGAAAATACAAATAAGAAATAAGTGGAAATCTTACTGGTGAGTGTGTTACATTATAAGGCACAGAAAGAAAATGACTCTCCCCAGACAACAGTATGAACTATAAACTTTGAATCTCAGCACTGAAACAATGTAAATTATGCAAAACTTTTACTTGTAGCTAATCAGTTGATATTGTAGAAAATCCATAGTATTTTATGTATATAAATTTATATGGGTTTATTTAAATAACTACTGTATTCTTTTTTAATATGTGTGTTACTTTTTTAATATGTGTGTTTCCTTAATTGGATTCATTTAAATAACTGTTTTACATATTTCCAAAATTTCCATTTATTGTGATTGTATAGCAAATGGAAATTTTGAAAAGATGTACAGCAGTTATGAGTCCATGAATCCTTTTAAATATTATATACATACACGCATATACATGAATATGTATAGTTTTAATATCCACTTTTTCATGTTTGACTGGAAGACTTGAAATGAATGACAACACGTGTATGATTGGTAACATGTGCTTGCTGCTATCGTGATATTAAGGCAAAAAGACAACACACATACACACGACAGGTTTCTTTCAGTTTCTGTTTACCAAATGTGTGTGTTATGTATATACATATACATATATCATCATCATCATTTGGCGTCCGCTTTCCATGCTAGCATGGGTTGAATGGTTCAACTGGGGTCTGTGAAGCCGGGAGGCTGCATCAGGCCCAGTCTGATCTGGCAGTGTTTCTACGGCTGGATGCCCTTCCTATATAAGTGAAGGCGCAATGGCCCAGTGGTTAGAGCGGCGGACTTGCGGTCGTAGGATCATATGGTAGAGCAACACCTTAAAGGTTTTTTTAGCCAAAGAAATTGACCCTTGGACTTATTCTTTGTAAGTCTAGTACTTATTCTATCGGTCTCTTTTGCTGAACTGCTAAGTTATGGGGATGTAAAGATACCGACATCGGTTGTCAAGCGATGGTGGTGGGGACAAACATGGACATACACATGCACAAATATATTCATATATACGATGGGCTTCTTTCAGTTTCCAGTTACCAAATCCTCTCGCAAGGCTTTGGTTGGCCCAAGGTTATAATAGAAGACACTTGCTCAAGTTACCATACTGTGGGACTGAACCCGGAACCATGTGGTTGGGACGCAAGCTTCTTACCACACAGCCACACTTGCACCTATCTTTAACATGTAATATCAGTTTCAAATTTTGACACAAGGTCAGCAGTTTTTAGGAGAGGGGCCAAATCAATTAAACTAACCCCAGTGCTCAGCTGGTGCTTATTTTATTGACCCCGAAAGGATGAAAGATAAAGTCAACCTTAATGGAATTTGAACTCATAATGTAGACAGACAAAATGCTGCTAAGCATTTTGGCTAGCGTGCTAATGATTCTGCCAGCTCACCACCTTGTTACATGTAATTAATGTTATATTTTTAAACAAACATTTTGCCTTTGATCTGAAGGTTGTCTTTTTTTTTTTGTCTTACAGGTCACATTTTAGAAAAGAACTTTCAGATAACAAAATGGTACGCTTCATCTTCAACGGGAAAGCTCTTGGTAATGATACTTCCACGCTGAGTTCATGTAACGTGAAGGGAAATTCCATTATCCATTGTTTGATTACACCTTCCCTTGCTCGTCGAAATGAGGAATCGACATCAAATCAAGCCGGTGCTGCGTTTGTACCTCCCCCAATAAATGAGGGGAGACAAGAGACATTTATAGAGAGGGTCGTTTATCCATTCCTTATTATTCTCTTTGCTATTATTTGGTATCAACAATTTGCATTTGAAGACTCATTCATTTATAGTAGCATCATGCCTCTTCTTGGTGTTGTTCTCTTCCTGCTCGCCATGTCTTTGGCATTTTTTCGTGCCATTCGCTTCCGGGCAATTCAACAGATATAAAGAATAAAAAAAAAAATTATATACACACATTTAAGTGAGTGTGTATCACACACACATACATACATATATGTAAATGTACTTGCATACACACACATACATACACACATAAATGTAATGGTTTAGAATTTAAAAGTATTTGTATGTGTATATACCAATTATATACTAAAAATGTACATAGAGATGAAGAAAAGGAAACAATAGAATATATATATTTGTGTGTAAGTATGTTTATGTGTGTCTGCATATTCATATGAGTTTATATATGTATGTGTGTCTACGTTTACATGCATATGTATTGATATGCGTGTATGTGTATGTATTTCTACATATGTAGGTATATGTATTCTGCATATGTATCTCTGTTATGTTATCAGAGACATACTTCTTTTGAGCACTAAGTACTCCTCGTCACTCACATATATATACAAACAGCTATTAGAGACTTAGAGATATTTAGAAGAATGTCTGCTCTTCTTTCACCTTGTTAAATTGTGTCACTAATTAGATCTGTCGAAATGTAATTAGTCATCACATTGTTGACTTTGTACTGATTTTCTTGTGTTCTTGCAGAATCAGCAACATTTGTGTGTGTGTGTGTGTGAGTGTATATGTATGAACCTGTCACATCCATGGATCCGTTTCGCGACCGTTGCCAGCACCGCCCCGTTTCGTGTCCGTTGCCAGCCTCGCCTGGCCCTCGTGCCGGTGGCACATAAAAAGCACCATCCGTTCGTGGCCGTTTGCCAGCTCTGTCTGGCACCAGTGCGGGTGGCACGTAAAAAGCACCCACTACACTCACGGAGTGGTTGGCGTTAGGAAGGGCATCCAGCCGTAGAAACACTGCCAGATTTGACTGGGCCTGATGAAGCCTTCTGGCTTCACAGACCCCAGTAGAACCGTCCAACCCATGCTAGCATGGAAAACGGACGCTAAATGATGATGATGATATATATACACACACACATACATATACATAGAGAGAGAGAGAGACACTAACATTTTACTCTGTGTACTAAATGCATGTTTGGCTGTCTCACATTGTAATATACCATCATTGCTTTGCTTTATTGTCTGGATTTCTATGCAAGCATGGGTGAACTGGAAATCATTGTGATAGATTCTCTATGGCCAGATGTCTGTCCTGTCACCAGCCCTCACCCGGTTATATTACCCATGACCAGAATTATTTTCATGGATGGTTAGAAATGAACAGCACTACTTGTGTAGTGGTGACACTTGTTTACAGCTATGAAGCACTGTCAAGACAAGGACACACACACACACACACACAACACACACACACACACACACACACATGTACTACTGGTTTCTTTCTGTTTCTGTCTACTATATCTATTCACAAGGCTTTCATTGGCTTAAGGCTGTATTTGAAGACTCTTTTCCAAGGTGCTATGTGGTGGAACTGAACTCAAAGCCATATAGATGGAAAGCAAACTTCTTGATCACATGCCATGCCTAAGCCAAGTGAGTTGAAAAAAATTTCACTTAACTTTGATTATCTTTGCAATTAGGAGACAAAAACTCTATCTGAAGGTGTTTAAAATTTAAAAGCAAAGAAGTCACCAGTAATTTTAGCTACATGAAGTGTTTATTTTTTTTTTGTCTTTTAGTTACAAATTATTGTAAGTGCTGGTGCACCCAGTACAGTAAATTCTATAAAGTGGTTGGTGTTAGTGAGGGCATCCAGCCTTAGAAACCATGCCATAGCAGACACTGGAACTTGATGCAGTCCTGTTGAATTGTCCAGCCCATACCTCAGTAGAAGAAGGAGGTTAAGTGGTGAAAGTGGTGAAGACAAAGGAAGAGCTATGTCAGAGGGATTGAGTGACAGGACCCATTGGTAGGGTTGGTCGGTCTCCCTACCATGCCAGCAAGGGTTGGATAGCTCATCATGATCCAAGACAGTTGTTATTGGAGTTTCTCAGGTCTTCTTATTGAGAGAGGTGGTGGAGAGCTTAATATATATTGTGAAAGTGCATGGTTCAGTGGTTAAAGCATTGGGCTCACAATCATGAGGTAATGAGTTTGATTCAGGAACCAGGCTCTGTATTGTGTTCTCGAGCAAGACATTTTATTTCAAGTTGTTCTAGTTCACTCAGCTGTAGAAGTGAGTTGCAGCATCACTGGTGCCAAACTGTATCAGCCTTTGCCTTTCCTTTGGATAACATCAGTGACATGGAAAGGGAGGTTGATATGCATGGGTAACTGCTGGTCTTCCATAAACAACCTAACCCAGACTTGTGTCTCTGAGGGGAACTTTCTAGGTACATCCTATGGTCATTTGGGGTCTTTACAGTTTTTTGTTTTTTTTACAGGTGGTAAGAGAGCATTTTAGGGAAGGGGTAATAGGAGTAAAAGTGAAAAGTAGTTTCGGGGCTTAGTGAGAGAGAATGTCTTTTAGGCTATACTTCATTTTATTATTCATAACTTATATGCAGAGGTGGTATGTATTCAGTTTTGATTATTTACTTATTCACATTTTGAAGTCTATTGATATTATTGTTGATGCAATTGTGATTAACAAGCAGTTTATTAAATATTATGTTTAAATATATTTTAAAAGTTAATATTTAAATTGTAAACAAAACAAAAAAAAAACTGTACAAATACATCTACATCAACAATAACCCTGCCTGCCACCTTTCTTCCCAGTGTTCATTTAAAATTTTTCGTTGCCCTTCTTCCCTAGGGGCAGTACAGCCCATTTTGAAAAAAGCCGTTAGACCTTCTCAAAGAAGCATATTCAGCTCAGTTAGTAAGACTAAGAGATAATCTCCAATCTGTGAAGTGATACAATGATAGTACCATGTCAAAGCAGATATTCAGTGCAGCCCTCTGGTTTGCAAGTTTCTGTTGAATTATCTAACCCATGCCAGCATGGAAAAATGGCTGTTAAATGGTAATGATGATGATATATAAAACAAAAGCGGTGATGCTGGTTATGATTATCAACAATAGGGAAGGCAGGGAAATACCCCAGGAGACTGTGTTACTTATGTGAGACTCTACCATATGAATATTTAGTATGTACATTGCCATATATGTGTGTGTGTGTATAAATATGTATATATCTATGAACTAGCAGCTTTATCAAGCATTGTCTTCATCTATAGACAGGATCTGACATAATGACCCTCTCCTTGAAAAGATGCAATCCTATGCAAAACTTTAGCTACCCAAATGCAAAACTGCCGTCTACAACTTAAAATGCATATACATATATTTGCTTTTATGTAAGTATGTATATGAATATCTGTGAAAGTATATATTTATGTGTTAAGATACAATCATCTATGATAATATATGTGTGTGTGCATACACATATAGATACGCACACACATTAATAATGTGTTGTGCATGTTGCTATATATATGTATATGCTCAGGTCTGTTATTCCCCAAAACAATAACTCCTCTATTTCCTTCATTTTAATAATTCTATCCACTGTTATTTCCCCCTGTAACATGGGCACTGATTTCCTTGTCACTATGTCCTATGTTTTAATTAACATGTTCTCTTACTTAAAATGTTAATTAACCACACATTACTCATCTATTCTCCGCTTTCTCCTACAGTTAAACAGCCACATGGATGTATTTTTTCTTTGATTTCATTATTTCTTATTGTTATTGTCATTTCCTCGCCATTCTGAACTATTTCTTTAACTATTTATTGATTGTATTTATTGATTTGATTTTAATGAGTTGAAAGAAAAAAAAAACATTGTAATTTATCTGTTAACCTAAGAAGACAATTATGATAATAAAATATTCTATTGTCTTTTTTTCTTCTTTTTTCTTTTCTATCCTGTGTAGATGTGTTTGAAGTAATATTTTATTGTTCACCTTCTCATCTTTGTTCATCACCTAACACTGCTGGTTTCTCAGTCTTTCTGCACCTTCCTCATGCTTGCTACCCCCAGAATGTTACTGAGACATTCATGTTACCATAGTTATTGTGTTTCAGCATATTGTGTGCATCGGAGGCACAATGGCCCAGTGGTTAGGGCAGCAGACTCGCGGTAAGAGGATTGCAGTTTCGATTCCCAGACCGGGCGTTGTGTGTTAATTGAGTGAAAACACCTAAAGTTCCACAAGGCTCTGACAGGGGGTGGTGGCGACCCTTGTTGTACTCTTTTGCCCCAACTTTCTCTCACTCTTTCTTCCTGTTTCTTGGGTAAAGCTGCAATGGACTGGCGCCTGTCCAGCTGGGGGGAACACATACGCCATAGAAACCGGGAAACTGTGCCCATGAGCCTGGCTAGGCTTGAAAAGGGTACATAAATAAAAAAAATATTGTGTGCATCATGGCAATATTTCTTGCTATGAATCTTTGCCCCCCCTCCTCTCAACATCATCATCAATAATAATATTTTCTACTATAGGCACAAGGCCCAAAATTTTGGGGGAGGAGGAAAGTCGATCACATTGATCCCAGTACTTGACTGGTACTTAATTTATTGACCCCAAAAGGATGAAAGGCAAAGTTGACCTCAGTGGAATTTGAACATGGAACATAAAGACAGGTGAAATACCACTAATCATTTTGCCCGGTGTGCTAACAATTCTGCCATCTCACTGCCTATCAATAATAATAATAATAATAAATAAAGTGATGTAGACTGCAGTGTTTATGAGAGGGAATTTAATTAGAACTAGATGTTGTTAAATCCTGAGTTGCCAGCTCTCCTTAAGCACACTTATGATCAAAACTGTTCTACCTCATCATATTTGTGGTAATAGAGTACTCTAGACTATATTATAATGTACTTTTAAAACTATAGGGTGTAGTTTGTGAGGGATTTGCCTACTACTATGTTGAGGAAAAAGTTCATGTGCAGCGAGTCACCATTGAACATGGCATGAATTGAATGGACACACACACCATAAAAATTTATAAAAAAAGCATTATTTTAACAAGGTGCTTGAACTTTTTCCTCTTCCAATTATTTCCAACAGATTCAACTAACAAGCATAAACAGTCTTGTTGAAGTGTTGTGGGTCACTAAATCTGCTGAAGAAAATTTGAGAAACATGTAAAAGGTTATAATTGAAATTGAATTTATTATGGAACTTAGAAGTCTCTGGTAGTCAGTGTCACTCGCCTTGTTAGGAATTTCAGCCATGTCTCCATATAACACACTATTCCAAAAAGGAAAGACATTTGATAATTTTGGGAAAAAAATGATGGGAAGGACACTGCAAAAATACTTTTGGATGAGGACTGACCTGGTGCTGCTACAGCAACAATAAATGTAGAAGTGACTGTTTAATATAGATTAAGTTGGTAGACTAGTTATAATAGTGGTAGAAGAGGAGTGTTAAATGTAGGATAGGGTGTAGGCAGCTATAGTGGTAGAAGGGACAGTGTTTAATACACAGGGTGTCCCTAAAGTCTGGACACAGGCAGAATGTATATTTTCAAGAAAGACATGTAAAACTTTCAGCCACATTTTATTCAGAATATTAACAAATAATGTCTTCAATATGATTTCCACTGTTCATTTTCTTAGGGGACTTTGGCTAGCATTGGGTTGAACCTAGCACTTATTAGCCTCCACACAGCAAGCAATAAAACCAGAAGCAGATTATAATTGACATATCCTTGTATGTGTGTGTGACAGTGTATGTATGTATGCTTCTGTGTAAGTATGAGTGGATAGAAAAAGAAATAGAAAGAAGTTCAAATTTGTGTTTTCAATGCATGACTGAGCAATGACCCTGGAGTTAAAGGCACTCACACACACATACATGAAAAGGTTTCTCTCATGGTTTTTAAGTGCATAGTGCCAAACAAATAGTAGGCAAATCCCTCACAAACAAATTGGCCAATATCAGTGAACAAAATATCATGAATTTTCTAAAAATTTTTCATAAAGTGTTCCCCACCAACACATTACCTCGAAGGCCTGCATGAAAAATAAAACTGGAAAAATCCCTGTCAAAATGGAGAAAATTAAAGTTATGTGGGCTTCCTGATCCAAAACTCTACCTCAATAATTTCTTCTTAACTGCATGATGCATAAATATGTTGATTTTCATTTCTCACCTACAAATTCAGACATCAAAAGCATATAGATCAGAAATAATGCAGACACAAAAGGGTTAAAATATTTAGTTTTAAGAAATATTAATGGCAGTGCCCCAGCATGGCCACAGCTCATAAGCTGAAACTAGAATCAATCAATCAATTGTCAAACCACTTCTTGAAGAAAAAAAAATCTAAGGAGATAATGTTCCAGATTTCTTTTTCATCTCCTACATGAAAAATGATAATATGAGGTTGTGAGGGTGAATAATACTATTTATCTGGTTTTAAGTTATATCAACCATTCAACCAACATGCTTAAACTAACTAAAATATTTTAAAAATATATAATCCAAGTATATTTATCCTAGTAATCCTAATAATGTATTAGTATTTATGTGTAGAAAATAATATATGTTCCTTTTTTCCAATGTGAGGTATTTTTAATTAAGTTTTGAATTTTAATATCAGGAATATTACCCCTAACAGCATGGAAAAAGAAAAAGCATAAATCTGGATCAGTGAAATGCAAAGAGCGACAAGAAGCAGAAAGGCAGGAATCAGCCAAGTGGTACAAGTCTGTTACAGATTTTATAACACCTCAACCACCATCCACACAAATGTTCAGCTCTGCAACAAATAATTAAGATGCAAGAAACAATACTCATGGTGATGATGCAGCGACATGTGAGTTGCAAGAACTGGGAAGAATTACTTTGAATGTAGAGAGAAATACGAGTGCATCCTTTGCAAGTCAACCCAGTCCCAGTACTATTTCTAGCTTCATTGATCCAGTATCTGTACTGCTTGTAGTTGCAACATCTGAGTACTTAGCTTCAACAAGTGAGTGACAGGGAATCAGATATTAATTCAGGCATAAATGACTTGGTTTCTGAAGCACATCCTGTAACTGAACCTACACAAGAAAATGAAAGGTCAACTACTGGAATTTTCCAATATCCATCACAAACAAATCTGAGTTTTTTTGCCGAACATCCATTTCAGCCACTTGGTGATCTGCCATTTGATGCTTGTCTGTATGAGAGGAAAATTATGAATGGCTCAGTCCCAAGAAAATGGCTAACATATAACAAAGAAAATACGTACTTATACTGTTCGTATTACATAGCCTTTGAGTCTCCCAACATTTGTAATCTATCACTCTTTGTATGTGGTTTTAGTGACTACAGGTGTGTTAGCCAGAGCTTGACTTTACACAAATCACAACATCCATCAGAAATGCTCAGCAATATATCAGTGTGGTTAATGATGGCATTATAGAAAATCTTTTGGCAGCATCACTAATTAAAAGGAAAGAAGTATTGAATTGAAGCAGAAGAGTATTGTCATGAGAATTATAGACATCAAAAAGATGTTAAGCAAGTATTTCTTTTTTGAGGTCACAGAAATGAATTGGCTTACATTCTGGATAATGAGGTTCTGAATCCTGGCAATTTTTTTAGCTACAGTGAAGTTGATGGCAAAATATAACACCATTATGGCAGCTCATGTTTCTACAGTGCAAAACAAGTCTGGACAAAGACTCAAACAATTGGAACAAGGAAAGGCTTGAAGTAAAGGCCATGGTGGACTTGTTACATAAAACAACTATTAATATGTTAATCCAAATTATGAAGAATACAAGAAAGTATTAGTCATGAAGTTTCCCAAGCAATGTATTACTCTATTCAGGTTGATTTAACTAAAGATAATTCATCCATTGATCAGTTTAGCATTATTATTCAGTATGTGCTTAAAAGTGTTATCTGTGAGCGACTACTTTAAGTTGTGCCAAGTAATGATGGTACAGGACAGGGACTTTTTGACCTATTGACTGAAATATGGCATCTTAGAATTGATCCCCCAAAATGTTTATCTGATACCACAGATGGTGCTGCTAGCTACCATGGGTAGCATAATAGTTTAAAAAGTAAAATTGCTGCTGTGGCAAATCAACATGTTCATATATTGTGCTATGCCCATATCGAATTTGATGATAACTGAAACAACAAAATGTTGTGTACCTGCAGTTTGCTTTTTCAATTTGCTTTGGTTTGGTTGACAGCAGGGACAATGTAATTGAGTTAAAATATATTTGCATATATGTGTAACAGTCACCCCATCTTATAATAATTCTGCTTGTCATTATGTTAACTAGCCCATTGGTACTGCTTTCACATGATTAGAGGAAAAGAGGGAGAAAGAGAGAAGCAGGGAATGTAATTGTAATGCTATCAAGTGATTAGTTGAAGGGAAAGAGAGGAGAGAAAAAGAGGATAAGGCAAAGAGTGAGACAAAAAGAGGGAGAAAAAGAGCATCCATGATGTGTGGTAGGGTGAATGTAGTATTTATTATGTGGTTAAAAAGTTAGTTGAAGGTAGTGATATAGAGAGAGTTAGAAATATAATTTTTGCAGAGGGGTGATGTTCTGATGGTATGATTAAAGAAAAGCATAGAGAGAATGAGGAGGGAGAAGGAGAGAGATATGATGGAGGTGGTGATTATGGTTGGGTAGTGAAAAGTGTATTTTTTAAAAATTGGACTATGTTTTTTATATCACTTATCATTTAATGCATGTGCATAAGTGCAATTCCATGAAATATTCATGCTTGTTTACATGGAAGATATATGCAATTTAACTAAAGGTCGTATCATATGTACAGGATATTTTGTTTTTGTTTATGGAAAAAATAAGAGTGAATATTTATTTTATGAGTGCTGTGTATTAAGTCTATAAAATTGTGCATAAACTAATCATCGTATTCCAGTTTCTTTCACTTTTTTCAATGAGTAGCAGATGAGTGACTATCTTTCCATACAGACACACAATGCAGGCTATACCTTCAGGTTTTTTGGATAAGATTTTCAGAAATAACCCAACAGGTTTACCATTAATTCTGTGAAATATTCACAGTTTCCACTAGTTCTATATTATCAGTCTAGAATGTATGTGGAATATATGTATCAGTCTAGAATGTATGTAGAACAGTTGCCTGTGGGAGACTTAATGGTTTTGTGAACCTTTGCTAAGTTAATGTATTGCCAGCATTTACCAGGTTTATGGTCCAAGAATAATTTCTTTCTTTATGACCACAAATCCTGGGGACTTTGCAAAAACAGTTATAGCTGCCTACATTACTCTTTTGATTATCGTATTTATTTATGTGGACATAGCATAGCTGGATGGTCAAGAAATTAATTTCCCAATCACATGGCTTCAGGTTTGATCCCATTATGTGCCATCTTGGGCAAGTGTCTTTTAGTACAGTTTCAGGTGATCAAAGTCTTATATATGAAAATGGGTTGAAAGACACTGTCTGAAAACTTTTGAGATGGATTGTACCAGTAATTCAAACGGTCCAATCTTGTCACACTATGTCTGAATTAAACAGAAAAGGAGGTGAGAACTTTATAGTCAATTACTAACAACCACTTGGAACTAAATTATTTGTAAATAATCTGGTGAAAATTTGAAAATCTTCAACAGGCTGGAAGAAATTTGACAGTCCTAGTCAAGTATAATGAAAGTTCAGATGGAATATACGATTTTTTGGTGCCAAAAAGTGGTAAATAATAATAATAATAATTGTGTACAGTGCTCAGGTGTAGCTTTATACTCGAGTAAAGTTATAAAAAAAAAAACAAAGGAAGTTCTGGAATGTGTGCCATCGTTGAACTGGTTTAGGGTCAGGAAACGATTAGAACTATAAAAAAAAATCTATAATCTAGTTTCAGAATGTCCTAAACATAGAGACAATATATTTGGTCAATGAATTAATGTAATACGTCCGATTAATGTAGACTTCCACGCTGAAAACTAGTCAAAAGCAATTCTACATTTTCCAGTGATCTATGCTGTCACTTTTATGGATAATATCGATGGAAATAAATATATTAAACAAAACCATATGAAAAGGGTCACGTTTAACCCTTTCCATGGCGTTGAATATAACAATATATGTTTAGAGTTATCTCCCTTGAAGTGGAGTTATATCTCTTGTATCGCTTCCGGTTGATTAACGCGGGAATCGTAAAAGTTATTTTTCTTCCGAAACCCGTTCATTCTGTGATTCTTGGTAAGTCAGATATTTTTGGGGCTACATCATGTTGTGCAGCGTCGTGATGTTTAATGGTAGCAACAGTAATAATAGTAGACTGCTCATGTCTAATATAAAGTATCATTGTTTAATCCAACTCGCTTATGATAGACGCTCTAGCCGTGACTATGCCGTCGTAAATTGAGATAGTATAATTAGGTTTACGTTATCTCGTGTGTCCCTGTTCTGTCAATACTTTAGGTTGTATGACATTCCTACAGATGTGAGCGAAGGTAAAAAAATACGCACACCCAGTGTTTAGTGTAAGGTTTACAGTTACGCCGATAACGTGCACTGTGCGTATTTACATCCGCCCAGATGTGAACCACACCAACTTTGTTTCCAGATAACTATCAGAAAAATGGATATTTTTTAATGAAATTTTCTACAAATATGCTTCAGATTATGTAGATACTCATTATATCGGAATTTATTGTGAAAAAAAAGTTTCCGAGGGTCAGGTGAGGTGTTTAGGGAAATTTACTCGAGACGGCTTTGTTTACATATAACTTTCAGAAAATTACCTAATTTTCTATAAATACCTTTCAGAGTGTATAGATTACAATTATATAGGAATTTAATATGAAAAAACAAAACAAAACATTTGGCGGGCTCGTATACATTCATACTGATTCACGTCACATATTTCTAGAAAATGAAACTTGAAATTTCGAAGAAAATTGTGATGCGCGTCAGTATGTATGCGTGTGTGTTCACTGTTTTACTTTTCACATGAAATTCCGATATAATCGTAATTTACACACCCTGAAAAGTATTTCTAGAAAATTTCATAAAGAATTACCCATTTTTCTGAAAGTTAGGAAATAAAGCTGTCTCATGTGAATTTTTAGAAACTCCTCACCTCACCCTTGGAAACATTTTTCACAATAAATTCCAATATAATGAGACTCTACACCATCTGAAGCATATTTAAGCATATTTGTAGAAAATTTTATTTTAAAATATCCATTTTTCTGGAAGTTATGAGGAAACGAAGTCTGTGGGGTACACATCTGTAGGAATGCCGGCTGTATTTTGAGGGTAGTTTGGCAGCTGTACCTAACAGCTCAGGTGGCAATATTGAGAATGCAGTTCTCTTGCAGACGCCCCAACCAAATCAATGTTATTAATGTCGGTACTGAAAGTTTTAGTATTGATATCTCTCTCACCCTCTCTCACGCAATGTTTTCATTAGAAATAACGACTGTCTCCATACTTATGGATGTATAAATAAATGTTGTCTGCCACTGATATGACATTTACATACAACTCGACCCAGGGACTTATTCTTTTGTAAGCCCAGTACTTATTCTATCGGTCTCTTTTGCCGAACCGCTAAGTAACGGGAACATAAACACACCAGCATCAGCTGTCAAGCAATGCTAGGGGGGACAAACACAGACACACAAACACATACACACACATACATATATATATACATATATACGACAGGCTTCTTTCAGTTTCCGTCTCCCAAATCCACTCACAAGGCTTTGGTCGGCCCGAGGCTATAGTAGAAGACACTTGCCCAAGGTGCCATGCAGTGGGACTGAACCCGGAACCATGTGGTTGGTAAACAAGCTACTTACCACACAGCCACTCCTGCGCCTATAATACGATTATGCAAAAAAAAAAAAAAAAAAAATTTCTTAAAGCCCCTCCCCCTTAATTCCCAAACTTTCCACTTTCTCTGTTTTTTTTTTTTAACTCTTGGTTTTAATATACAGACAGCCTGATTCTGCCAGTCGTTTCTCTTTATAATTTCCTAATAATTTTTTTAAATACTTCGAAATCAAAATTGAAGAAGTTTTATACAATCGTATATGTGCGCATAAGAGAGAATCATTTACTAACAGAAAATTGTTATTTAAATGAATTATCTGTAATATACCCTTAACTTATTGTGGATAAATTCCCACTATGTGTTTTACAAATGTATTGTTATTCTCCCAGGCATTGTCACATTTCATGCCATAATGATCCATGTAGATGGCCTCATCAACATGTGACCAGTGCATATCTCCACTAGAACCATGTATGTACTTCAGTTTCTGTTTAATTTGTGCTCAGTATGATTCCATGTTGTTTGTACACAAACAAGACACAGGATCTACAAAATGAGACAAGTGCTTCACTGTTCCATGTGTATATCCTAGTCTGGATAAATTTTTAAAGCTGGACCACATATCCGTAAAAATAGTGGGACCTGCTTCAATATTTCCAATAATGACCACTTCTAGCGTCTCTGCTTTTTAGTCAGGAACAAGTTGCAGATAACCCTTTTTTCCTGTGTTATCATGTATTCCAAGAATCCAAAGCTTCTTCACTACTCTTCCATTTTTCCTGGTAAAATGAAAGCTTTTGTCTACTTGGACTATATGATTCAGGCCCCCTAATTTCTTGTCTTTCAATAATTTTTGGGTACATATCCCTGCAGTATTTGTACTACTGGACAGCTGTCTGTCTGCTAATATTGTTCATGGACATGCAGCTTGTCATTGGCATTTCACACATGAAGTCCAGGATTATGCAAAAAAGTGAGAAGACCGTCAGTTGACTTTTTCCATAGATGAAAGCCTTTTTAAGAGGAAAAGTGAAGTTGGAAGAGTGGTGAAGAAGTTTAGGATATGTGAAATATATGATAACATGGTAAAGAAGGGTTACCTGCAACTTGTTCCTGATTGAAAAGCAGAGACACTAGGAGCGGTCATTATTGAGAATGTTGAAGGAGGTTCCACTATTTTTACAGATATGTGACCCAGCTTTAAAAGTTTATCCAGTCCGGGATATACCCATGGAACAGTGAACCACTTGTCTCATTTAGTATATCCCATGTTAAGTATATGTACAAACAACGTGGAATCATACTAGGCACGAATTAAATGGAAACTGAAGTATATATATGGATCCAGTGGAGATATATGTGCTTGTCGATGTACAAGGATTATTATGGTATGAATTGTGACAATTCCTGGGAAAATTACAATACATTTATAAAGCACATAGTGGAAATTTATCTGCAATAATTAAAAGGTATGTTTACAGATAATTTATTTTAATAACATAATTTTTTATCAGTAAATAATTTTCTCTTACTTGCGCATGCATGATTGTTTAAGACTTTTCAATTTTGATTTTGATGTATTTAAAAAATTATTTGGAAATTATAAAGAGAAATGAATGGCAGAATCAGATTGGCACCTGTAATATTTCACCATGGCCAGATGCATTTCCATGAAAAGTAAAAATGAATGACTGCTTGTGACACTCATTACAATCATGTAATGTCAATATAAGGAGGCACAAGAACTCACACACACAAAATCATCATCATCATCATTATTGTTTAGTAGTCTGCTTTCCATGCTAGCATGGGTTAGATGGTTTGACTGAAACTGGCAAGCTGGAGAGCTACACCAGGTTCCAATCTGATGTGGCATGGTTTCTATGGCTGGCTGTCTTCCATGCTGGCATGAGTTGGACAGTTCGACAGGTGATTTTCTATGGTTGGATGCCCTTCTTAATGCCAACCACTCCGAGAGTGTGGTGGGTGCTTTTTACATGCCACTAGCACACACACACATATTACTCACACGACCGCAAACAAAAAACATCTCATCTCAAATCTGGTCTTTCTGTCGCTTAATTCTCTAACCCATCTTTCCCAACTTCCACTCACAGAAACTTATGCACACGACTGCAAACCTTTCCATCTCAAATCTTGTCTTTCTTTCTGCCGCCTAAATCTCGTCTTCTCCCAGTGCCCGGTGTCGTTTTTGCCCCTCTGTTATCACCATGTCTCTCTCCCTCCCTCTCTCTCTCTCTCTCTCTCTCTTTCTCTGCGGTGTCGTTTTCTCCCTCTGTTATCGCTGTCTCTCTCTCTCTATATATTTCACTTTCACTCGCTGCCACAGGCTTCTACCCACACCTCCTCCCCCCTCCCCTATAAAACCCTACGCACGAGGCTTGACCGCCCTTATTATTGCTTTCCTCTTGGCTATAACACACGAACTACGAACCGCAGGATGATGAATAATATCAGCTAAGTCATATTTAAGTTCACGACCTGTCCCTCTTTCATTGTTTTTGCAAGTATTATTATCACCATCAAGCCTTATTATTGTGTCCCCCATATATTATCGTTATCCTTCGTCTCAAATGCTAGCTGAAGCATATAAACTTTCGCTCACAAAAACTTACTCACACGACCGCAAAAAAACATCTCGTCTCAAATCTGGTCTTTCTGTCGCTTAATTCTCTAACCCATCTTTCCCAACTTCCACTCACAGAAACTTATGCACACGACCGCAAACCTTTCCATCTCAAATCTTGTCTTTCTTTCTGCCGCCTAAATCTCGTCTTCTCCCAGTGCGCAGTGCGCCCGCCCTCCCGCCCCCACCACCAGTACCGGAAGTCCTTATCTCACCTTGCCTTCCTTTGCTTTTCTTCCATGAACACCTAAAGGCCTTAAACCAATACCACCCCTTCTATATGGTGGGGTGACCATACGGCGCAAAAACATGTTAGTGCAGTGTAACAGGTTGAACTTAAGTTCATTGCTTTGCTTATGAATTCTGCCAAATGCGAGTTTTCTTCTTCTTTTCAGGTACATGACGGCACTGCTCCCCGTCCCTGGCCTCTCGGGTCAATACCTTCCACCCCCTCAGGGTGGGACCCTCACGCTGGCACACTGAAAGGTAGGTCTGGCGAGATAGTCGAGATGCTGAACGGAGACGTGTTGACGTATGTTGTATGCAAGAAATAAGGTGGAGAGGAGGATCTGCTGGTTCCTCACAGGCAAGGAACACAGGTACAAGATTTTCTGGGCAGGGAACACTGACGGGGTGGTGGCGTGGGTTATACTTATCGCTGAGAAATGGATAGATAGAGTAATTGAGGTAATCAGAGTAAGTGACAGAATACTTAAGATTAGAATAGTGCTTCATAATAGATTAGCAACCATTATATCGGCCTATGCCCTCAGCAGCCAGGGCTACCCGATGGACAGAAAGACAGTTTCTATGACACCCTACTGCAGACCACCTCATTGACGAACGACAGGGACCTTCTCTTTGTGGCTGGTGATTTCAATGGGCATGTTGGACGACATGCTGGGGGCTTCCATGGCGTGCATGGAGGCTACGGTTATGGTTCCCGCAACGAGGGGGGAACCAGGCTGCTGGAGTTCTGCGATGCGAATAGTCTTATGATCTGCAACACTAACTTCAGGAAACCAACAAGCCACCTGGTCACCTACCGATCGGGCTGGCATACTAGCCAAATCGACTACATCCTCGCCAGAAAAAGGGAAAGATGGCTGCTTATAAATGCCAAAACCTTCCCAGGCGAAGAATGCACCCCAAACATAGACTGGTAGTTAGTGACTTTAGGATCAGGACTAAGAGGGCGACTAGAAGACGACCAACATGGAGAAGAAGGGTCTGGAAGCTTAAAGACCCTGCGAATGGACAGAGATTTAGAGATATGTTACTTGAAGCCTTTGACGAAGTGGAAGGGGGGTTATAGCTACACATGGGGTAGAAGACAACTGGACGTTTCTGAGGGACAACCTGCTGAAAGCCGCTGACCAGATCTGTGGCGGGTGCAAAGTCCCCTTAAGACCCAAAATAACATGGTGGTGGAACAATATTGTTGATAGGGCTATTAGACAAAGAAACAGGCTTGGAAGGCCTGGAAGAACGGTGGTAGCAGGGAAGTGTATCAGACTGCCAGAAGGGAAGCCAGGAGACAGGTCTATCTAGCCAGAGGGGAAGCAGATAAAAGAAAATTTGCCAATGTCCTGCGCCGTGAGGATGAAAGACTTGAGGTATTTCGTGTTGCAAGACAGTGTGTGAGAGAGAATCGAGATGTGGTAGGAGAGAAATGTGTTCGCATGGAGGATGGTTCACTTGCGCTAAATGAGGATGCAAAGAGAGAAGCTTGGAGACGCAAGTATGAAAGGTTGCTGAATGAGGAAAATGAATGGGATAAAGAGAGTCTGCCGAATGTTGACCCAACAGAGGGACCAGCTATCCGAGTTGATAGTTCCGTGGTAGCTAAGGCAATTAGAAGCATGAAGACAGGGAAAGCCCCAGGCCCATCAGGAATTACTGCAGAGATGCTCAAAATATCTGGTAGTGTCGGTATAGCATAGTCACCCGTATAGTTAACCAGGTGATACACGAAGGAGTCATACCCAATGACTGGTGTAGCAGCATAATAGTCAACTGCTACAAAGGTAAAGGCGATGCCCTAGATACAAATAACTACAGGGCATCAAGCTGTTGGATCAGGTAATGAAGGTTACGGAGAGGGTTATAGCCCAGTTAATTAGAGAGAGAGTTAGCTTAGATGATATGCAGTTTGGGTTCGTGCCAGGAAAAGTACTACTGATGCTATATCCTGGTAAGACAGCTGCAGGAGAAATACCTAGCCAAAGGTAAGCCCTTGTACCTGGCTTTTGTTGACTTAGAGAAAGCCTTTGACAGGGTCCCCCGATCCCTTATCTGGTGGTGGTCAATGAGGAAACTAGGGATAGATGAATGGTTAGTGAGAGCTGTGCGAGCCATGTACAGAGACGCAGCTAGTAAGGTGAGGGTTGGCAACGAGTACAGTGAAGAATTCCGGGTAGAGGTTGGGGTCCACCAAGGTTCAGTCCTCAGCCCCCTCCTATTTATCATAGTCCTCCAGGCAATAACGGAAGAATTTAAGACAGGATGCCCCTGGGAGCTCCTATATGCTGATGACCTTGCTCTAATTGCTGAGTCACTATCAGAACTGGAGGAGAAGTTTCAGGTGTGGAAACAAGGATTAGAATCGAAGGGCCTTAGAATCAACCTAGCCAAAACCAAAGTCCTAATAAGTAGGAAGGTGGACCAACCACAAACGACTTCAGGTAGATGGCCCTGCTCGATCTGTAAAAAAGGTGTGTAGGTAGAAACTCTATAAGGTGCACCAAGTGTAAGCTATGGACACATACGAGGTGCAGCAATGTCAAAGAAGGCTAACTAAGAAAATAGTTTTTGTCTGTGGCAGATGCTCAAGAGAAATAAACACTGGAAATGTGCAGAGAGAGACCAACTTCTACCACGTTCCAGGGAGACAAACTAGAAGTAGTTGATAGCTTCCGCTACCTAGGAGACCAAGTCAGTAGGGGGTGGGTGTGCTGAAAGTGTAACTGCTAGAGTAAGAATAGCCTGGGCAAAGTTTAGAGAGCTCTTACCCCTGCTGGTGACAAAAGGCCTCCGCTAAGAGTAAAAGGCAGACTATATGATGCGTGTGTACGTACAGCCATGCTACATGGTAGTGAAACATGGGCCGTGACAGCTGAGGATATGCGTAAGCTTGCAAGAAATGAAGCCAGTATGCTCCGATGGATGTGTAATGTCAGTGTTCATAATCGTCAGAGTGTAAGTACTTTGAGAGAAAAGTTGAACCTAAGAAGTGTCAGTTGTGGTGTGCAAGAGAGACGGCTGCGCTGGTATGGTCATGTGACGAGAATGGCTGAAGATAGTTGTGTGCAAAAGTGCTACACCCTAGCAGTTGAGGAAACTGTGGAAGAGGTAGACCCAGGAAAACCTGGGACGAGTGGTGGTGAAGCACGACCTTCGAACTTTAGGTCTCACCAAGGAAATGACTGAAGACCGAGTCCTATGGAAGTGTGCTGTGCATGAGAGGACCCGGCAGGACTAGTCAGGCCATATCCGTGGCCCCTACCTGGGACGTAGTCGATCCACCTGTGCATACCTCCCTTCTTGTGACACTTGTGAAGACCTGCTGAGGCAAGTGAAAATCAATCAAAATAGATGAACATCAATGGAATTTGTATCTTTGTGGTACCAGTGCCTGTGGCACACAAGAAAACCATCCGAACGTGGCCGTAGCCAGTACCGCATCGACTCGCCTCCGTGCTATGGGAACATGGTGGCACATAAAAACACTATCCGAAGACCCGGCAAGACTAGTCAGGTCATAACCCGTGGGCCCTACCTGGGACATAGTCAGTCCACCTGTACATACCTTCCTTCTTGCGACACTTGTGAAGACCTGTTGAGGCAAGTGAAAATCAAAACAAATCAAAATAGATGAACATCAATGGAATTTGTATCTTTGTGGTGCCAGTGCCGGTGGCACGTGGCACACAAGGGGGCTGTCCGAACGTGGCCGTAGCCGGTGCCGCATCGACTGGCCTCCGTGCTGTGGGCACGTAGCAAGCACCATCCGATCGTGGCCGTTTGCCAGCCTCATCTGGCACCTGTGTCGGTGGCACATAAAAACACCATCCGAGCGTGGCCGTCTGCCAGCCTCGTCTGGCACCTGTGTCGGTGGCACATAAAAAACACCATCCGAGCGTGGCCGTTTGCCAGCCTCGTCTGGCACCTGTGTCGGTGGCACATAAAATCACCCACTACACTCTCGGAGTGGTTGGCGTTAGGAAGGGCATCCAGCTGTAGAAACACTGCCAGATCTGACTGGACTGGTGCAGCTTTCGGGCTCCCCAGACCCCAGTTGAACCGTCCAACCCATGCTAGCATGGAAAACGGACGTTAAATGATGATGATGATGATGATGATGATGATATATATATATATATATACATACACACATATATATATATGTGTGGCCGCTGCCAGCCTCCCCTGGCACCTGTGCCTGTGGCACGTAAAAAGCACCCACTACACTCACGGAGTGGTTAGTGTTAGGAAGGGCATCCAGCTGTAGAAACACTGCCAGATCAGACTGGGCCTGGCACAGCCTCCTGGCTTCCCAGACCCCTGTCGAACCATCCAACCCGTGCTAGCATGGAAAATGGACGTTAAATGATGATGATGATATATTGATATATATATATATATATATATATAGGTGCAGGTGGGGCTTTAATTTTGTGCAGTTATGAGGCTAACTCAGTTTTATGTTTGTTGATTGATTTTTGATGAGAATAATAAGTATCTAATGTTATTGCTGTTGGTTTCAGATTGCGAGTGACAGCTAGAGAATATTATGGCTCCATTTGTGGATCCTATTGAAATGGCAGACCAAGTGCAAACAGCATTACGAGAAAGGCTTGGACAGTGTTGGGTCCCAGAGGCACCAATTGGTTTCAAAGAAGAAAAACAGTAAATATTTCTGATTGCAATTTCATTTGTTTAACTCCTTTGAGATCATATGTTGAATGAAATATTCTTTCTGTGTTTTAATCAATTTTGATTAATTAATGATTACTATTTCATTTATTTAACTGTTTTGTGACTGTATATCTGATAAAATATAGAGACTATGTCTGTATATACCGTAAATCCTCGAGTATAGTCTGCCCTTGAGTATAATATGCAGGGGATTTTTAGCAGGCTGTATCTCTGAAAAACCTAAACTTTGTGTATAATATGCACCCCTTCTCTAATTTAAGTCAAGGAGATCTATATAACGTCCTTGGTTTGTAAAAATGTATACTTTATTATTATTGTATATATAACATAATGCAAACGTGTAGTCTTTTTTGTGCATTTTGTTTGCAGAAAATAAAGAAATAATAGTAATAACAGTAATAACGTTTAATAAATGTTGCTTACTGCAAGTTATGGATTATTCTTTTATGACTTCATTGCTTTCTGGCTTAGCTTAAGGTATTTTCGTGCCCGACATCACAAAATGCGTCTGAATAAACATTGCCAGACAGCAAATAGAGACTTGAACATTGCTTAGAAAATAATTTTCATTTTTAATCTCATATATAGTATGCACTAGGGATTTTTACCTTTAAATTTTGGGAAAAAAATGCTCGAGGATTTACGGTAGTTGAGTTCTTGACTATTTTCTCAAACATGCATTAGTTTATAAAATCTTGTAATGATTTATATTCTCTCCAGCATCCGTTTTTTTTCTTTCTCTATACTGTTGCTTCTGTTAGCAGACATAGTAGACACAAGCAAGGAAATTGGTCATAGTCACACTTAATGTTTGTCTGTACTTATCATTATTCTAGGTACGACTTTAAACTGTATTTGGGAGTGTCAGGTTTTTGAAGAATGTGGAACCACCTTTTAGCCCCCATTGTTCTCATGTTTACCCTGACCTGGAATAGTAGCAACTGACAGGGTTCCAGCTATGGGTTAAATAGCATGTAATCATCTGAGCTAGGGTTTGTTAAAATCATGGGATGCAACATGGTGGGTGTGCACTATTTCAATATATGAACTTATGGAGTCAATGACGAATGTCACTAGATACTGAGTGAATGATCAGACAGCGGTCAGTTGAGTCGGTGAACTACTACTATCTTCTACAGTTCGGGGCATGCACAGATGAGATATTTCAGCTAGCGTAAACCCAATGTGACGTTTATGCCTTTTGCCTACACGTGGCTGTTGCCAGCGCCACCCCAACGGGCCTCCGTGCTGGTGGCACGTAAAAAGCACCATCCGATTGTGGCTGTTGCCAGCCTCGCCTGGCCCCCGTGCCGGTGGCACGTAAAAAGCACCATCTGACCGTGGCTGTTTGCCAGCCCCGTCTGGCACCTGTGCCGGTGGCATGTAAAAAGCACTCACTACACTCACGGTGTGGTTGGCGTTAGGAAAGGCATCCAGCCGTAGAAACATTGCCAGATCAGACTGGGCCTGGTGCAGCCTTCTGGTTTCCCAGACCCCAGTTGAACCATCCAACCCATGCTAGCATGGAAAGCGGACGCTAAATGATGATGATGATGATTGCTTGATCGAGATGTCTGGTGTGGAAGAGTTACATTCATTCAGGTATGTTGTCCAACCAGGTGAGCGTTTTAGTTCCCAGCACAGTGTTTAAGGCTAATTATAATATTGATATTGTAGCTATTGCTGTGTATGTTTCTATGTAGTTGGATTGAGTAGACATAAAAAATAATTTTTGAATAGTAAAGGGGTCTTTTATGTGGTTTTGGTCAGAAAGGGAGGGATAGTATTGTAACTTTATCAAGTATCCCATTTTTTTTTCAGACATAGTGTGTCTAGAACCATATTCTTAATCTGGCTGCCATTCTTTCTATCTTTCCCTTTGAAGGTAGTGTGTAGTCTCAGCATAGGCTGTTCCACTTTAAAGAAGTGATTGTAGTATTTTCTTTTCTGGCAAACTGTATCCCACACTTAAGTTTGTATCCAGTATATTCATCTATTTTTGGAACTGTAGAATTTTTTAGCTACTATTTCTAGTAAGTTTGAGTGGCTGTGTAGATGCACATCTTCATAAATGTTGTATAATCTGTTGTTTGAATCTATAGCGTGGGATGTTGGTCAGTTGTGATATTTAACCAAGTATTTTACAACTAACATCTTGTTTGAGACTAATAACTGATGTTTAATATTTATGCATTCAGACAGATTACCGACTTAGTGAAACGGACTATCAACTTTGGTGAAAGTAACTCAGTTCTTTTAATTGGAGCCCGTGGTATTGGTAAAACGATGGTAAGTCATGCCATTGTATTATCACTTTTAGTTCTTTATTGTTTTCTTCATCATTATCACCACTATTGCCATCATCATTGTCATCATCATAATTGTTATCACCCTCATCACTGCCTCCAATACCATCATTGTTATCACTATCATCATTGTATTTATCACTCTATTGTCATCATCAATACCATTATCGTTGTCATCACTCTTGTTATTATCACCATCATCATTGTCATCATCACCCTCATTGTTATCTTGTTTCAGTTTCAGAGTTATAGCTCTTGATGTTCTTAATTGAAATCCAACTTTGATCAACTTTACTTTTCATCCTTCTGGGATCTATAAAATGTATGCCGTTTGAATAATGGGGTTGTTTTAATAAGCATTGGTGTGGAGGCTGGTTCCACGTAAAAAGCACCCAGTACATTCTGGAGTGGTTGGCATTAGGAAAGGGATAGATACCAAACCAAAACAGACTATGGAATCTGGTGTGGTCCCTGGCCTTACCAATTCCTGTCAAGCTGTCCAACCTATACCAGCATGGAAAACGTGTGTTAAATGTTGGTGATGTTGATGATGACTTTTCCGTGCTTCCATGGGTCAGGTGGAGTTTATTGAAGCAGATTTACTTTCACTAGATGCTCTTTCTCTTCACTAACCCTCACCTGTTTTCAAGTAAGGTAAAATTTTCCCATGGCTAGAATTGTTATCTCAAAATACCGATAATGAATGACACTGCTTGTATAACAGTGACAATCATTTACAACTATTACACAATGTCAAGACAATGAGACACACACACACACACGTACATGCACATATGATAAGCTTTTCACTTTTCGTCTACCAAATCCACTTACAAGGCTGTGGTTGGTCCAGGAGTATAACAGAAGACACTTGCGGTGAGCTGGCAGAAACATTAGTATGCTGGGCGAAATGCTTAGTGGTATTTTGTCTGCCATTACATTCTGAGTTCAAATTCCGCCGAGGTCAACTTTATCTTTCATCCTTTCGGGGTCGATAAATTAAATACCAGTTACACATTGGGGTCAATATAATCGACTTAATCCCTTTGTCTGTCCTTGTTTGTCCATTCTATGTTTAGCCCTTTGTGGGCCATAAAGAAATAAGACACTCTCCCAAGGTGCCATGCAGTGGGACTGAACCCAGAACCATGTGGCTGAAAAGCAAACTTCTAATCACTCACCCACTACCTTCTCAAACTTTGTGATCTTAGACCAATGTTAAATTAAATGTTGTTCTCTCTTCCTAACAGTTATTGAAGAATGCCTTGAAGGAAGTGAAGAAAGACAAAAATGTTCACCAGAATCTAATGGAAGTCTACCTCAGTGGTAAGGAGCACATGTTTCACTTACAAATGGTTATTTTATCTACCACTGCTTTTCTCCCACCCTTCTGTACCAGATTGTTACAAAAGTTCCATTATCTTTACATCCCTTCAACTATACTTGTCATAGTTGATACCTAACAACTCTCTCTCTCTCTCTTTCTTTCTCTGTTATTGAAGCCTTATGTTAACGTCACCAGAATTATGCGTGGAAGGTAAATTGTAAATTAGATGCTATTTACATAATACAATGAGTACCATTTTGAAACCTCTTTTATCAAACTAAAGTAGATATAGGCACAATCCCAGTAAATGGAAACTGAAAATAGGTAATAGATTGGGTAGGGAGGGTTAATCAGTCTTACCTTTAGTTGTCAGGGGTGATAGCTTTTGGCAAATTTTGATCTTATTCGTCCTCCTCAGCAGAGCATAGAGATTGCTAGATCAATAAAGTTAGAAAACTGGTAATCCATATAGGTGCAAGCAGGGCAATGCCAAGATAAAGATGACTTGGTCAATGCTTGAATACTATTAACTCTTCAGTGTTTGGACTGGCCAAAACTGGCTGAAAATTATTCTTTATTTGTTTGAACTGGCCAAACCAGCCATATCTGATTCTTCTACAAAATTGCTAAAAAAAAATAAACAGATCACATTATTGAATTCTTGTTGCTTTGAGATAAATCCTTTCCTGCCTTTATTCAAGTAAAAGTATAGTAAAATTTTTGAGACTTCTTGGTTTTTTTCAGTGTTTGTTGAGAAGTGTATCATCATCATCATCGTTTAACATCCGTTCTCCATGCTAGCATGGGTTGGACGGTTCGACCGGGGATCTGGGAAGCCAGAAGGCTGCACCAGGCTCCGGTCTTATCTGGCAATGTTTCTACAGCTGGATGCCCTTCCTAACGCCAACCACTCTGTGAGTGTAGTGGGTGCTTTTTACATGCCACCTGCACTGGTGCCAGGCGAGGCTGGCATCAGCCACGGTCGGATTGGTGCATTTTACGTGCCACCTGCACGGAAGCCAGTCGAGGCGGCACTGGCTTCGGCCACGATTCAGATGGTACTTTTTACGTGCCACCGACACGGAAGCCAGTCGAGGCGGCGCTGGCATTGGCCACGATTCGGATAGTGCTTTTTACGTATCTCCAGTCCAGGGGTCCTGGCATCTGCCGGGTGCCAGTCATAAGATTGGTTCAATTTCGATTCCGATTTCACTTGCCCCAACAGGTCTTCGCAAGCAAAGGGGGGTTGGCATAGGTGCCTGTCGTCGGATGAGGTTCGATATCGACTTCGCTTGCCTCCACAGGTCTTTGTGTGTCCAAGGGAGGAAAGGCATGCATAAGTGGGCTGGACTCACTTGTCCTGCCTGGTCTTTTCACGCACAGCATATTTCCAAAGGTCTCGGTCACTGGTCATTTCCTCAGTGAGACCTAAAGTTCGAAGGTCGTGCTTCACCACCTTGTCCCAAGTTCCAGTTCACTCAGCTGTAGAAATGAGTTGCACCATCACTGGTGCCAAGCTGTATCACAAGTGATGCTTATTTTCCATGGGTTCCCTCCACTGCTAGGGATTGGCACTTTTTCACACACCTATCTTCATCCATTCTCGCCACATGACCATATCTTAGTTTTTAATGATATGGCATCAGCAAGTAGTGATTCCAACTTCGAAGGTTTTACTCTTGATATATGCAAAATATAAACATAAACAACAGTGATTTGTCTTTGAACAAATCATATTGACATTTATGAATCTTCGTCGGATGAGGAAAATTTTGATAATGAAAGTGATGAAAATGGTATTGAAAACATTACGGCAACATGGTTGAAGATTACTACATCAACCACAATACCTGTTTTCACAGAAAAGACTAGTACACAATACAGTCTACCTCTTGATGCTCAACTGTTGGACTATTTATTTTTACTTTTACCAAAAAGTATTTTTGAAACTTGCGGAAGAAACAAATACGCTCAACGCATAATTTCTATTCGTGGAAGACATGATCCATTATGGCAGCCAACTGATACTGTAGAAATGCAAGCTTTTTTACTATAAACATTATGTTTTGGTATCCAGCAGCTTCCTAAACTGTGGAAATACTGGAGTCCTGATATAAGGTATTGTGATCCATATCTCTCCAGCGTTATGTCCAGCTATAGTTAATTCATATATTGTTTATGTAAAAGCCACAAGATACCTCCACCACCAAAGGATTATGACTATTTGAAATTTTGGGTTGACATTGCATCTCAATTACGTGAGGACTTTTCTTCTAGAAAGCACCGAACTGGGAAAGCTTGCAGACTGTGTTTGCTGCAAAAAAGAAAAACTGCAAAAAGATATCAGGTCGAGATTTCATGTGTTCGTCTTGCAAAGTGCCCTTGTGTAAAGGGTACCTTGGACAGTTTCATGATAAAAATATGGCATAACTATATTTTGTTGTTTGATAGTAATACTGTCATATATTCCTTTCATTTTATTACAAATAATAAGTAAAAGTGAGAAATTCATATTATTCTCAGTATGTTACACACCTGTATTTACCTTTGCCTCATCTGTTAAAGGGTTTTTTCAATTAGATACATTCAGTTATGTAAATGTATTCAATGACTAGCAAAAGAGTTTTGTACTTTATTTTCAATGAAAATGTTTGAATGAAATATAGAGAAAGAATAAAATCTTGTACCAATTATACTTGTATTTTGATAAATTCAAATTAATATACATCATTTTGAAAAGTGGTAAAATAGTAGTTGATATCTGGGATAATTTTAGTATCAAACCAAAGAGGTAAGATCCATTAAGAATTTCAATTTTAGTGTTTATCCATAATGTTATTGTTTTTACACTTGTTAATTAAATTTACCTGCCCATAAAAAGTCAAATTTAATCAGCAAGATCAGCTAAAATTACATAACTATAATTCACTGGTATATAAGCACCCACTGACAAAATTTCAAATCTGTATGTAAAAAATTAACAAAGTTAAGCAAATATTGTGGACACCCCTCTTGAACCTGAATAATTCAAAATAACGTGAACAAATAAGCATTATATTTGATAGATTAATCTGAACACCATGGGTTAATCATAAATCTGCTTGACCAGGGCTGATCTAGAGTTAACTAATAGCAAAGTTAAATATAAATAATAGCTCTCTCTCTCCTTCAGCTGTTGTCTTGAAGAATTAATAATGGTTCCAGATTTTGGTACAAGACCAGCAATTTTGGAGGTGGGGGCTAAGTCGATTACATCGACCCCAGTGCTCAATTGTTACTTATTTTATTGACTCTGAAAGGATGAGAGGCAAAGTCGACACCGGAAGAATTGAAATCAGAACATAAAGATGAACAAAATGCCACTGGGCATTTTACCTGGCACAGTAACATTTTTGTCAGCTTGCTTCTTGAGGAATTAATAGTGATAATAGTTTATTTGATACTGCCATTCAGTTAATTCTTTTGTATTTAAACCCAAATATTCTGTTTTATGTTCAAACAGGCCAGATCTGATGATTCACACCTTCCCTACAAAGTCATTCTGAAAATAAATAATCACATCATTGAAATCTCAAAGCTACAAAATAATGCACAATTAATTCAAACACTGAATAAATAAGCATTAAGGTGCATGGCTCTGTGGTTAGAAGGTCAGGGTAACAATCATGAGGCTTTGAGTTCATTTCCTGGATGAGGCTGCATGTTGTGTTCTTGAGCAAGACACTTTATTTCACATTGCTCCAGTTCACTCAGCTGTAGAAATGAGTTGCACCATCACTGGTGCCAAGCTGTATCGGCCTTCTTTGCTTTCCCTTGGACAACATTAATGATGTGGAGAGGGGAGACTGGTATGCATGAGTGACTGCTGGTTTTCCACAAAATAACCTTGCTTGGACATGTGCCTCGGAAGGGAACTTTAGGTGCAATCCCATGTTCATTCATAACCAAAGAGTCTTCAGCCTTTACCTTTAAATTTGTCTGAGTGCCTTTGAATGCTAAGGAATTAAAGTATTTATTGTAACTACTGGCCTTTCTTTAGAAGGAGACAATCTACTTTGGCCCTGCCCCCTCCTTCTTTAAAGTGACACAGCCTGTATTACTCATTGCAGAAGATGACCCACAGAACAGTCACTATTAACCTTTTAGCATTTACATTATTCTGTCAAAAGTGATGCTTATTTTTCACATTGATTTTTATGTAGCTTTGACATTTTAATGAGAAGACTGTTAAGTTGTAACATGATATTGTACAGTTGCTGTGAAAGGGTTAAATTATTTAATGTCAGGTACCACTATCCCATCTGATTCATCTTAGTAAGCACTAACCTGTATAAGTTTTCTTTAGATAATTTCTTATCAGTTATCTAGGTCACACTTTATGTACCAATTGTTTGAACATTTCTGGCTCACTTGTGATATTCCAGTTTTACTTGATGATCATTAAACCAATTTTATATAATTAACCTTGTAGACATGATTTCAATTAAGTGTTATTCATACCATTTTAATGTTCTCAACATACAAAGGTACCATGTGTGGTTAAGAAGCTTATTTCTTATACATGTGGTCTTGGGTTTAGTTCACTATGCAGTACCTTGGACAAGTGCATTCTACTATAGCCCTGAGCCTACCAAAGTGTTATAAATGAATTTGGTAGAATGAAACTGTATGGACGCCTATGGTATATATATATATATATATATATATATATATATATATATATATACTAGCTGATGTACTCAGTAATTCCCAGGAAAGCAGGGCTTATCCCTTGCTTCTGTTCTCATAATTGTTTCGCTAATCCAGTAACAACAATGGAAAATATGTAGACCGTAATATGGTTTTTGTGCATTTACAGAGAATATTGAACTGTCTTAAACAGAGTCTTGTTTTTGGGAATTTCCAATAAGTTATGAATACCCAAATTGTGAAGTCAGTTATGTAATAACATGAAATTAGTTACTCGATAGTAAGAATTCAAATAAAGTAGCCCTGAGAAGGGCTTTAACGCATTCTCAGATTTTATAGAGTTTAGGAGGAAATACTAATAAGGTATGTATACTAAAATTGTGAAGTGTATTAAGTAATAACAGGTTAATCAGATGTGAGATAATAACAATTGAAAGTAAATAACTCTGAAAAGGGATTTTGTGCATTCTCAGAGAATATTACCCTCAATGGCGCTAGTGTTAGTATATTTGTGAATAAGTCACTAACCGAAATAAGTGGATCTATTGTTTAGGAAAATACTATTTACTTGTTTAAGGGTTGTACTGGATAATTGTGAAGATAACTCTAACAGTTCAAATATTAAGAAATAAGCATACTCGATTTGATTCATACCCAATAATTTAGGAGAATGAATGGGTTATTTCTCTTGGCTATCTATAAGGATCCCTTCCAGGGGCCCTATTATCGATTTGGCTACTGTCCAATGACTGAAACATGTGATGTATTAACTTTTAGCAGTTGAAATATATGACAAACGTATTTTGACTTACCTAATTCTGCTTATATTTACGCACTGCTTAGCACTGATGCTTCGTTTTACACACACACACACACTTTCTTGCCATAAAATAATACCATTAATTTTACAGAGATTACTGTAAAGCAGATTTTCATGTCTCTTAACTCAATATTTACTACTGTAGTCTAACTATTTCTTTCTAAATCTAATTGAACAAGGATAATTGTGGAAGTGGTGATGGAGTGGGGTGGGGGTTCATCTGTTACAGTCTGTATCCCATAGTCATACTTCACATACCATGTACATTACATTCACTGTTCATGTTTCACTATGGTACATCATCACTTGTCTTACACCTCATATAGTCCTCTATACACAGTGCCATACACCATCACACATCTTATATACACTGCATATTGTCTTCTATACATACTACCATACAGGTCGCACATCTTACACCTTACATAATCTTCTGTATACACTACCATACATGTCACACATCTTGCAATCACTATTTATAGTCCTCTCTGTAAATTACCATATATTATCAAACATCTTATACAATATATAGTATTCTGTATATGCTACCATACATTGTCGCACATCTTATACACACCTTATGTAGTCCTCTACATCCACTGTCCATGTTTCACCACTATTACACCATCACATGTCCATGCCACATATAGTGTAACACCTCTCCTAGTGTTTAAAACTGTAATATATTAATAGTGAGATATATTGATTTTTGGATTTGGTTTGCAAGATTCTTTATTTGAGTTCGTGTGTTGCAGCATATTCTGTTGTGTCTGGGGAGAGTCATTTTCTTTTTGTGCCTTATAATGTAACACACTCACTGGTAAAATTTCCACTTATTTCTTATTTTTATTTTCTTAAAATTTTCGTTGCGTCTTACAACCTTTTCAATGGTTTAGTATAATGGACAGAGTCAAGACTATTGAAAAGGTTGCAAGATGCAACGAAAATTTTAGGAAAATAAAAATAAGAAATAAGTGGAAATTTTACTGGTGAGTGTGTTACATTATAAGGCACAAAAAGAAAATGACTCTCCCCAGACACAACGAGATATATTGAGTTTTGTTCCAATGGTTTCTAGAATCTTATTGTTAGTGGCCAACATCTCTTCCTGATGGTTTTTCAGGTTTGCTACAGACAAATGATAAAATAGCACTGAAAGAAATTGCTCGACAACTTCACCTTGACAACACTGTTGGAGACAAAGTATTTGTAAGTGATATTTTTTTTCTTTACTTTATAGGCTTCCATCAACACTGCCAATCCCACCTCCAACTCTGTACCACTACCACCACCATTATCACCGCTACCACCATCACTCCTCCATCCATACTGTTACAACAGTAATTACGGCAAGGATTCACGCTTTTACTTATGTTACCCTCTGATGTTCGATGTTGTGTGATGTCTTGTGTTGTGGTTGTGTGATATTGAGTTAGTATAGAAGATATGTGACTGGTTGTATGGTATCTGTATGTTGTGTTAGTATGAATCTGTCAGTACACATGTTTGTAATTGTGTGGGGTCTGTTGGTTTAGTATGGAATTAGTATTACAGGGATTGATACTATTAGTACCTTAGATATATTTATTGTTGCATGGTGGCTATGTTGTGCTTGAGTGTTGTTAGTATTGCAGATATATTCATTGTGAGATGTTTACATAGTTTGTTATTTCTTTACTGCCCACAAGGGGCTATACACAGAGGGGACAAACAACATACAAACGGATTAAGTTGATTATATTGACCCCAGTGCGTAATTGGTACTTATTTAATCGACCCCGAAAGGATGAAAGGCAAAGTCGACCTCGGCGGAATTTGAACTCAGAACGTAGTGGGAAATGAATTACCTACTTCTTTCCTACCCACAAGGGGCTAAACACAGAGAGGACAAACAAGGACAGACAGACGGATCAAGTCGATTATATCGACCCCAGTGCGTAACTGGTACTTATTTAATCGACCCCGAAAGGATGAAAGGCAAAGTTGACCTCGGCGGAATTTGAACTCACAACATATCAACGGATGAAATGCCGCTAAGCATTTCGCCTGGCGTGCTAACACTTTTGCCAGCTCGCCGCCTTCCTTAGATGCTTACGTAGTGTTAGTATCATGTTACTTGCATTACAGATATATTTGTTGTTGTGTGATATCTATGTTACTTCCAGATTGGCAGATATATTGTTCAGCAAAGTCTAGGTTACTCTTTTTACTTGTTTCAGTCATTTGACTGCGGCCATGCTGGAGCACCGCCTTTAATCGAGCAACTCGACCCCGGAACTTATTCTTTTGTAAGCCCAGTACTTATTCTATCGGTCTCTTTAGCTGAACCACTAAGTGACGGTGACATAAACACACCAGCATCAGTTGTCAAGCAATGCTATGGGGACAAACACAGACACACAAACACACACACATATATATATATATATATATATACGGCGGGCTTCTTTCAGTTTCCGTCTACCAAATCCACTCACAAGGCTTTGGTCGGCCCGAGGCTGTAGTAGAAGACACTTGCCCAAGGTGCCACGCAGTGGGACTGAACCCGGAACCATGTGGTTGGTAGACAGGCTACTTACCACACAGCCACTCCTGTGTTGTTGATGTTGCTTTTGTTCTTTGCATAAGTTTTAACAATATATCTAAGTTTAACATTTTGCAGGGATCATTTGCTGAGAACTTACAGTTTTTATTGGAATCTTTGAAAAGTGGTAGGTTAAATTTTGTATTGACCAATTGCAAATTTTCAATATTCTGTTGCTTTGATACTCTTACTCTCTTTTTACTCTTTTACTTGTTTCAGTCATTTTGACTGCAGCCATGCTGGAGCACCGCCTTTAATTGAGCAAATCGAATCCAGGACTTATTCTTTGTTAGCCTAGTTACTTATTCTATCGGTCTCTTTTGCTGAACTGCTAAGTTACAGGGACGTAAACACACCAGGATCAGTTGTCAAGCGATGTTGGGCACACACACACACACACGATGGACTTCTTTCAGTTTCCGTCTACCAAATCCACTCATAAGGCTTTGGTCGGCCCAAGGCTATAGTAGAAGACACTTGCCCAGGGTGCCACACAGTGGGACTGAACCCAGAATCATGTGGTTGGTAAGCAAGCTACTTACCACACAGCCACTTCCGGTCCGTTTATTGCTTCTCCTTATACCAACATATTTTCATAGCTTTAGTGTTGTGTGATGAATTGACAAAGCCTGCAGAAATTTAACTAATAAATGTGTGAAGGTGCAATAAACTGACAATGTGGCCATAATTGTTGGTTGATTTAGTCAAGGTAGTAGACAGAAGGCAGGATGTTTAATTAAGCTAGTTTAGATATAAGTATAGTTAAGTGTTATGGAGCAAAAAAAAAATTTGTTTTGAAGATCAATTATTTATTAATTTATTGAAGATGATGGCCTCACACATTTTCTACAAATGTACTCTTTAAGCTTTCCGATGCAAACCCATCCTAGACCATGTCTGGTTTTGTAATGCAAACTTTTTTGTTTTATGGAATACTGGAAATGAACAACATAGCTTGTATGATGGTGATACTTGTTTGCGACTATCACATGATGATGTCAGGACAAGGGTAAACATACTCACATGCATGCACACACACACACGCTCACAGACATCCACTTACATATATGCACACACTTGCATATACACACATGCACCATCTGCCAAATCCACTCATAAGAATTTAGTTGACTTCAGGTTATATTAGAAAACTCTGACTCAAGGTGCTGTACAGTGGGATTGAACCTGAAGCTACATTGTTGGGAAGAAACTTTCTTAACCATACAGAATATATAATTGCTAATATTACATATCTAACAGACATATAATTGGTTAACATTATACTAGTACTGTATCCGGCGTTGCCAGGTCATAGTGCTAGTACATGCATATACAGCTGTGTGCATGTGCACATACATGCGAGTACTGTCCAAATCTCCAACCAATCACATACAGCTAGCTGGCATTCAATCTGCGTATCAAGTTTCGGGCATTTTGATTGGGTTTTGGATAGAATATTCACAAAAAAGTGCCTTCTATTGATTTTTTAATGGCTTTGCGGGGTGACTGGGGAAATGTAAAGATGTGCACAATCACCCTTGGACGGTTTTGAATGACCATAGAAAGTGCGAGCCCTCTAACTGAAAAATTGTGGATTTGTATAAAGGACACGCACACAGACAGACATTTTGCCATTTATATATAGAGATATTCAGCAAATTGTAGTCACTAGCAAAGCCCGTGGTAAGAAAATTATGAGGCCAAATCTCAGAATGTTAATCTCATCCAAACAAGAATGCCAATGTGTCTTGATATTAGGTTTGGCAAACTTATACAACCCATGTTAACTTGAAGGAGCAGTATCTTAAAGCAGTAATAATGATTTGTGAAAACGGTAGTTAATTAGAAAGCTAATGAATATGAATGAACATGGTGAGCTTGTTGAATAACTACAATTTTAATTATTCATTGAAGTTGTTTTATTAATGCATTCATGCTATTTGATATTTCTGTTATCTTGCTTCATTTACACAGTTCTGTAAATAGGGTTAAAAAGGGTGAGCTTGTAGAGAGAAAAGTGCAAGAGACTGCTAACTGTGTTAATAACAAAGGGGTTTTATTTCTTCAAAAAATATATTATATAATTGATGTGCGAGCTGGTATCAAAAAGTTCTTGGACTAGTGTTTAATAAAAAATTACTTGTTTACCTAAGTTTTAACCCCATCTCCTTCGATATAGTCACCTTGTGCGGCAATATACACCAGTTCCAGTGTTCCTGCTACTTTTGGAATCCAGCCTGGAAGTTGTTTTCTGCAAGTGAGTTGAGAACCTTCTGCGATTTACTCTGGGTCTCAACAACAGTGTTGAAATGGCGACCTTTGTGCTGCATTTTCATCTTGGGGAAGAAATGGAAGTCTGCAGGTGCTAAGTCTGGTGAATAGGGCAGGTGCAGAAGCGAGAAACTCACAAGTTAGGAGAGCTTGGTGAGAGGGTGCATTGTTGTTGTGAAGGATCCAATTCTTCACGTACCACAGGTCCTGTTGCTTTCGCTGAATGTTCTCGTTCAGCTGCTTCAAAATGTTACAGTAGAATTATTGATTAACAGTCTGGCCCTCGGGGTGGGGGTGGTGGGAATTTTTGGTGCACAATACCACTTGAAAATTATGGGAAAGATTCACACTTTTATTTATGTTACCCTCTGATGTTGCCAGGTCATAGTGCTAGTACATGCATATACAGCTGCGTGCTTGTACAGTTACATGCGAGTACTGTCCAAATCTCCAACCAATCACATACAGCTAGCTAGCATTCAATTCGCGTATCAAGTTTCGGGAACTTTGATTGGGTTTTGGATAGAAAATTAAAAAAAAGTCACTTCTATTGATATGTTGAAATAAACAATGAGTATGTTGTCGATTGAGCTGTGGCTCTGTTGTGCCCCTGTGCCATTTGAAACATTGCATACGATCCATTGCCTTGTGGCTGTAAGCTTGCTGAAGCATGCTTCATGTCTCTGTGGCTGACTTCCCAAGTTTAATTCAAAATTCACATTGGCTCTTTGTTCCAACTTCCTGTCTTTGACAGTAATTGCAAACTACTGCATACATGTGATCACAAAAACACAAATTTCACAATTTGCAAAGTAAACACAGCTATGTCACTCAGCACACTGGCTCATGAAGGTCACTGCTAGCTTTCACTGCACACGCAACCATGTGCTGCCATCTGTTGGTGTGCTACAGAACTAGTCTGGGAACTTTTTGATACCCCCTCGTATGTGTTTAGATAGCTATTTGACAGTAATAGCAGTGACATTTTAGGGAATAGAGTGAGGGCTCATTAGCTGATGTGATAAGCTATTTGAGAAGTTCATATACTCTCTTTTACTTGTTTCAGTCATTTGACTGTGGCCATACTGGAGCACCGCCTTTAGTCAAGCAAATCGACCCCAGGACTTATTCTTTGTAAGCCTAGTACTTATTCTATCGGATACTTTTGCTGAAGCGCTAAGTTACGGGAACGTAAACACACCAGCATCGGTTGTCAAGCGATGTTGGGGGTACAAACACAGACACACAAACATAAACACACGCATATATATATATATATACTTTATTTAAAAGCAGCAGAAATTTAACAAAAGCTGTTACTCAGAGTTTCGCGTTCCCATTTGTCGGACAGTTTTAACAAAATGAAATAAAGCATATTACTCTACCTCTGGTATTTGAGTACTCTTTTTTCCACCTTGTTTCACATTTATGTGTTTACTCCAGTATATACACACATATATACGACGGGCTTCTTTCAGTTTCCGTCTACCAAATCTACTCACAAGGCTTTGGTCGGCCTGAAGCTATAGTAGAAGACACATTGCCCAAGGTGCCACACAGTGGGACTGAGCCTGGAACCATGTGGTTCTTAAGCAAGCTACTTTCCACACAGCCACTCTTACGCCTATAAAAATTTGCTTACAGCATCTAGGTTTCCCAAGCGGTCACCTATCTAAGTAGTAACTAGGCTTGACATTGCTTAACTTCAGCGATCGGACGAGAACCAGTGCTTTCAACATGATATGGCCGTAAGATAAATATGGTTAATATTTCCTTTGAACTCATAAATATAATTGCCATAAACTGAACACCCATGAATTGACCACTTGCCCGTTGATTGAACTACAAAATCAAACTACCATAGACTGAAGTCTTGTTAAAATGTTTTGAGTTGGTAGTAGTGGTAACATGAGGTGTGAAAGAGATTTAGAGGTTGATAGTCATAGGTGAGATAATGTTATGAAATGGGGTTCTCAATTTAATGCCAGTATGGAAGAGCATAAATTATGTTAATGTGGCTGATAAAATCATGACCTTTGTGGATATGAACTAATTTGAAATTTAATAGCTTTGTTGGACCTTTTCAATGAATGGAGATGTAAGTAATTAACACAAATTTAGTGAGTGATGATATATGTTCATGATATTTGTTTCAGTAATATCATTGTTGTATGTATATTGATATAGCAATGTAATTGCTCTGTATATACGTATATATATGTGTGTGTGTCACTATTGACCTGGCTATTGGATGTTGTTATACCCTGCTTGTAACACTGCACTTCCTTGCATTGTCGTTGCTCTTTTGACTGATGCCACCCACACCATCTGGCTTGGTGGGCAAGTCAACATTTTCCCCTAAACAGAACAGAAGTCTGACACAGGGGTACCCATTTACAGATTGGTGACCTGGAGCAATGTGAAATAAAGTGTTTGCTCAAGAATACAATACACTTTTAAGTGGCCTCACATAGACGCTTTCATGTGGCAATGCCATGAGTGCTTTGCACCACCAGAGGCACCGGACTTAACATTTCTGCTGCAGAATATGTGTCTTCTTGAGTACAGCAAGGCGCCAGGCACCTTGATCCTTTGTCATCTCACCTGAAATGTTCAGTGTCCTGAGGTTGTTCTTCTGTACTTCTTCCCATATTTTCCTGGGGCTTCCACTTCCATGTATTCCATCTACTTTGAAAGATCAGCACTTTTTTATGGAGCTATCAACATCCATCCGCATCATATGACTAAACCAGTGTACACATCTCTTGTGAAAGGTAGGAGAGTCCAGTTTGCTGGACATTGTTGTAGAGCTGAAAACGAGGCAATTTCTACTCTTCTCGTCTGGAAGCCATCTACTCGCAATACCAGAGGGTGCACACTCTCCTACCCTGATGTAATCTCCAGGGATACAGGCATCCAGCAACAGGACCTCCGTAATGCCATGATGGACCGTGAAGTCTAGCGTAGCATGGTAAATTCCATTGTCTTGATCACGGTTGAACAATGATGAATGATGATGATGAGTGCACACAGCAACTAATTCCTTTTATGCCTAACTTCTTTCTCAAAACACTAGCACTCTGTTGAACATGTACTCTTACATTACAGATCCGGCAGAGCATACTAGCCTCATTCCTTTTTAACCTCTACATGCCCTCTGCATTCAAGGCCCATATCTCACTACCATATAGAATTGTTGCCTGTATAGATCCATCATATATTCTTCCTTTCACTCAGAGAAAAATTTTGTGGCTAACAGAGGTAACATCTCTGAATTTCCTCCATCGTATTCTTATTCTAGCTATCACACTCTCTGTGCATTTTCCCCAACTACTAATTTGATCCTCTAGGTGGCAGAGGTTATCTACTACCTCTGATGAGCCGCCAGGATATTTGTGAGACTCAATTTCCCATGTCTCTAAAGTTTTTATGGATCCTGTGCATCTTCCACATATGAAAACCATCTTCTCCGATAACCTTCCTATTAATCCACTGCACTTATTGTGTGAGCATAGCTTACACTTGGTACACCATATGGAATTTCTGCCTACACTTTTTCTACAAATTGAACAGGGCTACCTACCTGAGTCGGGTTGGGTCCTGCCAATTTTCTCACTTATTAGGGAACACACACACACACACACATATATATTGAGGGCTTTGGGCCTAAGGTGTTAGGGTTAGGGTGTTGCATTGATGGATGTAAGATTGTGGTTTCAGTTCCTAGACCGGGTGGTGCATTGTGTTCTTCAGCAAAGCACTTCATCTCGCGTTGTTCTGTAATCATTTCAACACCTAACATATTGTACACCGTGCACCTGTGCAAGCAATATTGATTTAAATGAGCTGGTGTATAACGCATACATTTGATCACTATAAACAAATCATTTGTGCAGGTCATTGAATGCTTGTACGTTGCCCTCAACAGGAGAGTCCATGTATGCGTGTGTGTGTTTGTGTATGTGTGTGTGTATATGTGTTTGTGTATATATATATATGTATATGTGTGTGTATATATGTAACCACTATAAGCTGTGGTTCAGAATATGTATATATCATGTATATATATTGTAATAGTGTTACAGTAATATCATTGTTGCTATATGTATTAATGATGTTACAGTAATAGAAAAGATGTCTATCCATAAAAAAAAATTGTTGTGGAAGGACTCCGACCACCCCACCAAGTGACTAAAGGTGGACTGTCTCATTATGGACTGTGAGTGATTTGTTGTTCATCATCATCATCATCGTTTAACGTCCGTTTTCCGCGCTAGCACGGGTTGGACGGTTTGACCGGGGTCTGGGAAGCTAGAGGCCGCTCCAGGCTCCAGTCTGATCTGGCAGAGTTTCTACGGCTGGATGCCCTTCCTAACGCCAATCACTCCGCGAGTGGAGTGGGTGCTTTTTACGTGCCACCTGCACAGGGGCCGGGGGGTCCGGCATCGGTCACGATCGGTTCGAGCTTTTTTTTTTTAGAGTTGAGTTGGGGGGGGGGGTCTAGCTGAGAAAGGTTCCACCAGTGGAAAGAGAGGGAGAGATAGTGGGGGGGGTTGCAGGTAATATAGGGAAGCACCAGTGGGGAAGGTTGGGTAAGGAGGAACGATGACAAGGAAGGGTTGGTGCAGAAGAAATAAAAACGTAGGATATCACGAGACGGGGAGGGGACTGGAAGGAGATAGTTGGATTGAGGCAGTGACAGATTCTAAACAGGATTCTAAACAAGATCAGTGGGGCAGTTAATGAGCTGCGGTGCTAGCAGCTTGTCTTGGTGGGGGGAAGGGGTAGTACATAGTGAAAGCATGTGAGAAGGAGGGGTAGGAGGGAGAGACACACGCAATGGTGGTGGGGGAGGAGGAGAGAGGAGGGCATATCCGGTGTAGATGGTGAGAAGTGTTCACCGGTATTGGTGGTGAGAAGTGTTCACTGGTATTGGTGGTGGGGGTGAGAAGTGTTCACCGGTATTGGTGGTGGGGGTGAGAAGTGTTCACCGATATTGGTGGTGGGGGTGAGAAGTGTTCACCGGTATTGGTGGTGGGGGTGAGAAGTGTTCACCGGTATTGGTGGTGGGGGTGAGAAGTGTTCACCGGTATTGGTGGTGGGGGTGAGAAGTGTTCACGGTATTGGTGGTGGGGGTGAGAAGTGTTCACCGGTATTGGTGGTGGGGGTGAGAAGTGTTCACCGGTATTGGTGGTGGGGGTGAGAAGTGTTCACCGGTATTGGTGGTGGGGGTGGGAGGGCGGTGGCACCGCCGAATGGTGGAAAGATGGAATTAAGGATTGAACGTTAAAGAGGGTTAAATTTCGTAGAGAGAAAGATAGATAAGCAAGTTACTCTATGAGTACAGACGTTGGTAGCAATTCCCTGTGAGCCTTTGATATAGAGTGAGTCTCATGTACTAATAGTAGTGCGTCATGTATATACTTCCTTCCCCACTGCTTTGTTGCATTATATACCCAAATAAAAATGGAAAAGCACATAGATCAGACACTGGAGGTGAAAGTGTCAAAGCTGTCGTACATATTATTTATGCAGGATACCAGCACAGGCTGGGTTAGGCACAGGTGTGATTGTGTGGTAAGAAGTGGAGGTGCGTGACCTAGTGGTTAGGGTGTTGAACTCATGATCGTAAGGTTACGGTTTTGATTCCTGGACCAAGCAATGCGCTGTGTTCTTGAGCAAAATACTTCATTTCATGTTGCTCCAAAAAAGCTTCTTGTGGGTAATAAAGAAATAAGAAGTTTGCTTCCTAGCCACATAGTTCTGTGTTCAATCCTACTCTATGGCAATTTGAGCATATATCTTCCGCTCCAAAGTGCTGTGGGTGGATTTGGCAAATGGAAACTAAAAGAAGCCTGTTGTATCTGTGTGTGTTATTGCTTCTTTGCCCTGATATCAAGTGATAGTCATAAATGAGTGTCTTTGTGGTGCAGTGTAAGAGGTGTTCCTCATTCCCAATCTTCTGTGAAATCATGTCTGGCCATGGCAAAAATATTTCCTCACTTGGAAATAGGCAAGGGTTGGCAATAGGAAGGGTATCCGGCTGTAGAAAATCCACCTCAACAAAATTCTGTCAGACCTATTTAACCCTTTCGTTACTGTATTTATTTTAAGATGCTCTGTGTTTCTTTCAATTATTTAAAATATAACAAAGAATTTAGTAAAATAACCTAGTTATCATTAAGCTAGTGTTAGTAATATAAATTGCGACTAAGGTTTGGTGGTATATTTTGATGCAAAACTTATGAAAACAAGACATTTGTACTACAGAGCCAGAGCCGGTTTTGGCCGGGTTGGTAACGAAAGGGTTAAGCATAGAAAAGTTGACATTTGAAACAATGATGATAATGACTTACCTAGTGTGTCTGTGTGAAGATCTGTGGAAACACAAAGACATACACACCTGATTAGCTTCCATACAGTTTCTCTATCTCTCGCCCATTTCAAGCCTAGCCAGGCTCATGGGCCTGGTTTCCCAGTTTCTGTGGCGTATGTGTTCCCCCCAGCTGGACAGGATTCCGGGTCCATAGCAGTGTCACTCAAGAAACAGGAAGAGAGAGTAAGAGAAAGTTGGGGGCGAAAGAGTACAACAGGGGTTGCCACTCCCCCCTGCCGGAGCCTCATGGAGTTTTAGGTGTTTTCGCTCAATAAACTCACACGCCTGGTCTGGGAATCGAAACCACAATCCTCCGACTGAGTCTGCTGCCCTAACCACTGGGCCATTGCGCCTCCACTCCATACAGTTTCCATTGACCCTATTTCATCAAAAAGTATTGGTTGGCTTGAGGTTATAATAGAAAACATTTGCTCAAAGTGCCACACAATGGGATTGAACCTAAACCCCATGTGGTTATGAAGTGAACTTCTTAACTACACAGTCAAATATGTGTGTTTGTGTATTTTGATGTGTGTGAAGTAAAATAATGTTTATGTGACCCTATTTATGTTCTTGCTACTCATCTCATTTTTCCATTCTTAGGTGGTCAACACAGTAAACCAATTCTGTTCATTCTTGATGAATTTGATCTTTTTGCCCAGCATCGGAACCAAACCTTACTCTACAACCTCTTTGATATAGCTCAGTCTGCTCAGGCCCCAATCACTATCATTGGTGTAACTTGTCGCTTTGTAAGTCATATCTACTTTACTCCTTCTGATACTTCATTTGATACTACTGCTCCTGTGTCTACTACTACTACTTTTTATAATAATAATAATAATAATGATTTCAGATTTTGGTACAAGGCCAGCAAGTTCAGGGGTAGAGTAAGTCAATTAGAATTATCCCAATGCCTAACTGGTACTTATTTTAAAAATCCCTGAAAGGATGAAAGGCAAAGCTGACCTTGGCAGAATTTGAACTCAGAATGTAAGGACGGACAAAATACCACTCAGTATTTTACCTGGCGTGCTAACGATTCTACCAACTCACTGCCTTAATAATGATAATAATAAAAGATGGGCTACAAAGAAGATTGGCTACAGCAAATATTCTGCTCCGTACCACAGGTTTGCTTGTCAGTTGTTTGACCTTAACCAGTTGAGCATGTCCCTTAGTGGCTGAAGATATGTGCATCTCTGATCACGAGTAGAAGTAGTGGGGGAGCATTATAGCCATGTGTTGAGAGGAATTCTTTGGAGTTGAATAATTCACCTTTAGAAACATGAGTGTTTTGTTCAACATCCTTAAGCAACCCTTATTCAGGGACCTTTTAAACAGGATAGGCTACTCAACCTGAAGAAAATTCTAACTGGGCCCCATCTGCCAGGCCATGTGCTGTTAATCTTGATATGAGATCACAATGTTACGCACATATGGTTGTGAGGCCTTGTGTACCCTTATCAGACCTAGAGCTCTGAGAAGTAAAATGATAATAATAATGATAATAATAACAATACCCTGTGAGACCTGTCTGCTATCACCGAATTAACTGGAGCAATTAAAATTGAGAGCTCTGAGAAGTAAAATAATGATGGCATTAATATACAAACATAGACACAAGGTCAGAAATGTCAAGGCAAAGGTATAATTTATTTAATTAACCTTATTACATGAGTGGTACTTATTTTATCAACCTTGGAAAGCTGAGAGGCAAAGTCTACCACTCAGAATGTAAAGGACATATTTAACCTTTAGCATGCTGCATTTTCTCTAGAATTGTTTCCCCTATCACTGCCCTGTTACTACAGGGGAGAAAATTCATATGGTGACATGATGCACCTACAGTGTGCTAAAGGTTAAATACTGCAAGATATGTTGTTGGCCCTTACGCTGATTTGGCCACTTACCACCTCAATAGTCATTATTATCGCACCTGCAGTTAATACTGAGTTGGAATTCCAACCAGTCTGCATTGGATTTGATCCAGGATGCCTGTGTGAATAGCAGCAGCATTACTTCAGATACGGGAGTATTATTCCATGTTGGCATCACTTGAGTCTTGTAGAGTGTCAGCTGTTGTTGGGGAGTGGAATATCTTCTGCCCCTAAAGAGAAGGGCTTCTCTTTGCGATGCAGTGCTAGCTATGCTAGGATATGCTTTTGCCAGGAAATATTCCTGGTGATTGTGAGAACTTGTATATGGATCAAGCATGAGGATTTCAGCTGAGTGATGCTCATGCTTAGGAGTGTGATTCTTGATATGAGTAGTGTTTGCTCTTTGTGGGTGGGGGATGAAACGTGCTTGGAGGGAGAAGGTCGATGGCGCAGAGCATTACCAAAGTGGTTTTAGGATACCGTTTTTGCTGTGGTGGGTAGGTTTTCTTGAGTACAGTAAGACACCAGATATCTTGGTTCTTCTGTATGTTTGTGTGTGCCTGTCCAGATGAATAGACAGATTGTCAGCAATACAAACTGTCCAATACAAATAAGTTATATATTTCATATTAAAAACTTGGTATTAGACATTGATAGTGAAAAACATCTGATAGCTTTGAGTGGTTAGTTAAAATAGTTAAGATAACAGAAAAATTACACTTTTGATAAATAATTTAAGAAAATGTAATGGCAGCGAATTTGTAGTATATTTTGGTATTGTAGTTAGCTGGCAAGCAATGCTCTTTGATCTCAGATTGGTGCTTATAATCTCTCATACCACTGTGCTATGATTTTGGTTGTTTCAGGATGTGATGGAACTGTTAGAAAAACGTGTTAAATCTCGTTTTTCTCATCGCCAAATCCTTTTGTTCAACAAACTCTCCTTCAAAGAATATACAGAAGTCTTTAAAAAATACCTCAAATTACCAAAAACGTTTCCTGATTCCAAGTTTGTTTCAAAGTGGAATGATTCCATTGAGGTGAGTCTTTTTTGGTGAAATATTGATTTAAAGTAAAAAGAAAATAGATTCTTGAGGTACTTTTTATAGATTGTTATCTTTTCATTTAAACATGTTTTCGTACTTTTTTTAGTCCAAAAAGGAACACTGAACGAATTTGTTGATATATTAGACCGATGTAGTGTATATGGAGAAAATAAGGAAAAGGAGGGATAGTATGAGAAATCCAGATCTAAGAGAGAAAGAAGTAGACAAAGTGGTTAGTCTGGGTGTCTCTTACACCTTCAGATTTACACTTGAAATCTAATTGATGTCAATCTTGTTTGCTTCATGGATTGTTCCGTATTTCCTACAAGTGTCACAGTTGAACAGTGCAATAGAATGTGGTCTGTGTTTTGTGGGACATTAGACTGGAATATAGCGAATTCACAATATCCACATTGATGTAGGTTAGATGTTGTTCTACTGGGGACTGACTGCAGCCTGTTTGCATACGTCCACTGATTTCTGGTTTTATGATAGAAGCTATGAGGCTGGTTCCTCAGTCTCTCCTGGTTTTCTTAATGTTGAATGAGATGACAGGCCATGCTGGGGCATCATTTTGAAGTTTTTAGTGGAACGAGTTATCAGTCATCATCACGGTTGATTAGATGGCCCTTATCACTCTGACAGATAAACATGATGTCAATAGATGGTAAGCAGGAGTTAGCCTTTATTGTTTGAAGTATATGTCTATATAGGATCTTTATATCTTTGCTAGAAACTGTGTCAGGATGGTACCATTCAAGATGTTCTGAAACGTCAGTACAGCATTGATAAAGACATTCGAAGACTTCAGACATTTATGGTAAGTTTTGTTATAATACTGCTCTTTTCTGTTCTCTCTGTAGTTCTTTATTAATGTTGTAGTAAACAGTGCATGCTCAATCACTCTCTCTCTGTCCCTCTCTCTTTCACACACACACGCTCTCTCTCGCACAATGTCCCACTTTTCCATTCTTGTATGAGTCAGATGGAATTACCAGCTCGCATTTCCAAACAAGTTAATATTTTCCCGTTGCTAAAAAGACTGGAGATGAACGACACAGGTCTGTTCACTGGTGCGTGCACGGTCGGGCCGCACAGAGCTCTGTGGCCGACCTCACACCCACCGGCGGATAGGGCCGGGAGTGCGAACAGATGACTGAAGTGGATGTGTGCAAGGCTCAATGTCGCCGTTGCCCTGACATACTGTGGCACGTTTTTGAGACCAGAATTCCAACTACGAGCTTTTCAAATGCAACAATTTTAATACATATATGTACATATACATCTATATATATACATATAAATATATATATATATATATATATATGGAAATCATAGTTGTCATCCCTGTGCCAATGGCACATAAAAAGCACCATCTAAACGTGGCCAATGCCAGCACTGCCTTGACTGGTTTCCGTGCCGGTGGCACGTAAAAAGCACCAGCCGATCGTGGTCGTTGCCAGCCTCGCTTGGCACCTGTGCCAGCGGCACGTAAAAAGCACCCACTACACTCATGGAGTGGTTGGCGTTAGGAAGGGTATCAAGCTGTAGAAACACTGCCAGATCAGACTGGGCCTGGTGCAGCCTTCTGTCTTCCCAGAACCCGGTCGAACCGTCCAACCCATGCTAGCATGGAAAACGGACGTTAAATGATGATGATGACATCTATAAATATACATCTCTCTCTCTCTCTCTCTCTCTCTCTCTCTATATATATATATATATATATATATATATATATATATATATATGTATGTGTATATATATATATCATCATCATCATCATCATCATCGTTAAATGATGATGATGATGATATATATATATATACACATACATATATATGTACACAAAATTCTTCTAGGTGGTGCCCCAGCATGGACATAGCCTGATGACTGAAATGAGTAAAAGATAAAAGAGAAAATACTTGTAGCTTCAACATAATCCTCAAGCACTCTTATCATGTCATAGGTGTGTTCAAAGCATTCAAAGATTTACACAGCAAAGATGTAACCGACCTAACAGGTTCTTGTTCAAAGACCGATGACCAAAAGCAAAAAAAAAGAGATAAAAAATAGAAAGCGCCTCAGTAAAATTACTCTTTATGATTACACTGACACACAAAAGTTGCTAATCGTTCCCATAATTAATCACTCTTTAATTCTGTATAAGAAAAATGTGATTAAAATGTTGGAAAATATCTTTTTTTTTTTAAATAGGGCATACTCTCTTTTACTTGTTTCAGTCATTTGACTGTGGCGATGCTGGAGCACCGCCTTTTTAGTCGAGCAAATCGACCCCAGGACTTATTCTTTGTAAGCCTAGTACTTATTCCATCGGTCTGTATTGCCGAACCGCTAAGTTAAAGGGATGTAAACACACCAGCATTGTCAAGCGATGTTGGGGGGACAAACACAGACACAAACATATACACACACACACATACATACATACATATATATATATATACATATATACGACAGGCTTCTTTCAGTTTCCATCTGCCAAATCCACTCACAAGGCTTTGGTCGGCCCGAGGTGCCGCGCAGTGGGACTGAACCCGGAACCATGTGGTTGGTAAGCAAGCTACTTACCACACAGCCACTTTTACGCATGGGTAAGAATGACATGTAAATTTGTGAAGTGTTCCATATTTTTTTTTTTCATACGTACAGACATGACTAGTGTGGTTAAGAAAGTTTCTTTGCAACCATGTGATTTCAGGTTCTGACCCACTGCGTGGCACCTTGAGCAAGTGTCTTCTGCTGAGTATTTGTTAGAAGACCTTTGCACCAGATACCATGCTGTGGTATTGAACCTGGAATCACATGGTTGAAAAACAAACTCCTAAACCAAAAATGGCTCTGCTTATATCAAGTGTGTAATATCTTTTACATTTTGCTTGTTTCAGTCATTTCTCAGTGGCCATGCTGGAGCAACACCTTGAAGAGTTGAATGAATTAACCCCAGTACTTATTTTTTGTTAAGTCTGGTACTTATTCTATCGGACTCATTTGCCAAACTGCTAAGTTACAGGGACATAAACACACCAACACCGGTTGACAAGCACACTGAGATACACACACACACATACACACACATATATATTCACACACACACACACATATATATATACATATATACACATATATACACACATATGTATATACATATACATGCACACACACACACATATATATATACCTAATACACACACATATATATATATATGTACATACACACACACACAGTTATACACACATGCGCAAACACACACACATACACATGTATATTTTTTTGCAAATATATTAATGAAATATATAAATAGATATTTTAACTGATAAGGCATAGTTTTAAGAAGACTTGGCTGTTATTTGTAGTAGATCAACCAGCCATGTAGAAGCTTGCACATTGTTACTTAGCCTTGGTTGAGCAGGTCTAACATCAAAAGCAGCCCAGTTGTGCCCACTACATTTTTGTTCTGTTGTTTAATGAATAGCATGCCTAGGACTGCATTCTTGAATGTCTCCTGGCCTTTTAAGGCCTTTCTAAGGCAAAAAAAATGTGACTTGGAGGAGATTTGGCTGATATTTAAATCAGGCCATGTAACTATACAAAAAGTTTCCTGTGTTGGCTCACTCACCCTATCTTTAGTTATATGTTAACGAGAACAGAGACAGGTTTCATAAAAACACCCACCGAGGTGAAATGGAAAACATTATGTCCCAGTCTTCTCGTTTTTAAGGCAAAACAATGTGATTTCAAGGAGATTTGGCTGCTATTCAAGTCATGCCAAATGACTACATAAGAAAGCGCCCACATTAGCGATCATTAGTTATATGGTAAAGGCGGTGAGCTGGCAGAAACATTAGCACGCCGGCTGAAATGCATGGCCGTATTTCGTCTGCTGTTATGTTCTGAGTTCAAGTTCTGCCGAGGTCGACTTCGCCTTTCATCCTTTCGGGGTCGATAAATTAAGTACCAGTTGCGCACTGGGGTCAATGTAAACAACTTAATCTGTTTGTCTGTCCTTGTTTGTCCCCTCTGTGTTTAGCCCCTTGTGGGTAGTAAAGAAATATATATATGGTAAAGGGAGCCAACACAGGTTTAATAAAAACATCAAGGTGAAATAGGGAGCAATGTCCCCTTGCCTTCTGTTTTTTCTAAGGTAAAATAAATGTGATTTGAGTTTCTGTGCTGGCTCACTTACCCTATCTTTAGTTGTATGGCAATGAGAATCAATACAGGTTTAATAAACCTGTCTGGCCCCGTGTCGGTGGCACGTAAAAGCACCATCCGTTCGTGTTTGTTGTCAGCCTCGGCTGGCCCCCGTGCTGGTGACACGTAAAAGCACCGTCCGTTCGTGGCCGTTTGCCAGCTCTGTCTGGCCCCGTGTCGGTGGCACGTAAAAGCACCATCCGTTCGTGTCCGTTGCCAGCATCGCCTGGCCCCGTGCCGGTGACACGTAAAAGCACCATCCGTTCGTGGCCGTTCGCCAGCTCTGTCTGGCACCTGTGCAGGTGGCACGTAAAAAACACCCACTACACTCGCGGAGTGGTTGGTGTTAGGAAGGGCATCCAGCCGTAGAAACACTGCCAGATCTGACTGGGCCTGACGAAGCCTTCCAGCTTCACAGACCCCAGTTGACCCGTCCAACCCATGCTATCATGGAAAGCGGACGCTAAATGATGATGATGATGATGATGATGATATATATATACATACTTATATAAGTATGCATATATATATATATAAATATATATATATATATATATATATATATACACACACATATATACATATATACATGCATACATCATCATCATCCATCATTGTTTAATGTCTGCTTTCCATACTGGCATGGTTTGAACGATTTGACTAAGGAATGGCGAACAACTATCTTCAGTTGGATGCCCTTCCTAATGCCTACCACTCCGTGAGTGTAGTGCGTGCTTTTACATGCCACCGGCATGAGGGCCAGTCAGGTGGTACTGGCAATGCCCACACTCAAATGGTGTTTTTTTTACATGCCACTTGCACAGGAGCCAGTCCAGCGGCACTGGCAATGACCTTGCTCAAATATGTTTTCACGTGCCACCGGCACAAGTGCCAGTAAGGTGACACTGGTGAACGATCACGCTCGAATGCTGCTTTTTATGTGCCACCGGCATGGAAGCCAGTCAGCTGCTCTGGCAAAGATCATACTCGGATGGTGCTCTTAGCACTCCACTAGCACGGATGCCAGTCATCGAATTTGATATCGATTTCGATTTCACTTGCCTCAACAAGTTTTCGTAAGCAGAGTTTAGTGCCCAATGAAGGAAAGGTACGCATAAAAAGAAGCAACCCAGACTAGTGAATAGAAATGACCCAGTTTTTCTCCACGACAATGCACGTCCTCACACTCCTTAAGCTACTGTCCAAAAGTTGCAAAGCCGGAATTATGAGATTTTGCAACATTTTTCCTATTCCCCTGATATCTCTCCTACTGATCATCACTTATTTAAGCATTTTGAGCTTAACATAAGCAATAAAACATTCTTAAATAGAGAAGAGGTAATTGAAGAATTTGGACAGTTTATCACAGCAAAAGATGAATTTTTTTTATAGCTGAAATATATGACATAGAGAAATGTTGGGTAAACGTCATAAATGAACATTGATCATACTTTGATTTAAATAAATCAGTTCTCTAACACCTCAGAAATATTTTATTGTTACCTTTCAAATATGACATTTCATGTGAAACAACCTAATATATATGTTTGCATGTATATATATATAATGTGTGATAATAGTTCCACTTTTAATAGTTTCACTATGTATATATTATATATATGGTGAAAGGATTAATAGTGAAACTATCAAAACTGAAACTATTATCTCACATTACAAGAGAGATGCTATTGTTTCACTTTTGACACATAATACCGAAATAGTCTAAGCGATTGCTCGAGGCTTGCATTAGGCAAGAAGTTGAAATTTTTTTGGCCCATAACTCTCCATGGACCCTAAGTAGTGTATGTGTAAAATTTGAATGAAAGCGGTTTGGTAGTTCTCGAATTTTAGTGATGCACACATACAGACAGACACACACATTCTCAGTTTTATATATATAGATATATAGGATGCAGTGAATAAACTGTCATCTAAATTTTTCAAAATTAAAAGTAACACTGACATCTCATTTTAACAGATATATTTACCAAAATTACATAAAAATATCTTGAAATACTAAAGAGTAAATTTATTCAATAAAATCGCCATTTGGCTTCAACCACAGACTCCAGATGACTTCAGAATCTCCTGCAACTCTTCTAGACGATTTCCTTGTTTGATGAATACTGCCATAATCCTTGCCTTCAGTTCATATTTGGTGTTACAAGGAGTTTGGTTGGTCACTTGCTCAACTGCACCCCACACATGATAATCAAAAGGGTTGCAGTTTGGGGAGTTAGGTGGCCAGATGTTAGGGGTGATGTGGTTGCAGAAATTGTCTGACAGCCATGACTGGGTTCTCCTACTTGTGTGTCATGGTGCAGAGTCCTGTTGCCAGACATAGGGTTTTCTAGCAGCCACCCTCTTCTCCCAGAACAACACCACCTCCTCCAGGCAGTTGATGTAGGCCTCTGTGTTGAGTCTGGGGCTGTGTGGGAAAATGAATGGAGGCATAACGTCGCCATCACTAGTGATCACTCCAGACACCATGATGTTAATTGGTTGTTTGATTTTTATCACTCTTGGTACATGTCCTCAGATTGCACTGTCCTCAAATTGACACCCAAACACTGAAATCTTTGTAGTGGAGCTTCCAGCACGAATGCCAAACAGTACAGTATGTCGTTTCCAAATTTCTGGCTGAGTGAATTGTGTCCATAGTGCTGTTTTTCTCACATACAGTGCCCAACTGACCCTACCATACTGTGTAGTCGACAAAATCAAAAACAAACAATGCGCATGCATGAAATTAAAATTATAAAATGGCAACAATTATACCCATTGCACCCTGTATATATGTGTGTGATGGCCTTCTTTGAGTTTCTGCCTACCAAATACATTCACAAGGCTTTTGTTGGCCCTGGTGTCATAGTAGAAGATACTTGCTCAAGGTGCTCTGCAGTGGGACTGAACCTAAGACCACATGGTTGGGAAGCAAGCTTTTAAACCACATACCTGCACCTCACAGACATTTATACACTGATACATCTTACATACACTCACAGATATATTCATACATTTGCATGGCAGGACATTAAGCTGTCGTCCTATCAAACCTGCTCTCTACTCATTGTTGCTTCTAACACTCTATCAATTGACTCTATGTAACAAGTTCATTCTTGTGAAACAGAAAACTATGTCTTTTTTGGGTCACCTGTATTGTAATAGCTCCTGTTGTAACACCTAACTGCTTGTCAGTTCATATTCAACTGTTTTGTGTGTCTGTGTGCATGTTAGTGCAACTGATGAAAGAGTAAGAAAATGCCAATATTCTGTGACACAAGCCATGTCGGTATGGAAAAGTGGATATAAAATGGTCATAATGGTGATGAGGCTATTATGAACAGAATCATAACAAAATATCCCTCACATTAGTTATGTAAATAGACTTGTGCCCCACCTAGTGATTAGTCACAAGTACTTGTATGCCATTCCTAGATGGGGTGGTGCATTGTGCTGTCAAGCAAGGCACCTTGTTTCATAGCACTCCCCAGTCTACGCAATTGAAATTAATCTCCACCAAGTATTGTTGCATCCACTTTTCCAGGTATTCTGCTTGGTCAAAGTTGTGCAGACAGCTAAGTGGATGTCTGTCTATTCACTGCAACATAGGTGGGACCTAAATCAATTAACACAAAAACATGATATATGTTACCAACTCACACTCAGTCTTGATTGATGGCCACAATAAATTTACCTACATGTGTACCTTCCTATCTACACATCTATGTATCTGTCTGTCTACCTATCTATATATTTATCTTATTAGCTTTCTATATGTCTATCTGCATATCTATTTATTTATCTCTGTTTGTATGTATGTCTTAGTAAGACACTTACCTACCTACTGCCAATCTAATTATTATTGCAATTTCTACTATCACTTCTACTACTATTCCCAGCAGTAGTATTGGTAGTAGTAGAAGTAATATTAATTGTAGTAAAATTAATTACAGTAATATTAATTGCAGTAATATTCATTATAGTGGTATTAATGACAATAAATATTAACTATACTAGCCAACACTAATATAGTGCCATATTTCAGATGGGACCAATCTGTAACCTCAGTTCCACTCAACCATTCTTGCAAGTCTCAGATTTTATTGATTCCTTCAAAAGGATGAGTACAGACAGCAAATCCTCCATATTACATGGTAAGACACACCTTCGCTCTCTCTTTCTCTCTCTCTCTCTCTCCTTTTTATTGTTGTTCTATGTGTGGTTGAACTCAACATAACGGTAGATGAAATACCGCTAAGCATTTCGCCCGGCGTGCTAACGTTTCTGCCAGCTTGCTGCCTTCTGTAATGACACTTCTGTAGTGTCATTGGGGTTGATAGCTACATCAATTGTTGCTTAGCCCCAGCTTGGCTCTCTTTTGTCAGAAGTTTTCTAACCATAACCATCATGTCTTATCTTTATATATCATTCATCTAATACTACAGTAATCTAACATTATCTTAACTATCATCTTTTTTAGTTGGTGGAGTGGTGCCTCCACCACTTTCAACATTGCCACTGCCATTGTCAGTACTTTCGCCTCTACCTCTCATTACCAGTCTGTATCACCACCACTACCCCTTCCAATGTCTCTAGCACCTCTGCCATTGTAACCACTACCATTATCATCTTTACTATTAGGGTGGTGAGCTGACAAAATTTTTAGCAGCATTTCAAGTTCATGATCCAAGGTTGACTTTGCTCTTCATCTTCTTTGGGTTGATAAAATAAATACCAGTTAAGTACTGGGGTTGATGAAATCAACTAACACCCTTCTCTAACATTTCAGGTCAGGTGCCTTATAGTAAAAAGGATTTATTATCATTACTATTATTTTGATCATAAAAAACACCATCCGAGCATGGCCGTCTGCCAGCTTCGTCTGGCACCTGTGTCGGTGGCACATAAAAAACACCATCCGAGCGTGGCCGTCTGCCAGCCTTGTCTGGCACCTGTGTCGGTGGCACATAAAATCACCCACTACACTCTCGGAGTGGTTGGCGTTAGGAAGGGCATCCAGCTGTAGAAACACTGCCAGATCTGACTGGCCTGGTGCAGCCTTCGGGCTTGCCAGACCCCAGTTGAACCGTCCAACCCATGCTAGCATGGAAAGCGGATGTTAAACGATGATGATGATGATGATTTTGATCGGTAAAAACTCAGCGTGAGATATTTGATAAGTATATGATCTAAGAATGTTTTACTCTTTCTAATGTAGGTTTGTCTATCCTTGAACTTTCTCTTGTGATTGCTATGAAACACCTGACAGAACTTTATGACGGTGAACCTTTCAACTTTGAAATTGTCTATAATGGTAAGTTTGTGTTTCTGTTTCTATGAATCTTTCTGTTCTACACCTGAATTGTAGATTGGTGACAAGAAGGGCATTTGGACATAGAAATTCTCATTGTTGCCGACAATAGTGATAATTAATCAAGAGTTCTTTTGGATGTTTAGAGTGTTCATAAGCGTGTGTAGCAGCACTGTTCCATAGATGTGAGCAGTTATTTAATATTGGTTCTATTTTATATTTATAGATAGTGAGAGCTGAATTATTTCTTCACTGTAGTGATATTATTAGAAATATTTAAGTATAATAAAAAACTATAATAATAACATTGAAAACTACCTTAGGAATTAGAACCCAGGTTCGAAATTTCCCCAAGACACCTGATGAAGGCTGGAGGGTATATCAGCCGAGATGTTGTGTTAACAACAAACAAGATGAGAACAAACATCCGTCAAATGTAAATAATGTACATAATTCTTCATCTCTTAAATATAGAACTGTATAATAAAATACTTGTTATATATATTTCTTACTACATCTAATTTTCCTTCCCTCTTTCTATCCCGTTTCTGAGCAAGTCCATCAAGCAATGAGCAGCTCAATCAGTGGACTTGTATGGCTCAGTGGTGAGAACATCAGGCTCGCAATCATGAGGTAGTGGGTTCAGTTCCTGGACAGAGCTGTGTGTTGTGTTCTTGAGCAAGACACTTTATTTCATGTTGCTGCAGTGCACTCAATTGTAGAAATGAGTTGCGATATCACTGGTGCTAAGCTGTATCGGCCTTTCCCTTGGATAACATCAGTGGCTTGGAGAGAGGTAGCTGGTATGGAGGGTAACTTTTTAGGTGCAAGCCCATGGTCATTCATGACCAAAGGGGTGTCTTTTACATTCCTACACCCCTACCTACCTACCCACCCACCTACCTAATCCCACTTGCCTATATATAGGTGCAGGCATGACTGTGTGGTAAGAAGCTTGCTTCCCAACCACATGGTTTCGGGGTTCAGTCCCACTGTGTGTTACTTCAGGCAAGTGCCTTCTATTATAGGCTTGGGCTGACTGAAATCATGTGAGTGGATTTGATAGACAGAAACTGAAAGAAGCCCTTCATATATATATATATATATATATATATTGTGTGTGTGTGTGTATGTGTCTCTGTATTTGTCCCCCTATCACTTCTTGACAACTCGTGCTGGTGTGCTTACATTTCCCTTAACTTAGCGGTCTGGCATAAGAGACTGATAGAATAAGTATTAGGTGTAAAAAATAAGTCTTGGGGTTGATTTGTTTGACTAAAATCCTTCAAGGCAGTGCTCCAGCATGGCTGCAGTCAAATGGCTGAAACGAATAAAAGAATATAAATATATGTATATATGTGTGTGTGTATGTATTTCTCACCATAAATCTGTATATTTCATGTTGTAAATTTTTATATCTTTTGTCTTTATTTTTCATAAAGAATATTTGAGGTTTTCCCAACAAAAATCTTCTCTGCAGATCTTTGAAAAATCTGTTGTCTTGAAAGTGAGTATGCTGTATTGGTACTTATATTTTATCTTATTTGTTTACTGGTCAGTTGAAATTGTTTAACCATTCACTTCTGGTGTCTGTATATACTTTCTTGAAAGAAAACTATTACAGAAAGCTCTGGATACAAATTAAGAGGTTATTGCCAGAAAAATGGTACAGGTAAATCCAAACACCAAAAGTCTATTCTTCAGTGAGACATTTGTATTGATAATAATTATAATTCCTTATATTAATACAAGGCTTGAAATTTTGGTTGCAGGTGCTGGTGCCACTTAAAAGTGCCCAGTATATTCTGCAAAGTGGTTAGCGCTAGGAAGGGCATCTAGCTGTTGAAATCATGCTAATGCAGAAAATAGAGCTTGGTGCAATTCGCTGGCTTGCCAGCTCCTGTGAAACCATCCAACCTATGCCAGCATGGCAAACTGTGGGATGAAAGGTGAAGTTGTATTTAGTGGGATTTGAACTCAGAATGTAAAGAGCTGGAGTCTAATGATTTTGCCAACTCAATAATTGTTGTAATACAACTTCTGTTTGTTAAGATGAGGTCATTATTGAAGTAGATGTTCTTGTGGTGGATGTTCTGTTTTTTATATTATTGATCTTGTTTGGGATGGGTCAGTGTTGTTTTCAAAATGATTTGGAAAGGCATGGTATAAATGACTTTGTCAGTCACCTTGCTGCATCTGTTATATATGCTAACAACTTCATTTTGAATGTTCTGCTTGATATTGTTGGGGAGGGCTAAACCTTCATGCAGGAAAATTTGAATAAAGCAATTCTCAAAATACCTTATCTTCTGACTAACCTTACCTTAAAGTTCAGCTCTGTTTTGGCTGGAAAAATTCTTTCCTGACGTACTTCTGTTGTTTTTTATTACCAGGCATTTGAACATTTGCAAAATGTGGAGTTGATCAAACCATTGGATGGCAGCTGCACTCGTGTACAGAAGGAGTACCGACCCATGACACTTCTTGTACATCCCATGCAACTGAAAGAAGTCTTACAGAAATTTCCATCATGTCCCATTGAAGTAAAACATTGGGCTACCACCTCTGTTATTTAGCCACTTATACTGGTTCGAGCCTGATGGTTGTGGCCATACAGGAGTACCACCATAAACAGACTATAAGAGACAAAACGCAGGTTGCCACATTAGTCAGCCTGCTGTGAACCCATTTTCTATGTTGCTGAGAAAACTCACCAAACATCAGATGTTTGAAGAAGACACCTCTGTTATTTCTGTTGTTCATTTTACAGATTATCTCACTGTTTCCATGAAAAATTCAACTCATTCAAAGACAATAAAGAAAACAATTATTATTTTAATAATTTCTTGTTAAATAACAATAAAAATATTTGTATTTATTTAATTAATGTGTTCTGTTCACAAAGTAAAATAAGGGTAAAGACCCCTTCAGTCATGAATGCCTCTGAGGTACAAGCCCAAGCAAGGTTGTTTACGGAAGACCAGCAGTTGCCCATGCATACTAGCCTCTCCTCTCCACACCACCAATGTTATCTTAATTTACAAGCCAAGAAAATTATGGAGAAATATAGGTTAGAGGAAAAAAAAATCCAACCATTCCAGCCTAGAATTAATTTCAAAGACCACAAGCTGAACTTCAGTACTAACCCTTCTATAAGACTTATATGCCCCTCGAAATCTGACTTGGGTAGGATAAGCAAACACATTATTGATAAATACATGAAAAATCTACACTTAAGAACATTACAAAAGCTAGATCTTTGGTCAAGTTCATATGAAGTAATTGACTGGTTTAACAAAATCACATCGAAGAAATAAACAAAATTCATACAACTAGATATATCCAACTACTATGCCTCCGTTATCCCAATCCTCAACAAAGCACTTATATTCGCAATGAAAAACTCTGAGCTAACTAGGGAAGAAGTTGATATAGTATTAGCTGCTAGAAAAATCAATTATTAAATTTGAGGGAAAATACTGGGTAAGAAAAGATAGGCCGGATTATGTTAGACATAACAATGGAATCGACTGACTCCACCCAGGTAACTGATGTAGTCGGAATTTATATCTTATTCTGCCTAAACAAAGAATTTCCAAAAATAGGAGGTCTATACAGGGAAGACGCACTATCCACATTGCTTAACCCAGCGTAGAGATAGAAAAATATAGGAAAATTTCTTCAAAAACAGAGGTTTCCATTTTAATAGAGGAGGAGCACAACATAGTCCACTTCTTAGATGTTACACTAGACCGAAGTCCTGGAATATATAGATCATACCATAAACCCAATGAAAACCTTAAGCACTTTCACAAAAATAGTAATCACCCCAGGTGCATAACCCAATCCATAGTCGCAAACATTTCAACCCGCACATCGAATCTATCAACCGACGAAGTAATCAAATTAAACGAGGATTACTATAACATAGCACTTGAGAAGGCTGGATATAAAGAGAGATTACTATATAACCCAAAATATAGCCATAAAACCCCCACTATACCCCCATATGAAGGTAAAGAAACCAGTAAAGATAAAGACGCATGAGATCATAAGGCATAACCAAACAGTGAACAGCTCTGGAGAGAAGAGAAAGGCTTCGAACGAGAATGAAATCCATACAGAAGTAAACAACCTAAACAACAGCAGAAGCCCCTTAATATGCCGTACATTAGAAATTAAGAAGACCATCATGCACACACACACAGAACACAACTGAGAGATGCAATAGTAAGCGACTCGCACACCAGAGCAGACACCACGGAAACAAGTCACGCTAGCACTAAAAATCGCACAATACCTATAAACACCAAAACTAATAATAATTCTAGGACCACATTGTAGTATACTGCTCTGTTCGTGAAACAGATAATTTCCAGCATCCCTAGACTGTTTTATACAGCGATAGAAAACCATAAAATATTTAATACACACAATGTACGCCACGCCTTCTCCACTAGCCGCAACCTGGCACAAATAATTGTGGCACATAATGCAAGTAGACTATACCACTTTCAAGGGCGATTAATTACAATACACTACACAAAGATAGGGAACGTATCAACGGAGATTCTAGTAATCCGAATCTGGATCATAAAGAAAAAATAACTAACAGAAGTGACCAAGGCACTGAGACCATAATAGTATGCAATGGAGGAAGGGGGAATGGTAACAGAAGAACCAACAGTCAAAAGGAAACAACCCTAACAAATTCTTTTACAGATATAGAATTAGAAGGACGAACCGCGAGAAATAACAGCAATAAAACTTATATGCATAAAGAATTCTGAGATAATACTGAACCGAGGGAAGAGAGAATAGGAGAGACTTCTAGTAGAGTCAATAACACAGTAGATAATAGAAATAGGGAAACAGGTCTATGCAACTGTGCTAGAGATAAAATATGCCCGTTGGACTCAAGATGTCTAATTAAGAACCTGGTCTATAGATGCAAAATTACTTTTACATAGGGGCCAGCTCTCTTTTTTTCAAAAGGAGACAAGCCAATCATTTAAATTCTTTTAAAGGTAGGAAAAAATAATACAAGCCTAAGCAAACTAATTCGGTCAATTAGAGACAAAAACAATAGCTATTCTATTGAATAGGAATTAATTAGTACAGTTAAGCCTTATCGATTAGGGGGAAACAGATGCGACTTATACCAAATATTTACATCAAAACACACATTAATTAATACAAAACACGAACAAGCCCCAAGATGTTTACACAAACACGGTAGGACATTCAAAAGATATGATAATTCTAGATAGCCAACGTCCCAACAACAATTGAGCTTGATACAACATGGAATAACATAACCTAAACATATAAAAATATTCAATAAAAAAAACTAAACAAAAACAAATGCTACCCTATGTATAGCGCAAATTGTGAGCAGCTCAACTTCCAAACATGAATATATAAACAAATATGAATTCTTCACCACAAGCACTACACTTGAAATCAAAAATAAAGCACACACAACCATTAAAATGAACAAAAAACCCTTACAAAAACAATAATCTCAACCTTGTCCTATTTTATACCCAGCCCTAACTTCGGACAGCGACTGGTGTGAATTTGAAGTCACCAACACATACCGATAGATAACACCTCACCTCCCCCAGAACACCAACTAACAAAAATTTACTTCAATCAGTTCATTCCGAGGATGACCAAATGGATGGATTTTGGTGAAGCTGCACCGACAACAATGCACGGTTTTGCTGCAACGAAACATGTGTAGGTCATCATAATATGCTATATATTCTTTTATTCTTTTATTTGTTTCAGTCATTTTACTTTCAGGATTTTAGTTGAAGTAATCAACCCCTAAACTTATTCTTTGTAAGCCTAGTACGTAGTCTATCGTTCCCTTTTACCGAACCGTTAAGTTACGAGGACGTAAACACACCCACAACGGATATCAAGTATAGTGGGGGTGGGTGGGGGACAAACACAGATACGAAGACACGTACACATAAATACATACATATTATTTTATTATTCTATTATATGCTTCAGCCCTAAGGCTTGTAGCCATGCTGGGGCCCTGCTAGTGTAATCACTTTTTAATTGGCCAATTCTATTTGATTGGCATTTGGCAAAGGAGGGAGTTCGACACTGCTGCCTTGATATTGGTTCATCTGGGATCTTCGATAGCAAGAAGTCAAGTTGTTTCTTGAAAACATCTACCCCCACTCCATGGAGATCCCTAAGATGTTTTGGCTAGGCGTCAAATAGCTGTATCAAAAGATTCAGTAATTTTTCGGCTGCCAAATAAATGTGATTTTCATCAATATATTTTCTACGTTATCTCGACAACCAGCTTTAGTTATTTGAAAGCCACTGCTCTACAGCAACCAGGTTTCATTAGAAAGTGAAAATAGTTTCACACTTTCAATTTGAAACAAAATTACAAAACGTTACATTATAAGGACCATATATGACTGGATAATTTGGTCGTTTTCCTTTTATCCCAGTGCCTGAAGCTCAAAGGGTGATTGTTGAACCTGGTCTTGAAATTACCCTCTGTAAGGCCCACGTATTTCGTCGTCGAAACCGTGTCCTTAGTGAATATAGAGTCCACGGTGCCTTCATAAATGTATGTATGTATGTATGTATGTATGTATGTGTGTGTGTGTGTGTATATGTATGTATGTATGTATGTATGTATGTATGTATGTATGTATGTATGTATGCATGTATGTATGTATGTATGTATGTATCTATCTATTTATATATATATATATATATATATATATATAATAATAAATATTAGGGAATAAATCCAAATTTACAGGGAAAAAATCAGATTTAGGATTAAATCCAATTTTATAGTAAAATATTATAAAATATTATTAGAGACAAAACCACTATTTTGCAAAACAAACAAGGAAAGACTTAATCAATACATAAAATTTTAATAAATAGTCAAAAAAACCGCCACTACAATTGTTTCTTGTATTGATCGACAATCTTCAGGTGGACTTCCAATCTAAAATATCAATATTTTAAAATATAAAAATAATAATTTTAAAATAATTAAAGTATGAATGAATAAATATAAATATATAATCCATATATAACCTATATATAATCCATATATAATCAATATATAAACAATATATAAACTAAAATAAACCTATCAACAATTAAATATAAAATATAAAATATAAAATATAAAATATAAAACAAAACAAAAAAATAATAATAATATAATAATAAACTATATATATACCCATACACATATACCTAATTATATATAACCATATCTAACTACATACACTAAATCACACCCCTATATATATATCCCTATACATACACATAAAAACGTCTAGGCAACTATAAATAAATAAAATAGCTAAATACTTCAACACAATACTTATTCATACTCCCACACACACACACATACAACCCACATTCACGCTCTAGAAAACGGACATCACTTAAAATTATGAACGGAGAAATAGAATAAATGGAATTAAAAATTATATTCACTTGGTAAAACTAACACTACTTAAAAATTATGAATGAAACAATGCAATAAAACAACAGACATCGCAAATAGACACAAATTACTACGAATTCCTTAACAAACCTACCATGATAAACCAAAACTCATAAAAACATATAATGATAAAATCTCCTTTACTAAACTCTATAACATACCTATATAGCAATCCCCCTAACCTAAACATTCACACACAAATACACACACGTAAACCACACACCCACGACATATACAAATACCCACACCACTTACACATACCTATACATACATATAAACCTCAACATACACTACCAAAACCCACTCAACCCCACACAGACAAATAAACACAAAAATTATGAATAGATTCTTTTATAAAACTACCATGATAAGCTAAAACTCACAAAACATAAATGATAAAACCTCCCTTTACTAAACACTATAACATACTTATATAGCAATCCCTTTAACCTATACATTCACACACAAATACACACACGTAAACCACACACCCATAACAAATACAAACACCCACCCCACTCACACACACCCACAAGTACATATAAGCCTCAACATATACACCAAACAAAATTACTTTACCAAGGAACTTAACATATGTATAAAAAGTATAACCGCTCTGGAAACGAACATCTTTTAAAATAATGAATGGAGAAATGGAATAAATGGAATTAAAAATAATATTCACGTCGCAAAACGAACACCACTCAAAAATTATGAATGAAACAATGTAATAAAACAACCAACAACGAAAATAGACAAATTACCACGAATTCCCTAAAAAAACCATGATAAACCAAAACTCTTAAAAACATATAACGATAAAATCTCCCTTTGCTAAACTCTATAACAAACCTATATAGCAATCCCCCTAACCTAAACATTCACACACAAAAAACACACACGTAAACCACAGACCCACGACTTATACACATACCTATACTAACTTATAAACCTCAATATATACCAAAAACCCACTCCCTCCCCACACAGACAAATTAACACATACATCCCAAAACCTAAATAACAAACCCATATACACATTCACACACAAACACACACACACGCAAAACACACACACACAACAGATACTTATACTCCCTCACATATACGCATATACATACTCACTAAACTCGATATATACAACAATATTACACACCCACACTCATACAGATAAATAAATTATACAACTAAAAACTCACACACAATCTCATATACATAAACACTCCAATAAAAAACAACATTAAATACATCGTAATTAACCAGAATATCAAAAATAACAATATGACATAAGGAGAAATAAAATACATACTTACAAGTCAGTTTCAAATTATGAAGTGAAATTAAATTCTTAGCCGTTAAAAAAAACCAAACCAAAATTACGTTACCATAGAAATATAACTTATGTAAAAAAAGAATACGCGCCATGGAAAGTAAACGTCATTTAAAATTATGAATGGAGAAATAGAATAAATGGAACTAAAAACTATATCCACGTGGCAAACCAACACTACTTAAAAAAAATTTATTATGAATGGATTCTTTAATAAAACTACCATAATAAATTATTATATACAATTATGAGCTTTAGCTCATCTTAGCAGCTCTAACAAACAACTTGCAGTAACCCAAATCTATTCTCGATACCTGCCTTACTACTACACTATTCCATTCCCAATTCCAAGCAACGCTAGCCCACCACCCGGTTACAATTCCCAACTCCACCCATTCATTCACAATTTCAACGACGTTCAACTCCACAGCGCTACATATAAGCTCAACATATACACGGAGATTCGCTTTCAATCCGTGCGGATGGGTGAGAGTATACATTGAGTGTAGTGATGGGGCTCCCATTACTATACACATTTGTACCTGTGTGGTAGTCTCCATGTGTATATTCACGCACGGGTATAAATGCAGGGGGTACACGCGCACGGCATGTACGTATACCCCCTCACATGTACATATGCATGCTAGTTGGGCTCGATATGTGCAACAATGTAATCGCGCCCGCATACATGCATATGGGCGAGTTGCACAATCAAAATACGCACACGTGTGTGTGTGCGTTCCCTGGTTGTGCAATTCACTCGCTGTTTTGGGATTCATCTTTGAAATATATTCCTATTCCTTCTAGAAAGGAATTTATCTTGAAACTTGTTAATAATGTTAAAGATTTTATTTCTAGAATTAAATGGAAAGCTTTTTACTATAATTTTTATTTATTTAATGATATTGATAGTAGGAATGATAATTTTACCTCTAAATTTAAATCTAGAAAGGAACCTCCATTTAATAAAGAATTACAATTACTTGAAGATAGTATATGGAAGGTGGTAAAAAATATTGAATTCCATAAATACCCAAATAGAAATAATGAATATTTAAGGAATTTAGCAATTAAAATTAAAGATATGAGAAATATGGATGGTATTATAGTACAATCTGATAAAACAAGGAACCTATATAAATTAGATGTTAAATTATATGATAAACTATTAGGAAAAGAAATAATTAAAAAATATAAAATTGTTCCAGATGATATTCTTTATAATATAATAAGGCCTCTAAAGTATTAATGTTAAAATATGAGTTGGATAATAAAACTGAACCTTATGTACCTTTGCACCCCAGAATTACTCTTAAAGACCATAAAGATAATTTTATTCAGACCCTAAAGTTAGATTAATTGCCCATGTAAATCGGACCTAGGTAAATTAAGTAAATTTATTTTAGATAATATATTGATAAGTTAAATAAACTTAATTATTTGAAATTATGGTTTAGTAATAAATACATTGAAATGGTTTAATAATATTAAAGATAAAAATCGTTATAAATTTATTCAAATAGATATAGATAATTATTATTCTTCTATTAATGAAATTGTGTTTAATAAAGCGCTTATTTTCGCAATGAATAAAGTGGGTATGTCACGGGAAGAAGTTAATGTAATTAAAATGGCTAGGAAATCGCTAATTAAATATAAAAATAAATTATGGGCTAGGAATGATACTAGAGATTGTTTCGATATACCTATGGGAGCACCAGATTCTGCACAGGCTACTGATTTAGTAGGTATTTTCCTTTTATCTGAACTCCAATTAGAAAATCTTAAGATAGAGGGTGGTTTATATAGAGACGATCTTCTACTAGTTACAAAGAATTGTACTAATAGGAATCTAGAAGTATATAAGAAAAAACTATATAGTTTCTTTAAAAGATATGGTTTAAGTATTACTATATATAAGGAGAATTATAATGTTAATTATTTAGATGTTAATTTTAATCTTATTACAGGTAAAACACAACCATATCATAAACTTAATGAGAACCTTAGATATATAAATGTTAATAGTAATCACCCATTTTCTATTAAAAAATCGTTGATTAATAATATAAGTAAACGTATTTCATTACTCTCTTATGATATAGAGATTTAATAAACATGCTAATTATTATAATGAGGCCCTTAGAGGGGCAGGTTATAATAGGAATATTAATTTTATAATATTAGTGATAAAGATTTAATTGATAATTTTCGAGATACTTCTAATAATAATTATAATTTTGTTAGGTTTAGTGGTAAAAATAATAGATATTATAAAAAAAATAATAAAAATGATAAAAATATAAATAATAATAATAATAATAATAAATATAATAATAATAATAATATAAATAAGAATAATAAAAATAAAAATAAATTTAATAATTATTATAATAATTATATTGATAAAATTAATAATATTAATAATTCCTTAAATGCTGTACATAGCTATAATTTTGATAATAATTTTAATAAAATAAAGAATTATAAATATATTTATAATAATGATAATAATAATAAGGTTATTAAGAATAAAATATGGTTAATAGTTCCTTATGGAGATCAAGTAAAAACGAATATTATTAAAGAGATTTTAGATGTTATAGAACTATTTATTAGAGATAATCGTAAATATAGAAACATTTTCTCTTTTAATAATTTTGGAGTTGGTTATTCTACCACTATAATGTTGGTAACATTATTTCTTCATTTAATAAATATAAACTGAATAATTTTTATAAAAAGAAATTATTTGATAATAATATTAATAATGATAAGACTTATATTAATTGTACATGTAGAGATAAATCTAATTGTATATTAAATAATAATTGTGATATTAACGATGTAGTGTATAAATGTATAGTTACATTACATGATAATAACTTTAAGAATAATAATTACCAAAAGCGTTTTTATATAGGTTCTACTTCCTCAAAATAAAAAACTAAGAATCGCACAACATATGAATTCTTTTAAAAATAAAAACTTAATCAACTCAACCGGACTTAGTAAGTACATTGGAGTCTTAAATCACTAAATATTAATTATAGTTTAATTTGGGAAATAATTTGTAAAACTAAATCATATACTATAGGAGCTAATTGTTGTTATTTATGCTCTAATGAGTTTAAAGAAATTTTATTTTATAAGTATGATAATTTACTTAATACTGGTGAAGAGCGCAAAATAAAATGCAGACATAAGTTATTTTACCTATATAATAAGTTTCATGATAAATAGCAATAATAGTTCCCTATTAGGTTACTTTAGTTTAGTTTAAATTAGTTTAGATAATATATTTTTTGGTTATGTAGTCTAGGCTTTAATTATAGTTAGTCTTTATTGATATTCTTTGTTTTAATTAGTTCATTTTTAATGTATATTAATATAACAGTTTATGGTATGTTAAAACTTTAATAATTTATATTAGATGTTTTTATTTTCTTGCAACCCCCATAACCACTTGGCTATTCACTTTCACACTTGTAATATGATAATGTGTAAAGGCCGATGACCGTTTTCTGTGTTTTTATGAAATTTGAGAATTATAAAAATCGATACAATTTAAATGCTATGAATTCGTCTTTGTTTACTAAGTATTTTCATATTACTGAACGTAGCTCAATGTTGTTACATCATCTTTTTCTGTATATATGCCCTATATATACGAGATATAGTATTTTTTCTACTTAGTTTCTTATAAGATTTGAGTGTGAATCAATTCAGACAAGTTTTATGTGATCTCTATCAAATGTAACATCCTATTTTTAATATATTTATATATATATATATATAATATATATATATATATATATAAAGTTAATCCAAACAAGAAAACACAGAAAAAAAGAGAAAAAAGGGGAAAAAACACAGCAACGCAGGACGTGGAACAATTAAAGTATTATTGACGCTCAGGAAAGAAGGGAAGGAAGGTTTAACGTTTCGAGCGGAGCTCTTCGTCGGAAACAAAGAGAAGGAAAGATCCCAAGGAGGGAAGACAGAGGAGAAATTATTTGAGCTGGTGGTGCTTATAAAAAATTATATCTATTACAGGAATACTGCCAAGATATTTTTGGCAGGTGGGCCGTATTGGATATCTTTTGTTGACTAATGGGCTAATACAGATTAAAAAAAATGAAACCATCTACCCTGAATATCGAAAAGAGTAGATGTTTCTTGTCATAACATCATTTAATTACGTTGATTACTCTTTTACTCTTTTACTTGTTTCACTCATTTGACTGCGGCCATGCTGAAGCACCGCCTTTAGTCGAGGAAATCGACCCCAGGACTTATTCTTTGTAAGCCTAGTACTTATTCTATCGGTCTCTTTTGTCGAAGCGCTAAGTTACGGGGCCGTAAACACACCAGCATCGGTTGTCAAGCGATGTTGGAGGGGGTAAAAATAAAGACACACAAACACATACATGTATATATATATATATATATTCATACATACGACAGGCTTCTTTCAGTTTCCGTCTACCGAATCCACCCACAAGGCTTTGATCGGCCCGAGGCTATAGTAGAAGATACTTGCCCAAAGTGCCATGCAGTGGGACTGAACCCGGAAGCTACTTACCACACTTAACAAGCTACTTACCACACAGCCACTCAAAATATTTGTTTTGCAAAGTCTCAACCTGTCCAAAACTTCAACAGAAAATATGAACGAATTAGAGCAGAGAATATAACAAAATACTAGAATCATAAGGAAATCAAGAGAACAGAATAACTACTAACAACCACAATTAGTGTTAAGGTGGGGATTGTTAAGGAATGATGGAAGAAACCTAAGGGGTCCACTCTTTGTCCTTGGACTAGAGGCAAATGCTTTGTATGAAACACCACATTAGTGATTCAACTGCTTCACCAAACGTCCTTAAAGCTGCAGAGATGAATGTTACTCCATCCAAAGCTGAACAAAGGATCTCGCATGGCTAATAACGCAGTATTCGGTGTCTAAACAAGTAATCCACGTTGAGCGGCTATAAAGATTACCTTTTGATATTGATACGACTTCCGTCGCTAATAATTAATTATTAATAAGCCTGTCGGCTATTTGCGGCATCAGTGTCTGAAAAGGTGTTAATATTTTATACATTGTAGCAGCGAGGTTTGATTGGCATGCGATGTCCGGATGCCTTCCACTGATTCTCGTCTGCTATGATCTATGTTTGTGCTTTTTTGCACCATGCGCCTATATGAGAGGTTCACTCAAGGCCAATAACGCAGTATTCGGTATTTTAAGAAGGTATCCATGTTAAGTTGCAAATAAAGATTACGTTTTAGTATCAATATTGCTTCCGTCACTAATAATTAAAACAATTATTATTTTAATAATTTCTTGTTAAACAATCTGACAAAATAATAAAAAAAATTTGTATTTATTGATTAATGTGCTCTGTACATGAAGTAGATGTAATTAAAATAACGATCTGAGATAAAGATTTTATCCCATTCAAAATAGGTTAAAGATTCAAAGTTCTGCTGCCATTATGAATATGGGAAAACATCACTTTCTTAAAAAGGAGCAGTTTGCATCAAGTTTTCCGGGAGCAACTAAATCAACTTAATAAATATATTCTTTACATTAATAAATTTACTAGTTTGATCAGGATCATTGCTCTTGGCGATGAACAAAATTAAAGGATCAGAAGAGTTTGGTGACAAACATTTTTTCAAAAGAAATGTGATATCATGAAAATCCCCACGTTTTTTATTGAGATGTTATTGCTATATTTTGCAACTTAAGAGCAAACTTCGTTTTTCAAAGGATTGCTATGCTTATAGTTTCAAGCTACTAACAAGTAAAAGGAATCTCAGTATCTACTGTTGTAAATATTCTTTGTTTTTGTTCGTAGTTCATTAGAAGTATATGAGAGAGGGAGAAAGAAGAGAAATAAAGGTAAACCTAGTTTCAAATTTACATTATGTATGCTCATGGTGAACTCTTTATCAGAACAATTCGATTTATGTTTCACTTGCGAATATATCAAATGCAGTACCTCTTCTTATTTGCAATAAGAACTGCAGTTGTATTATTGGCTTTCTTCAGATTTTGAAATGCGTTTAATTCTTGCAGTTTCCAGTGATTGTACACTTTCTCCTGTATACCGTTTTGAGTTACAGATCTACTAATCCGTGACATCGCCCGATTTTCAGTTTGTTTATGTGCATTCATGTATATATAAGCTGGGTGCTGGAAGGAGAAAGTGTGTGGTATGTACCGCTTTTGAAATGACAATCCTACATATATCAAAGATTGTGGAACAATCTACAACCAGTGGCGTCACAATAGTTAGTGCTACCCAATACAGTAAGGCATGGTGCCGCGTCTCTCATGGACCTCATCTCTCTAGATCTTACGGAATTCTTTGTAGGGTAATTTTTTTGTATTAATGTTAGTTGTAAATCAACATTGCCCGGTTGATCATCATGTATGAACATTTATCTTGCTCAAACTCCATTCCTCTATCTTGTGAGAATGTTGAAACTAGTTCTAATTGTCTCTTGATGTTGATCATATTACCAGGTGATCAAAAAAAAAATGTGTGGGTAACATTGATTTTACTTTTTTTCTGCATGTCTCAGCATGTAGCTAAAGCTGACAAGGGGTTCGCTACCAGTACAAACAACATTACAGATTAACTACAACTCTGGAATATGCCTGTTGAAAACTTAATTCTGCTTGTAACAATAGTTGCTGCTTTAGTAGTTGTTAGTGATAACTATGTTGATTATGTTGTGGCCAGTCTTTCAGAAACATTCACTATAGAAGCTGGTACTTTGGCGAGGTGTCGGGTTTCTCATCCATGAGTGAGGCACAGCGTCGAGCGCCTTCTTGTAGTCCACCCATATTGTTAAGGGATTACAGCAATGCTGCTTGGTTTCCTTAAAGACAGCTTTTTTGAGGAGGAGCTGTTCAGCACAGCCCCTGACTTCTTTCTTTCTTCCTATCTGTTCATTAGTTATCACATCATTTGTTTGACAGTGGTCTCGGAGAAGCATATTCAGACAACCGAATGGAACCATGATCATACGTGGATAATAGGTTTTAAGTTTAAAATAAGTGATACGGAATATCGAAAAGGGTAGATGTTTCTTGTCATGACATCATTTAATTACGTTGATTAAAATATTTGTTTTGCAAAGTCTCAACCTATCCAAAACTTCAGTAGAGAATATGAACGAATTAGAGCAGAGAAAATAAAATACTAGAATCATAAGGAAATCTAGGGAACAGAATAATTACTAACAACCACAATTGGTATTACAATGGGTAGTGTTCGGGAATGATGGCAAGAAAACTGAGAGACTCACTCTTTGTCCTTGGGCTTCATAGAAGCAGATGCTTTGCATGAGACGCGACCTTAGTGATACATCAGAATCATCAAACGTCTTTAAAAGCTGCAGCGGAGGGGAAGGTTACTCCATCCATAGCCGAACAAAATGTGACATTGAAATATAATTACTTTGTTGGTATTTTGTTGAAAGCTACATTTTCAACGTGTGGCTTTTGAGACGTTTGTCGGGCACTAGACCGCTGACAAAGATGTTTTTTGTCATTCCTAACGTTCTACCTCACTGAAACACCAGATGATGCCCTGGAGAGAATCCGACTGTTCCAGTGCCCCAGCCTCGCAGTCACCCACCGTGAATGTTTTAGATTCTGTATTGTTATAATTTATGGAGTGGAAATAACCCATAATTTTATTTATTTATTATTTTTTTTTCAGTTTAACTCTGTTTTCCAAAATCAGTTTTTATTGTTAATTTTATAAACAGATGGCGGTGCCCCAGCATGGCCACAGCTCGTGAGCTGAAACTAGATAAAATAAAAAAATAATAAAATAAAATAAAATGTAACCATAAGCAACAAGCATAGCTTTATGGTAGGAAGTTTGTTTTCCAACCACATGGAAACGGGTTCATCTTTTCCAATCGCATGGATCCAGGTTCGTGATTTCCAGCCACATGGATTTATGTGATGCCTTGCGAAAGTGTCTCCTGCTAGAGCTCTGGGCCAACCAAAGCTTTGTAAATGGATTTGGTAGACGAAAACTGAAAAGAAGCCCCTCGTGTACACATTATCTATCTATCTATCTATCTATCTATCTATCTATCTATCTATCTATCTATCTATCTATCTATCTATCTATCTATCTATCTATCTATCTATCTATCTATCTATCTATCTGTCTGTCTGTCTGTCTGTCTGTCTGTCTGTCTGTCTATCTATCTATCTATCTATCTATCTATCTATCTATCTATTTATCTACCTATCTATCTGTCTGTCTGTCTGTACGTCTTTCTGTCTGTCTGGCTGCCTGTCTGTCTCTCTGCCTGCCTGACTGACTGTTTGTCTGTCTGTCTACGAGTGCGTGTTTCTTTTTGTTTGTTCACCACAGGTTGACAACTGCTGTTGGTTTGTTTAAGTCTCCAAAACATAGCGGTTCGGCGTAAGAGATTGATTAAATAAGTACCAGGCTTGAAAAAAAAAAAGGTACTATGGTCGATTCGTTCAATCAAAACCCTTGAAGGTGGTGCCCCAGTAATCCATTGACGGTCACAAGTAAAAGAAATTGCACAATGACTTTGATTTTAAATTTCATAATAATCAGATATTCAGAAATAAGCAGTGTGTGTATATGTATGTGTATGTGCGTATGTGTGCGAGAGAGAGGAGAGAGAGAGAGAGAGAGAGAGAGAGAGAGAGAGAGACGGGGGGAGGGAGAAGAGAGAGAGAGAGAGAGACGGGGGGAGGGAGAAAGAGAGAGAGAAAGAAAGTGGCAAAAGGAGAGCGATAGTAAAAGACAAGTCGTGTGCCTCATCACAGGAAATCGTGAAAAGGAAAGAAAAAGAGAAAGAGTATGCTACAAGGTTATCTATTATATAAAATCCGTTCTGTGTGTGTGTGTGTGTGTGTGTGTGTGTGTCTTCTAGGATCTCGGGCATCCTCCATCAGATTGCGCTCAAATTTGATATGTAGATACCGACGGTATCAGGGCGTGTATAAGTCTTGAAAATTTACAAAAATCGATTCCCGGTGAGAATGCAATCGATAAAGCCGTTTTTGTCCCTATTTTCTTCGGTCAACCCGTACATAACTGCACCTTCCATTTTTTGTTGTTTTTTTACTGCTTAAAGGCACGTTTCTTTCCTGCCAAGCTTACTGTTTAATCCATGTTTGTGTTCTCCCAGTCAACAGCCTTATCATTACTGGTACTTTAAACTCTTCGGTTGCATATTTGTCTGAATAAAATCGTTTTTCTTTGGAATAGAAAAAAAGTCTATCTTTATGTCTCAAATTTAGGTTAAATCAGTGTTTCTCAAAGGGGAGGCCTATGGGACGGACGGACAATTTGTTTTGGGAAAATTTGGGTTAAATGTTTGACAACTCAGCACCAACCATTTTGCTCTATTTCGTATATAAACGCTTGACTGACTGTAAAGCGGTGGTGGAGTACAAACACCGATATAAAGACACATGCACGCGCGCGCACGCACACGCACGCGCACGCACACGCACGCGCACACACACACACACACACACACACACACACACACACACATAGTGGACTTCTTTCAGTTTCCGCCTACCAAATCCACTCAAAAGGCGTTGGTCAGCCCAAAGCTATAGAAGACATTTGGCCAAGGTGCCACGCAGCAGAAGTGAACCGGGAACCCATGAAAATATTTTCTTCCTTTAAATAGCTAGTGCCAACCGAAGCAAATAATTTTGAAGAAATATATCCTTCATCTGGGAGACATTTATAAAAGTCCATCTGGTCAGTCAGGCGCAGGCATGATTCTGAAGTTCAAAAGCTCACTTTGATTTCGGGTTTAGTCCCACTGCACGGCGCCTTTGGCAGGTGTCTTGTAGTATAGCCACGGACCGACTAATGCCTTGTGAGTGAATTTGGTAGACGGAAATTGTGTGAAAGCCTGTCATATATGTGTGTCTTTGTGTTTGGTACCTCCCCACATCGCTTGACAGCTGGAGTTGGTTTGTTTAGTGCCTCTGACTGTCACTTGCTACGACTCCGTCTGTTGTTTTAGTTTCCCTCTACCAGCGTGACCGGAGTGTGAAACACTTGGCATTTTATTGTAAGATTACACCAATTAATTTCCATGTTTGAAATACTGTGTGGTTTGTGTGAAATGTGTTTACTATTTTCTTGTGATTCTTAAATGAGATCGAATGCATGTAAGAAACTGTAAATGAAATGCTTTTGTTCTTTAGTCCTAAATCAGCTCTAGTCAAGCAGAGTTACAATCAAAGTAGTTTACCGCCATGAAGGAGCTCTCATGTTTATATTAGGGACTACAATGGAAATTACCGTAAAATTCTGTGCATGATATACAATTTTACTCCCGCAAAATCATGATAGATGGATAGATGCATAGATAAAGAGATAGAAAGCTAGCTAGCTAGATAGATTCATATATATCCACGTGTTTACACCTTCATTGTTTTCTCTTCTCGATGTAGTGGTTGCTGTTATTTCGCTCCGAATCAGCTCTGATTCAAAAAACCTAATGAATGTCATTTCAATCCTCATCAGTTTATCGTTTACTCAGACCTGACATACGACTACGTTATTTAATGTGCTTTCAGCCAGTTGAGTCTGATTTGAATTGAATTAATCTATTATTTATTAATAATGATAATTAATAATTCTTTGTCATTTTGGAACAAGGCAAGCAATTTAGAAGAGTCGAATCGATTATACCGATCCTAGATATCGGCTGGTATTTCTTCTATCAACTTTGAAAGTATGAAGGGCAGAGTCAACATCGGCGGCATTTTAACTCAGAAGGCAAGGAACCGGCAGAAATGCTACTGCTTTATTAGATATAACTTGCAGTAAGCAGGTTATGTATAATAAAACATTGTATTAGGCTGCAAGTTTTTACCATCCTCATATATCAAGGCAAATATAACCAGCAATAAACCTTTATTATTTTCCATTATATATAAATTCACCGTTCTTTATATGCCCCTCTTTCTCACTCTTCCTCCTTTACTCTCTCGTTGCTCCCACGTGGTCATCGGCCATCTTTCTTTTCCTGACTTGAGCTTCTTTCCTTTTGATCCACCACACAGATCACACGCATTCTTGTTTTTGGCGCATGGGATCAGAACTATAAAATTCTTTATGCTTTTTTTCTATCATTGAAGCTAAGATAAATATATTTTGCTCTTAAAATAAAAGAAGTTATTTAGATCTAAAATTTGCTGGTGGTGTTACTTACTCTTCTATAATGTTGCTACAAATTTTGATGTAAATGTTTTTTCTACTGGATTAAATCTCATTTTTTTTAATGCTAAAATGTAGCTTGGGACCATTCAATTAATTTTGTTTCCGTCTTCATAATGCTTGTATTCAGGAAACGAGTCTCTCGGTTCCAGTTAATGACTATAAAAAACAAACGTAGAAATTGTTAGCAAGCGTATAAACATAAACGCATATATTCTTTTCTACTCTAGGCACAATGCCCAAAATTTTGGGGGAGAAGGACAGTCGATTAGATCGATCCCAGTACGCACCTGGTGCTTAATTTATCGACCCCGAAAGAACGATAGGCAAAGTCGACCTCGGCGGAATTTCATAAAGGCATATATTGTTGGTCAATCTGTATGAGTCTTGTTATACGAAAATCTTTGGACAGACGGTACCTTAGGGACAAGTGGACAACAGGTAGCTCTGAAAGCCGTATTGGGTAACCTTGGCCCAGGTCATAGAAACAATAAGAATTATAAAATATAGCATGCACAACAGAACGAGAACAAGGATCAATATCTGTCATTGATAGATTGTTCAAAGAAACCTGGTATCGAATAAAAAGCAGCTTTTATCTGTACACTCATTGGATAAAGTAGTCTTAGTTGCATTTAGTAAGGTTAGACTTGGATTTAATTTCTTGAAGTGCTGGGAATAACGACGTGTGACTAACTTTTCATTTCTTCTCCGAAACAAAACTGTGACGTGTTAAATTCTCAGAAACATTTTATTTGTTGTAGTTTAGCTTCCTGTTTTAACGCTGTTTTTGTATATCAGAAACTGTAATTTTGCTAAGTCCTTCTTCTTTGATGGTACGGTGTCATTTGCTATTTGTACAAGGTGAAGTGACAAAGTACATGCTCCCTTATTTGGTTTATCTTTGAGTAATTTTTAGAAATGATCCTGCATTGACCATCAAGTTAAACATGCAGCATTTGTCTTGTTATAATTTGATAGTATTAAAGAAAAAAAAAAGCCTATAAAAATAGCAGAATATTAAATCCGTAAAATGTCAGAAAGTATAAGATTTATTAAAAAAAATAATTGAATATTACTTCTTCAAAAACAGAAAGTAGGTGTATAGAATGTCAAAAATTATATCAGATTATTAGGTCATATGTAAATGAGTTGATTAACAATGAACTCACCTAAATACCACTATTTGTGACAAATATATTTTTCGCTCCAATCATAGGTGACGGTTTGTGGTCTGTACAGCACTAAATATACTCTTTGTCCAAGCCTGTAATTTGCTGAAATCTCTTCTAAATTTCGGTAAGTTTGAAACTATTCATATTTACTTGTATATTTCTTTCGATGAAATTAACTTAAACTCTATTAATAGTTTATAGATTAAAGCAGCATATAATTTTTTGATCTAAAATATAAGTTCCAAATTTTGGCACAAGGCCAGAAATTTTGGGGGACAGATTAAGTCGATTACATTGACTCCAGTGCTCAAATGGTACTTATATTATAGACCCCGAAAGAATGAAAGGTAAAGTCGATCTCCGCAGAATTTCAACTTATAACGCAAAAACTGACGAAATGCCGCTAAGCATTTTACCCGGCGTGTTAACGATTCTGCCACTTCGCTGCCTTTATTTTGGGTCTGAAATACTGAAAGGAACCAATGTGCGTGAGAGCGCATATCTTGTTATTAATTTTGTTGTCGTTGATTTTGTTGTTATTATGTGAGATTGTGTATATATAAGATGTGTATGAGGTGTTGGAATTCAGCTCTGCTCAGCATTTGAACTTTCGAACTTGTGGTTAAAAGTGTTCTATTTATACTCATAGCTGCATTAAAAAAAATAATAAACTCTATATTGCAAATTAGATTGTCATTGTCCATCTGCAAAGTTTCCTCAAGCGAGAGCGTGGTGGCCAGAAGATACTCGTTCTATTGGTGGGCACTTAGTTTAGTTTTCTTGGTAAATAATTTTTTTTTAGCTAAAATAATAGAAACTGTCTAAGGTTTCACAACATTGAATGAGTTAAATATTGAGTTTGAGATGAAAGAAAAGTAATTTTTATATTTTGGCAATGGCTGGAATTTTACTAACAGAAAACGTAGTAGAATTACGAGAAATTATTCAAGTTTTTTTGGGGGATGGCTGGATATTTAACAGAAACTGAAGTGAAGTAAGCGAAACTATTAAATCGTTTTCCATAGTCGTAACCAGCAGTAAAATATTTTGTTAGAAATTACTAATTTCAGAGAAAATTTGACTAATTCTCGAAAACTATTTTCGAATTCATTGGAATTAAATACTGAAATATATTTGGAATCTATAGAAAATGTTAAGTTTGATGGTAGTGGAAGAAAAGGTCGTACGAAGAACACCGATATGATCGAGGTGGATGGAAGTATTGTCTAAAAGGAGGAGTTATATTTCGTAGACGAAATTCTACAGCGATTAATATATTCGCGTTGGGATCTATCAGAAAGTATTAAGAATGGATACGTTCGTAGTTGTTTATGCAATGATGTAAAAATGGGAAGTCGGATTAAGCGTTGTTTCTTTGTCTTTCTGAAGAGGTCACAGGATGAATTAAAAAATAATGATCGAAAAAGCCACAGAAAGAATTTTCTGATATAATTAAAAAGGGCTTTAATAAACAGTTTTTAAGGCAGTTTTTTCAGAGTGCTATTTGTTCATGGACCGAATCATATTCTTTATAAAACGTATTTGGTATTTGTAAGAATTAGCACTTCCTTCTCAAAGCTTGGATTCGAAATCAGACCCAAGAATCATTGGTCGTAAAATACCAATGCACAAAAAGGCGCGAAATCAGAATCTCTTTGTTCTGACAAAAAATGATGGATCGTCTCCCTTCGACCTCTGACCCGAGCAGGTCAGGCGAAGTTTAACAGGACGACCAGCGACCTACTGTACGCAATAACACTCTTGCGGTATATCTATTTTTCTGGCTATTTGAGATGTTATAAATAGAACGGAGAAATAGGTATCTAGAGAGAACCCGAACCAACGTTTAAGAGAACGCCACGCATTTATGAGGACGACGAAAGAATATTCAGAAAGGTGACTCTGTACTGCATGATTTACACACACACACACACACACACCATCAAACATATTCTGCTTTAATGTGTATCCTGTATTATGCATTCCTTTAATATGTATTATTTGCAACCACTATTTAATATGCATTTTGTACAAGCGATGTGTAACATTGCTTACAAATTGATGTAGTGATAATAAATCTTTAATTTATTACAAAGCACTTATGTATTTATTAATACATCCACGCATCCACTACATTTGGTGACCCCGCAAAACGAATCGCGCCTTCCCCGGAACCAGCTTCATCAACCGCGTCGAAGAATTACAGTTTGCACATCACCAGCAACGAAGCAACTGAAAATTCCGACGAAAACAATGAATCTCCCGGAACAAAACCCAGCGGCCAACATCGACATGGCATTCCAAGCGGCGATCTCGTTAAAAATTCCACCATTCTGGACCCACGACCCGACATTGTGGTTTCACCATATAGAGGCACAGTTTGCCTCTCACAGAATATCGAGCGATGCGGCTCGACTTTCTCACGTTATCAGTTCTCTGTCACCAGAAATAACGAACGTGATACGCGACCTTATCATGGCACCACCCGGTTCTGTTTCATATGAAGTTTTTAAAACCACGTTAATAAACAGAACCTCAGAATCCAACAAAAAAGACTTCACCAGCTTCTGATATCGGAAGAATTGGGTGACAAAACTCCGTCCCAGCTTCTTCGGAGAATGAAACAGCTCTCGGAGATGAGACGCTCCCAGAAAAAATCTTCAAGCAACTTTTTCTCCAGCGTCTGCCCTCCAATACCCAGGTTGTTCTCGCGTCCACCAGAGAAAACACATCCCTGGAAGAACTGGCGGAGCTAGCTGACAAATAGCCGAAGTACCGCACAGATATCCAACGGTATCGACGGTGACGCCAGCCGCTCCCAGTACCAATCCTTTCCGTGCACAAACCAGTTCTTCAGAGATTTCGGATTTGCGTGCATTAATGACGCAGCAAGCTGCGCAAATACAAATTCTCACAGCCCAAATACAAGCCCTAAAGTTTAGTCCCCAGCGTCGAAGCACCAGCCGATCTCGACGAGATGGCAGACGGTCCGAAGCCCTAGTGCTACCCGCGGCTCGCATGACACGTGTTGGTACCACACCGAACATTCGGAACACGGGCACAAAAATGTACGGTACCGTGCTCGTTTTCCTCACCAGTTCGGGAAACGGCACAGCCAGGAATTGAACGCGACGGAAGTTCCTGGTTCGCACCCACACAGTCGCCTGTTTTCGTTTGCGATCGTGTAACAGGCACGCGTTTCCTGGTTGACACAGGTGCGGAAGTCAGCATCATCCCAGTCTCCAACACTTCTGGAAAAAGAAAAGAGACATCAGTCTGTCTTCAGGCAGTCAACCATTCACCCATTCCAACCTACGGTGAACAGTCCCTAACATTAAACATAGGACTACGCCGCACATTTCAGTGGGTATTCGTCGTCGCTAAACTGCCGACCCCTATCTTAGGAGCCGATTTCCTGCATCATTTCGGTCTCCTGGTAGACATAAAGAACAGACGACTTGTCGACACCACCACCAAGCTTACTGTGCGCGGTATAGCCGCTCGAATGGACACAGTCAGCCCAACTGTAATGCTTACGACAACGACTCGTCACAGTTCCATCCTGAATGATTATCCAGATGTCGCCCGGCCAGTTTTTCATAACCAGCCGATAAAGCACGACGTTACCCACCACATCAAAACCAGCGGTCCACCTGTTGCTGCAAGGCCAGAAGGTTACCACCTGATCGTCTCCAGGCCGTCAAGCGGGAATTCCAGCACATGCTCGACCTCGGAATCATCCGCGTTTCCAGCAGCAACTGGTCCTCGCCGATACACTGCGTCCCAAAAAAATCATCGACCGATTGGCGGGTTTGCGGCGATTATCGATCACTGAATAAAAGCACTATCAGTGATGCCTATCCGGTGCCTTTTCTTCAGGACTTTTCGAGCTCGCTGCATGGAGCTCGCATCTTTTCAAAAATCGACCTGGTGCGAGCATACAACCAAATCCCAGTCGAACCTGCAGACATCTCAAAGACAGCAGTACTACACCTTTCGGAATGTTTGAATTCCTGCGTATGCCTTTCGGTTTACGAAACGCGGCACAGACATTCCAAAGGTTTATCGACATGGTGACTAGAGGTTTGCCTTTCGTCTATGCCTACATAGACGACATACTCGTGGCCAGTAACTCGGACGAAGAGCATAATCAACACCTTCACCTGCTATTCGAACGTCTACGTAAATTCGGAATTGTTATCAACCCTACTAAATGTTTGTTCGGAGTTGCTTCCCTTCATTTTCTCGGCCATATAGTCGATAAAAATGGAATTCGTCCCCTTTCCGAGAAAGTCAAGGCCATCGTGGATTTTCCACCACCCACATCTCTCCGCAAATTAAGGGAATATCTCGGTCTAGCGAATTTCTATCGACGGTTCGTGCCCCACCTCGCTGAATAGCGCAACCGCTCACGGATTTGCTACGTCAGCGAACCTGCAAAAACGCAGATATAGCTCTGACCGAAGATCAACTCGTTTCTTTCGCTCCCTGAAAAAAGCGTTATCTAGCGCTACCATGTGGTTTATCCAAAACCAGACGCCCCACGATGTTTACTCGTTGATGCATCCGATTCCGGAATCGGAGGTGTGCTACAACAGCTTGTTGACGGTATATGGCAACCGTTGTCTTTCTTTTCTAAGCGGTTAAAACCCGCGGAAACCAAATACAGCACATTCAGTCGGGAATTATTGGCGGCATACCTGGCCGTTAAGCATTTCCGTCATATGCTAGAAGGTACCAATTTTGCCATATATACCGACCACAAGCCATTAGTATACGCATTTAACACCAAACCGGATCGCCATTCGCCGAGAGAAATTCGTCACCTCGACTTCATATCGCAGTACACGACGGATATACGCCACATCAAAGGGACGACCAACGTGGCAGCCGATGCACTTTCACGTGCGCAGATCAATGCTATCCACACCACGTCTACAATTGATCTGGCACGTATAGCAGCTGACCATGAGAATGACGAAGAACTTCTAAAGCTCCGGAATTCGTCATCTCTGAAATTTCAGCATGTTCCACTACCATCATCCACAGCCCATATTGGTGTGATATTTCCACTGGTTACCAACGCCCTTATGTACCACAGAAATATCGTCGAGAAGTTTTCTCCGCTCTACATTCTCTGTCACATCCTGGTATTCGCTCCACTCAAAAGCTAATATCGACCCGTTTTGTGTGGACCAGTATCAACAAGGATATCAGAGAATGGACCAAGTGCTGTGTTGCGTGCCAAAAAGCGAAAATCCACCGGCACATAAAATCACCAATCGGTTCATTTTCGCAGCCCGATGCACGATTTCAGCACGTTCACATTGATATCGTTGGAACCCTGCCCCTTCGCAGAACTATTCATATTTGCTAACTTGCGTAGATAGGTTCTCGCGATGGCCCGAAGCCTGGCCCTTATCTGATATATCAGCAGAAACGGTGTCGCTAAAACGCTGATATCACAATGGGTTTCGCGTTTTGGCACACCGCAACAATTACCACCGACAGAGGACGTAGTTCGATTCCCACCTTTTCACCGAGCTGACTCGTCTCCTCGGGTGTAAACACCCCCGCACTACAGCTTACCACCCTGCAGCAAATGGCATGGTGGAACGCTTTCACCGCCAACTCAAGGCATCTATAAAGCAGCTCCAGACAGTTCTCACTGGTTGGAACATCTCCCTCTCATCCTCCTTGGAATTCGATCCACGATTAAGGAAGAACTGGGATATACTCCGGCCGAACTCGTTTATGGCACAACACTCACCTTACCTGGGCAGATGATCGAACCTGTTTCACAAAACTTCCCTGACCCACAACAATATGTGCACCGATTACGAACATCCATGTCGCAAGTCACCCCAGGCCCTAGACAACAGAACGTCGTTTCACGTGTCCCAAAAGATATCAACACATGGACTCATGTCTTCGTGAGGAATGATGGGATACCCTCTCAACTTCGACCACCATATTCCGGGCCCTACAAGGTCATCAAAAGAAACCCAAGTATTTCGTCCTCGATATTGGAGGTAAACGAAATACGGTCTCGATTGATCGTTTAAAAAAGCTTTCATCGAGGAGGACTTACATTCAGTCCCCTCTTTTCCTCAAACAGACTCGGCAACTCCAGCGAACACCACAGATGCTGCACAACCCCGACACACCAAATCAGGAAGAACAGTTCGATGGCCAGCAAGGTTTGTGCAAGTTTTTCGGGTAAGTTCTGAACTCCTAACGTATCCATCTTCCTAATGAACACATAACTGCATCACCCCCCAGAGAAATCAAAGAACATTTGTGTACGTAAAGAAAAAAAATGAAACAAAAACTGTCTGTATGAACTTTTACGGAACATTTCAAAATCGAACTTTGCCGATGAACATTTCTTTCATTTTTGCATGTACATATTTTTTGTTTTCTCTTCAAAATGTTTGCTTTCTCATAAATATTTTTTTTGCTAACTGTATATCCACACACATTACAAATCTTGTTCTCATGCGTGCTATCACTCGATTTTTTTTTTCGCCACTGAAAGATACCTTGTCTCTATTAGACCTCTAGTAGGTCGAGTAATCAATAGACGCACATCTCTTTCAACGCGCCAACATAATTCTGCCTGGGCACATATACATATTGCCCACCATATAGCACATACAAATTGTAAACCTTTCATCCATATTTTTATCGTTCAATGTGTAAAAAAATTTTTTTTCTACATGCACACAATCAAAAAAAAAAAATAATAAAAATAATAATAATACATTTCCAATATCGTTCGATCTCTGTGGCTTTCTCACTAGAAGTGGACAACAGGTAGCTCTGAAAGCCGTATTGGGTAACCCTGGCCCAGGTCATAGAAACAATAAGAATTATAAAATATAGCATGCACAACAGAACGAGAACAAGGATCAATATCTGTCATTGATAGATTGTTCAAAGAAACCTGGTATCGAATAAAAAGCAGCTTTTATCTGTACACTCATTGGATAAAGTAGTCTTAGTTGCATTTAGTAAGGTTAGACTTGGATTTAATTCTTGAAGTGCTGGGAATAACGACGTGTGACTAACTTTTCATTTCTTCTCCGAAACAAAACTGTGACGTGTTAAATTCTCAGAAACATTTTATTTGTTGTAGTTTAGCTTCCTGTTTTAACGCTGTTTTTGTATATCAGAAACTGTAATTTTGCTAAGTCCTTCTTCTTTGATGGTACGGTGTCATTTGCTATTTGTACAAGGTGAAGTGACAAAGTACATGCTCCCTTATTTGGTTATCTTTGAGTAATTTTTAGAATGATCCTGCATTGACCACCAAGTTAAACATGCAGCATTGTCTTGTTATATTTGATAGTATTAAAGAAAAAAAAAGCCTATAAAAATAGCAGAATATTAAATCCGTAAAATGTCAGAAAGTATAAGATTTATTTAAAAAAATAATTGAATATTACTTCTTCAAAAACAGAAAGTAGGTGTATAGAATGTCAAAAATTATATCAGATTATTAGGTCATATGTAAATGAGTTGATTAACAATGAACTCACCTAAATACCACTATTTGTGACAAATATATTTTTCGCTCCAATCATAGGTGACGGTTTGTGGTCTGTACAGCACTAAATATACTCTTTGTCCAAGCCTGTAATTTGCTGAAATCTCTTCTAAATTTCGGTAAGTTTGAAACTATTCATATTTACTTGTATATTTCTTTCGATGAAATTAACTTAAACTTTATAAATAGTTTATAGATTAAAGCAGCATATAATTTTTTGATCTAAAATATAAGTTCCAAATTTTGGCACAAGGCCAGAAATTTTGGGGGACAGATTAAGTCGATTACATTGACTCCAGTGCTCAAATGGTACTTATATTATAGACCCCGAAAGAATGAAAGGTAAAGTCGATCTCCGCAGAATTTCAACTTATAACGCAAAAACTGACGAAATGCCGCTAAGCATTTTACCCGGCGTGTTAACGATTCTGCCACTTCGCTGCCTTTATTTTGGGTCTGAAATACTGAAAGGAACCAATGTGCGTGAGAGCGCATATCTTGTTATTAATTTTGTTGCCTGTACTACAGAGGTAGTACAGGCAATATTTCGGTTACACACACAGACACAGTCACAGACACACACAGACACACACAGACACACACACAGACACACGTACGCACACACACACACACACACACACACACACACACACACACACACACATATATACGCAACGGTTATCGCAAAAGGCCTGGAGGGAGGCCCAACATTCCGAGTTCTTTTTAGAAAAACTGAAGGACACCTGCAATAAGTGTGTGAATCTAGGATGGGAATTTGTATATATGTCGTATATATGTATATATATATAAGTGTGTGTGTATATGTTTGTGTGTCTGTGTTTGTCCCCCTAGCATTGCTTGACAACCGATGCTGGTGTGTTTACGTCCCCGTCACTTAGCGGTTCGGCAAAAGAGACCGATAGAATAAGTACTGGGCTTAGAAAGAATAAGTCCCGGGGTCGATTTGCTCGACTAAAGGCGGTGCTCCAGCATGGCCGCAGTCAAATGACCGAAACAAGTAAAAGAGTAAACGAGTAAGAGTAAGAGTAACCGATCGCCCTGTGTTTTTTATCATAAGCCAGGAAATTTTCAGTATCCCTCGTATATCTATACAGATAGTGTGGTTGTGCTTGAAAATGGCATGTATATATGTAAATATATATATAAATAAATATATATACATACATATGTACATATATATATATATATATATATATATATATATATATATATATATATATATATATATAATATATAAATAAATATATATGCATATACTCTTTTACTCTTTTACTTGTTTCAGTCATTTGACTGCGGCCATGCTGGAGCACCGCCTTTAATCGAGCAACTCGACCCCGGGACTTTTGCAAGCCCAGTACTTATTCTATCGGTCTATTTTGCCGAACCGCTAAGTAACGGGGACATAAACACACTAGCATCGGTTGTCAAGCAATGCTAGGGGGACAAACACAAACACACAAACACACACACACACACTCACACACACTCACACACACACACACACACACATATATATAAGAAGCCCGTCGTATATATGTATGTATGTATATATATATATATATATACATACATATATACATATATACGACGGGCTTCTTTCAGTTTCCGTCTACCAAATCCACTCACAAGGCTTTTGTCGGCCCGAGGCTATAGTAGAAGACACTTGCCCAAGGTGCCACGCAGTGGGACTGAACCCGGAACCATGTGGTTGGTAAGCAAGCTACTTACCACACAGCCGCTCCTGCGCCTATATATATATATATATATATACAAATATATATATAATATATATATATATGTATATATATATATATATATAAATATATATATATAATATATATATATATATGTATATATATATATATATACAATATATATATATAAATATATATATATATATGTATATATATATATATATATATATACATGCATATATTATAATAAATTAGAGACAAAACCACTATTATGCAAATCAAACAAAGAAAGACTTAAGCCAATACATAAAATATAAAATAATTTATATAAATTAAAATTTAACAAATGAATAACCACTACGATCGTTTCGTGTCAGCACATCTTAGACATTCTTCAGGTGGTTTCTAAACCTTCTTAGCGAGTTATAAACTATGTTTATAACATAGTCTAAACTATGTTTATAACATAGTTATAAACTATGTTTATAACATAGTTTATAACTCGCTAAGAAGGTTTAGAAACCACCTGAAGAATGTCTAAGATGTGCTGACACGAAACGATCGTAGTGGTTATTCATTTGTTAAATTTTAATTTATATAAATTATTTTATATTTTATGTATTGGCTTAAGTCTTTCTTTGTTTGATTTGCATAATAGTGGGTTTTGTCACTAATTTATTATAATATAATATTTTATTATAAAATTGGATTCAATCTTAAATCTGATTTTTCCTTGTAAATTTGGATTTATTCCCTAATATTTATTATTATTATACATACATATATATATATACTAACATTAGCTTCATTATACTTATTGGATCCACGCGCTCCCAGAACATAAGCTTGCAAGTCGACTTTTATCTAGTTCACGTTTATCACTGTTCCTGTAAGATTGTATTTTATGGGGTAGAGCAAAAAAATTCAACGATTGCTTGAAATAAGGAGTAGATAGACAGCCAACAACTGATGAAGGGTCCTTTTTTGTATTAACTTGTTCTGCTTTCCATTTCACCTCCTTGTTTCCTCATTGTTTACGTATTTCATGTTATTTGCACCGTTAGTAGCGTCCTGTACCCATATATGCGTGTATAATATATATATATATGACATGTAACGAAAGAGAATCTATCTTTCTGCCCACTACCTTCCTAAAGACAACTCGTGCTTATACTGTCTCTTCTCATAAGCTCGTCTTCCTAGCGTTCATAATAATTTTTCTATCGTCTGTTTTAACTGTTTTGTTCTCACTGTCCTGTTCTTGTTACCACTTTCACCCTCTGCAAAAATTGTATTTAACTTGATTTGTGGGAAGGACTGTTGCAACGAAGTCGCGTATTGTCCTTGCCTTCGTAACGCGGAGTAGATGAAACAGGGACAACTGATGAAGGGGAATATTCTTTATGTTGCATGCCTCGTTTCTCTGCTTGCTTTTTCGTTGTTCCCTCCAAAAGTTCGTTTCTATGTTTTTGTTGTTATGTTTTCGTTTCTCATCGTATTCAACGTTTTTTTTTATGTCCTGTACCCATATATGCATGTATATATACATATATAATTAAGTATGTACATATATGTATGTATATATGCATGTATTTATATATTATTGATATTATTATATGATCGAATGCCACGCATCCTTTTCCAAGTAAGTATATATATATATATATATATATATATATATAAGTTTAACAATAAGGATAATCTCTTAATAAGGGATCTTAACAAGAAATTATCGGGTAGTTAGCGTGAAAACCTCATAAAAGAAAAGAATTCGAAATAATTTTTCTTTTGAACAAATTATTATATATATATTGTATAGAGGGCATTATTACACATAAATGCCTCACACTAAGAGGGACAAAGTCGTTACTACCAAAATTATACTAATCATACCTAAATGCAGTTTTCAAAGCAAGACATTTAAAAAAGAATTTAGTTCTGTATCACCGTGATTTCACATTCAACTTACGTCTTATGATCATCAGCAGAACTGATTCTGAAACACATCATAAATAAACTACCATATATATATATATATATGTCTGAACGTGTCAAAGTGCTGTCATCTGCCTGTCGGCTCTACTCCTGCAACTCAACTTGATTTCGAGCGGGTCGTCTGCTGCTGGAGAGGACCGATCAGGTAAAGGACCTGGGTATCTTGGTGGATTCCTCCTTTTCGCCTTCGGCCCAGTGCGTCATGCTGCCAACAAAGCACGCGGAATTCTGTTCTTGATTCGACGGTCATTCGGAATGCTCACAGCAGCCATATTCCTACCACTCTATGTCACGCTGGTGAGACCCATATTGGAGTATGGGATTCAAGCCTCTTCTCCTTATCTCCTCAAAGACATACAGCATCTCGAAAGAGTCCAGAAGCTGGCTACCCGCATGGTTCATGGTCTCAAAAATTTGTCCTACGAAGAAAGGCTGAGGACGCTCGACCTTTATTCTCTTGAAAAACGCCGCCGCCGTGGTGATCTCATTCTCGCCCACAACATCATAAGCGGAAAGTGTAACCTCTCGAAAAAGCTGTTCTTCACTCCTGCTCCAGAGCGTCGGCTGCAGGGTCATTCCGAAAAGCTCTACCTGCGACGATTTCATCTCAATCGAAGGAGAGGAGCTTTCTCCGTCCGGGTTGCGGATCCGTGGAACAAGCTGCCAGACGAGATGGTGAAGATGCCGACGACCGCTTTGTTCAAAGCCTCCTTGGACCTCAAGTGGCCTGAACTCCTTACATGAACACCACCCTGTACTTAACTCCATGTCCCCCTACATGGCCTTGCTATTTGCTTTTGAGCCAAATAACTAACTAACTAACTAACATATATACACACCACACACACACACACACACCACACACACACAATATCATATATATATATATATATATATATATATATATATATATATATATATATTATATATATATATATATAATATATATGTATATATATATATAATTGCAGCGTGGAAAGGAGGTGTTAATAAGCCATTAAAAAACACACAAAAACCGTTAGATTCACTACAGCATTTAAATTTAACTTGTGTAAAAATATTTATGTTATTTTCAAACCGTGACCTGTTCACTGACAAAATTATATATATATATATATACATACGCACATACGCAATATATGTTTACCTCCTAGCATGTATATTCTGCAAGCATGGTTATATGCAAGCCAGTATTCTCGGAATTTCTAAATTTGAATCAACTTACTCCATAGTTTGTATTAGGATGGTATTTAAAATTCATGCATGAATGCTTATATGTGCATGCATGAATGCTTATATGTGCATGCATGAATGCTTATATGTGCATGCATATACCTATATACATTCATACATACACACCTATTTCTCTCTCTTTCAATAAACCCACACACAGACTTGCATATAGGCATGGCTGTGTAGTAAAGGATTTGCTTCCCAACCACATAGTTCTGGGTTCAGTCCCACTGTGAGGCTCCTTTGAAAAGTACCTTCTACTATAGCCTTGGGTTAACGAAAGACTTGGGAGTGGATATGATAGGCGGTAACTGAAAGTAGCCGTTCCTATATATATATAATATATATATATATATATATATATATATATATATATATATATACTCTTTACTCTTTTATTCTTTTACTTGTTTCAGTCATTTGACTGCGGCCATGCTGGAGCACCGCCTTTAGTCGAGCAACTCGACCCCGGGACTTATTCTTTTTGTAAGCTCAGTACTTATTCTATCGGTCTCTTTTTGCCGAACCGCTAAGTGACGGGGACGTAAACACACCAGCATCGGTTGTCAAGCAATGTTAGGGGAACAAACACAGACACACAAACACACACACATACATATATATATATATATACATATATACGACGGGCTTCTTTCAGTTTCCGTCTACCAAATCCACTCACAAGGCATTGGTCGGCCCGGGGCTATAGCAGAAGACACTTGCCCAAGATGCCACGCAATGGGACTGAACCCGGAACGATGTGGTTGGCTAGCAAGCTACTTACCACACAGCCACTCCTGCGCCTATATATATATATTGAGATCGGGGTTTCTTGAGGGTAATACATCCTTGCCTATGGACGACAGATGTATTTCCGAATCCTGTGTTAGGCATGTTTGGAGCTGCGGGATAGTACCGAGTCAATTTGGAGGCTCCAAAGTGCTCATTCGTCCATGGAAACAGTTCAGCTTCCAGAATGTGGCTAATGTATCGCTGGATGTTACTTTTAACACCCGAGGGTACAAAAACGAGGTGAGATCTTCCAGTGGCTGTCACAACTGCTCAAACCGTAAGTGACTGTAGGTTTTAACGTCGATTTACAATTCTACCCACGACGAAGCCAGATACACTCCAAAGTTGGTCATTCCGGTGGTTTACTGATTGGTCGATATCAAATTTCTTTTCGTCAGTGAACACCAAGTTGAGCAGCATGCCTACAGCAATTTGACGCAGGATAAGACGACTTCTCTCCAGTCTCAGGCCCTTATAAACTTGCGTGAGCTCATGACAGCGGATTATCTTGTTGGGGTGGGTCCTGAGATCCTCCAGTACTCAGTATATCGATGTTCGGCTTATTTTTGCTGTGGCAGCCAGTTTTTGGACAGATCGACGGCGATTTCGCCGTATCTTTTCTCTGGTACTTTTGATAAGCTGAAGAATCCGCACACTTCTTTTTCGACCACATCCAGATCAGTCAACGGTGGAACCAGTCGCTTGAAATGTCTTAACTGTTGTTCGGTTTATATTAAACTTGTTTTGCTATAGCTGTATTACTTTCGCCTCCACTGAAGAGGGTTATGCTTGTATTTCTGTCTATAGTCATTATTAAATTTATAAATCTGAATTTATTTAGTCTGAAGCAAAAAGAAGACACACTAAGCTTTTATAGTGATGTATAATTTTCATATCATATCACATATATTAGTAGTTATTAAATCCCGAAACTTCGGTTACCTCAATTTTAGGACACCTTGTATGTATATATATATATATATATATATATATATATTATATATATATATATATACACACAAGCAAGAAAAGCATGAAATAGGGTGTAATAAGCAGTTCGACAACTGATGAGTGACTTATCTACTCTTGGTACACTGTCCTGTACTTTTCTCTCGAGTGTTTACGTATTTTCACTCGTTAATGATGTCCTGTACTTAATGTGTATTACACACACACACACACCACACACACACACACACACACACACAAGATCCAGGGGTCGAGGTATAGGAAGAAAGTTAGCTTCAAGTAATCCGTAGTAAATATAAAAGACAACTTTCAGAGATCGGGGCTTCTTGGGGTCCATACATCCTTGCCTGTGGACGAAAGGATGTTTTTCTGAATCCAGTGTATATATATTATACAAATACACATGCACACGTGCGTGTGTGTGTGTGTGTGTGTGTGTGTGTGCGCGCGCACGCGCGTGTGTGTGTACAACGTATAAAAATGAGGATTTGAATTCTGGGCACGTATCCCATTAGCACTTTGATAAAATCCAGATTTAGCGAACTATGTCGAAAGATATGAAACATTTAGAATCGTTTAGGATAAATAATTAATTTGTACTGCTCTCGATTAGTAAATCCAGATTTCGCTTCAATAAGATGGGAACATTCATATCGATAGGTTTTAAAATACTTTCCAAATAAGCTCGAACTCAACTAGACTGAATGGTGCGTAAGTAAACCTAGTCAAATACTCAAAATTTTTATCTAACATAGGCGCAGGAGTGGCTGTGTGGTAAGTAGCTTGCCTACCAACCACATGGTTCTGGGTTCAGTCCCACTGCGTGGCACCTTGGGCAAGTGTCTTCTACTATAGCCTCGGGCCGACCAAAACCTTGTGAGTGAATTTGGTAGACGGAAACTGAAAGAAGCCTGTCGTATATATGTATATATATATATGTATGTGAGTGTATGTTTGTGTGTCTGTGTTTGTCCCCCTAGCATTGCTTGACAACCGATGCTGGTGTGTTTGCGTCCCCGTTACTTAGCGGTTCGGCAAAAGAGACCGATAGAATAAGTGCTGGGCTTACAAAGAATAAGTCCTGGGGTCGAGTTTCTCGATTAAAGGCGGTGCTCCAGCATGGCCACAGTCAAATGTCTGAAACAAGTAAAAGAGTAAAAGAGAGAGAGAGTATAGGTTTTTATCTCATTTACATCACTCCAGTTGCTTAGACAGATTTATATTCTTTTACTCTTTTACTTGTTTCAGTCATTACACTGCGGCCATGCTGGTGCACCGCCTTTAGTGGAACAAATCGACCCAGGACTTATTCTTTGTAAGCCTAGTACTTATTCTATCGGCCTCTTTTGCCGAACCGCTAAGTTGCGGGGGCATAAACACACCAGCATCGGTTGTTAAGTGATAGTAGGGGAACAAACACATATAAACACATACATACACACACATACACACACGCACACACACATATATATATATATATATATACGACGGGCTTCTTTCAGTTTCCGTCTACCAAATCCACTCACAAGGCTTTGGCCGTCCCGAGGCTATAGTAGAAGAAACTTGCCCAAGGTGCCACGCAGTGGGACTGAACCCGGAACCATGTGGTTGGTAAAGAAGCTACTTACCACGCAGCCACTCCTGCGCTTTATGATTACGTTGTTTTTTTCTACTAAGGAAAACGACACAGCTGGGGTTTTACTCTTTTCATTTCTAGTGATATTGTCTTTTAATAGTCAAATAAAAATTAAGGCGACGAGCTCTCAGAATCGTTGCCGCGTCAGGCAAAATGCTTAACGGCATTTCGTCCTACTTTATGTTCTGAGTTCAAATTCTGCGGAGGTCAACTTCGCCTTTCATCTTCTCAGGGTCGATAAAACAAGTACCAGTTGAGTACTGGGGTAGAATTAATTGACTTACTTCCACCCCACCCAACTTACTGGCTTTGCGGTAAAATTTGTAATCATTATTCGACCCCTATGTTTAAGTACCAGTTGAACATTTAGGTCGATGTAATCAACTCATCTTCTGCCCCAAAATTGCTGCCCTTGTGGCAAAATTTGATACCATTTTCCGTCTACCAAATCCAGTCACATCATTCAATGGCGGAATCTTGACCTTGTTACCACTTCTGACAAAATGTTTAGTGGCATTTCTTCCGTTTTTACATTCTGAGTTCAAATTCTGCCGAGGTAGACGTTGCCTTTCATCCTTTTGCGGTCGATAAATTGAGTACCAGTCAAATACTGGGGTCGAAGTGATCGGTTGTCCCCTTCCCCACAAAAATCCAGGCCTTGTGCCTATAGTAGAAAGGATTATTATTATCATCATCATCGTCATCATCATCATCATCATCATATCATCATCATCATCATCATCATTATTATTGAGTGAAAGAGCAGTGCATGCCATCAAAGTGACACTGGGGTAAAATATACGAAGCCCAGTATACCCATCATGGCTACCCGTCTGATAAGGGTACACTAGGCACATGCATCACAACCATATCTGCGCGACATAGTGATCTCATATCAAGATAAACAGCACATGCCCTTGCAGGTGGGCCCAGTTAGAATTTTCTTCTGGTCGAGTAACCCATCCCGCTCAAAAGGTTCCTGAATAAGGGTGTTTAAGGATGTTGAACGAAACACCTATGTTTCCAAAGCTGAATTATTCAAACCCCAAAGAATCCCTCTCAACACATGGCTATGATGCCCCCCCCCACTTCTTCACTCGATCAGCGATGCACGTATCGTCTGCCACTAAGGGACATGCTCGTTGCAGAGTCTACACTTTGTGTCTACCTCATTCTATGTGGCATTAGCTTGATAGTTCCGGGTGAGGAGACTCTAATTTTGCACCGCTAGGATAAATCCTGCTGTATTAGATATTTTCGTAGTCTTACAGTGAATATTTCATAATAATTTTCTAGTTGCAGAAGAGCTCTTCCTTCATTTATCCATATTATATATAATCTTCCTATGTCAGATTATAAGCGGTGTATCGTATCCTTGCTTCCAACATTACTTTCTTTCCTTTCCTGTCTTGTCTTGCCAGTTCGTTTAATTTCCCCAATTGGGAATATTATAACTGAAACTAAGGTGGCCACCTGGAAGAATGCTTAGCGGCATTTCATCAGTCTTAACGCTCTAAGTTCAAATTCCGCCGAGGTCGACTTTACCGTTCATCCTTCTGGCGTCGATAAAATAAGTACCAGTTGAGCACTGGGGTCAATGAAATCGACTTACCCCCACTCTCCGAAACTACTGGTCTTGTACCAAAATTTGAAACCGGAACTTATTTCTGGGACACCTAAACTGTCCAAGCGTATTAATTGATTATTTACATATAACTCTGTTTAAAATATTAATCTAATACATTTATAATATTTTTCCCCAATCGTTTCTCTAATTTGTGTGAATTCTATCTACTCTGTCTAGTATTTAGGTTCTTATGTGCAGGTATCTCTCTTTTACTCTTTTACTTGTTTTAGTCATTTGACTGCGGCCATGCTGGAGCACCGCCTTTAATCGAGCAACTCGACCCCGGGACTTATTATTTTGTAAGCCCAGTACTTATTCTATCGGTCTCTTTTGCCGAACCGCTAAGTAACGGGGACATAAACACACCAGCATCGGTTGTCAAGCATGCTAGGGGGACAAACACAGACACACAAACACACACACGCATATATATATATAATATATATATATATATATATATATATATATATATATACATATATACGACGGGCTTCTTTCAGTTTCCGTCTACCAAATCCACTCACAAGGCTTTGGTCGGCCCGAGGCTATAGTAGAAGACACTTGCCCAAGGTGCCACGCAGTTGGACTGAACCCGGAACGATGTGGTTGGTAAACATGCTACTTACCACACAGCCACTCGTGCATTTGCTCAAATTTTCCTATCTCAGTTTAGTTATCTAGCATGGTGTTAATGCTAATACATTTTTTACATTTCAACGTTATCTTGGCATAATTTTCCAAGCTGAAGCTAATGTTGTTACTATTGCTGACGAAATGCCATAACCGTTATTTCCACACACTAAAGACATGTTTTTTGAGAATATCTCCTCTCCATTATCTCCTTCTCAATTGGTAATTAGGACATATCCTTTCAAGACAGAGATAATTTTGATGAATCAATAATTCATGCTATATACGAAGGCGCACGACTCAGTGGTTAGAGCGTCGGGATCACAACCATGAGACAGTGAGTTCGATTTCCGGACTGGGATATGCGTTATGATCTTGAGCAAGACGCTTTATTTTACGTTGCTCCAGTTCATTCAGCTGTAGAAATGAGTTGCGACGGCACTGGTACCAAGCTGTATAAGCCTTTGCCTTTCCCTTGCATAATATCGTTAGAGTGGAGAGAGGAACCTAGTATGCATGGGCGACTGCTGGTTTTCCATAAACGATGTTGCCTAGACTTGTGCTTTAGAGGGAAACTTTCTAGATGCAATCCCATGGTCATTCATAACTGAAGGAGGCCTTTACTTTTTCTATGGTATGTGATATACCTATGTTTGTTTACGTTATTCAATTACATACCACTGGCTACTCTGACTTATTTTTTTAGTTCATTTTTGTTAAATTATGCTATTATTTACCTAGGACATATGAATCTAAGTCTCTTGGCTATTTTAGATAAGGTTGGACAGTTGTACGGATAACATCTGTTGACCCAGAAACTCGTGTCAATAACTGTCCTCATATTTCCAAAAACTCTGTTATCTTTCCTTAATGACAATCCTTGTTTGTTGAAGGGACCAATTTTAAATCATGTCCCTCCTTTTGCAGTAGTCCGTTGTATTTAGCCAACTCATGTTGGTCAATTTTTAAGTCCTCTTTTGCCACTGTGGCTGCGGCTGCAAAGTTAACTATATCATTTTTCTTCGTGGTATCCTTTTAATTTCCTTTGGCTTTCATTACTTTTTCTTCCGAACGTTGCTAAACATAGAGGGGACAAACAAGGACAGACAAAGGGATTAAGTCGATTACAGCGACCGCAGTGCGTAACTGGTACTTTATTTATCGACCCCGAAAGGATGAAAGGCAAAGTCGACCTCGGTGGAATTTGAACTCAGAACGTAACGGCAGACGAAATACCGCTAAGCATTTCGTCCGGCGCGCTAACGTTTCTGCCAGCTCGCCGCCTTAACAGATTATTATATAGATAATGGCTTGCACTTTCTTTACCATAAGCTGGATGAAAACGTTCATGACACACACAAATCATTCCGAGTCTATTATAAATATTCTTGTTAGAAATGTTTAACTTAGAATACATTAATTGTCAGTATATATCTATACCCATAAACAAGGAAACCGTACCGTATAGATAAGCCCTTCCTAAATATTAGATAACAATACTAATAAATTGTATGATTCTACATTTCAGTCCTTTACATTTTTAGCTCAAATCCTGTGCAGAACACATTTCAGTTTTGTACTGGAGTAAATTCAATCAGATATATCACGTGTTTACAATTATTTATTGTTACCCGTGTACTTAGAGACGCCAATATATATCTTGTGTCATTCATCCTAGTACAGACGTCCATTAACCTGTAAATGGAAGGAAGGTGAAGTATTAATTGGTAATCTAACATACAGAATTTTACTCTGATTTGCTAATATTAACAAGGTATATTTACAGATACCATCATGAAGAAAACCAAACCAGAAAGAGAAACCTGGGGTAAATGGTCGGAATTTTTCTTCTCGATTGTCGGCTTAGTGGTTGGTCTATCAAATATTTGGCGTTTTCCATATCTCTGTTACATTAATGGTGGTGGTAAGTAACACGTTTTCATTTATCCCAGTTTCATAAGTTACATGTGGTCTTGCTTAAAAGCTGTCAAATCACTTGATCTCAAGTTTATTCCCTTGTAAGCCCGGTTTCAGCTGACCTATGAGCAAAGGTCTTTCAGTCGTGAAAGCCTGCCATTTTTTTGTGGAGTGTGCATCCATGACCATTATTGCTCGATGCATATTCCTCTTTTAAGGCAGTAAGATGTTATTTGAGGGAGACGTGCCGGGCTTTTCAATAAGTTGAGTGACCGCATAGAAATTCTTTAGATTTTGTCTAAATATTGATTCAGCAAAATGCGACATTTTTTTAAATGAGAGGAAATCAATTGATATTTATTAAATTTGGGTCACTGGTTACGTAAGTTACATCCACTTATCAAGATTAGCAAAAGTCTTTTAGTTTCAGATTTATACTCTTTTGCATTTCTTCAATAAGATTATGGTACAATAAAGAGAATTGACTGCATCATCTACTACAAGTACTGCATCAACAAACAACAGAAACATCGCACCAATAAAAAAGTAAAATGACATAATACAAGACTATTGATGTTTCTGCCACATAAGGAGAGTGTAATGCAAGTTATTGCATCATTCGCATTTAAATCAAGAGGTGACCATTGTATCATTTTGTTGTTGTAAAATATCTCTTTTGAGATATTTTACGACATTATGCCTTAAATGCATAAATAATTCAGACAATCTTTGCTTTATTTGTGGTACTTTCATTCTTAAAACTAAAAATAATTTGCTACCATATCCGAAATTTAAAATAAATACAAGGATGTTCACAATATAGTTATTAAAGAAGTTGACAAAGGCAGTGCTGTAGTCAACACAGACTCAGAACAATACATAAACACTACTCGAGCTCTCCTTCAAATCAATACCTGTTATTAAAAAAATTAACAATTACAACCAATCCAAAATAATGACAAAGATCACTACCCTTATCCAGCAGTGCCAAGTTTTAAAGGAAAATGGGAGGGGTTATTTAACAAGATCTGACTGAAAAACCAGCATCTTTCACGAACACTCTATCAATGTACCGGAAACACTTTAGCCTAATTCCCTATAAATGAAGAAAATATGTTTACTAAAAAATATATACAACTGAATACCCTATAATAACCCACCAGAAAGAGAAAACTCAATTTATTTACGAAAAACGACCAGAGACAGAAAATATAAACGAAAAGTTTAAGTAACATGCTCCTGCTAAACAATTGTACAATGATACCTTATATCTCAAACACCAGTTGTTGACGTCCCTCCAGATAGTTTTCTGGTCAAAATCGAACCCTCAAGAAAAAGCAATTAAACATTAAGCCGACCGAGCTTGAAGCTTCTTAAAGAAATCAACCAACCGGATCGCTGGACGACAATCAAGCAAAAGCAAGTTGTAAAGTCCTTTGAAAAGAACCAAACGACATAAGCAGAAAAATCAATCAACCAGAGTTCTGACTCTCTACTGCTCAACAAGGATTAAAAATGTTCAACAAACAAATAACGTCATCAGGAAGTCAAGCACCTAGAATTCTGGACAAAAATATTTGACCAAAACATCGATGAAGCCGAAGAGACATGTTTAAGACGGCCAGCCTAACGGAGAAAAGTGACGTCATTAAATTTACAACCATCAGAACTTGATCCTTTACCGTATATATATATATATATATATATTATATATATATATATATATATATATATATTATATATATATATATATAATATATATATATATTATATATATATATATATACATATATATATATATATATATATATATACATATATATATATATATATATATATATCTATATATATATATATATATATATATATATATATATTATATATATATACATATATATATATATATATATATATAATATATATATATATATTATATATGTATATATATATATACATACATATATATATATATTATATATATATATATATATATGTATATAATATATATATATATATGTATATATATATATATATAATGTATATATATATCTATATATATATCTATATATATATATCTATATATATATATATATCTAATGACTGGCTCTCTCCCCCCAAATTTCGGGCCTTGTGCCTAGAGTAGAAAAGAATATTTCTGTTGATAAAGATGCATCAGGCTAACAAAATCTTGTGATCATTCTTGTACTCCAGATAATCCGAAGTAAAGTCCCTCACCAGTCAAATCTGCAAATACACTGTTCCAAAACCCAGTTGAGATTAGAAGGAAGAGACGGAGATGTATAGAAGGTGAATACGATGTTGTTCTTTGTGTTTCTTAGGTTGTGATAACACGTGATGCACAAAAATGTTGGATAATAGATATGGTTAATGGAATAACTAGGTGTATTAAAAAAATATTAGGTTGTTGATTGACCAAAAGTGCATTGGGAGGAACTGCACAGGTATATGTGGAAACGGCCAGCATTCACCTTAATGATTGATCGTACAGTATCTTTGCAAGAAACACACACCGTATCCTAAATTTTTTTCAAATATGCATTTGGCTTTCTCTTATTCTCTCTGTTTCACATCATATCTTTGTGTCTCGATCACTCACTATATTATTTTCTATTATGCTTCAATCAATCTTTATCGTTTAGTCACTTTGTTCACCTTATTCACTTTATATTTCCCCCTCACTATATTCTACTCCCTTATCTTATATCCTTTGTTCACAATATTTCTCTCATATCCTACATGTATTCATTATCCCTCTCTTTTCTTATTTCACAATCGTTCAGATCTAATCGCGTCTCGTTATTTTCTCTAAACAGGAGCGTTCCTCATTCCGTTTTTTATATTTATGATATTTGCTGCCATCCCGACATTACTGCTTGAAAATGCTGTTGCCCAATTTGCAAATTTAGGGCCAGGAAAAGTATGGGTTATGTGCCCCCTTTTTAAAGGTAAATCTTCATTTTATTATATTGCTGTTACTGTTGTTATCGTTGTTATTTAGACCAAGGACCAACCTAATCGAGTAGATATATAATCAAAGACACACAAATTACACTTTTTAAGGCGACGGAATATATAATGTATCCTTTTTTTAGACATTAGTGTGCATTTTAAAGGAGACTTGACTGCAATGCCCAGCAGATCGCTTGACCTTTTTAAAATCTCACGTTTATTGCAATTGCTTGTGGTTGATTAGGATTAGGTCAGTTATAATTAACCAGGCTGTTAATATTCCATTATTTTCAGGTATAGTGCATCTTGACATACATTTACTAATGTGTCCATTTTTATTAAAATGGCAGCTTGTGATCTGAAGGTGATTTAATGGCTTATCTCTGTCTGAACAACATAAATGTTCCTTAATCGGCTGTTGTTGACTGGTGTTTTTGTTCTTTTGTAGGTGTTGGCACTGCAATGGTTATAATAAATGCCCTTATTGGTATCTACTACAATGTGATCATAGCCTGGGTACTGTACTACCTGTACACTTCCATGCACCCCACACTTGCCTGGAGTACTTGTAATAACACCTGGAATACACATCTTTGCTATGACTCAATTTATTTGATGAAAAATTCTCGAGATAATTCTACGTTAGATACGATGCTAAACACAACGTTGGATGTTAATGTATCTTCATCTCTGGTACTGAAGTCATCTGTTGAAGAATACTGGGAGTAAGTTAAATTATTTCTTCTTGGTGTTGGCTGTGTGGTAAGTAGTTTGCTTACCAACCACATCGTTCCGGGTTCACACCCACTGCGTGGCACCTTGGGCAAGTGTCTTCTACTACAGCCTCGGGCCGACCAAAGCCTTGTGAGTGGATTTGGTAGACAGAAACTGAAAGAAGCCCGTTGTATATATATATGTACGTATCTGTATATGTTTGTGTATCTGTGTTTGTCCCCCCAACATCGCTTGACAACCGATGTTGGTATGTTTACGTTCCCGTAACTTAGCGGTTCTATGAGACCGAAAGAATAAATACTAGGCTTACAAAGAATGAGTCCTGGGGTTGATTAGCTCGACTAAAGGCGGTGCTCCAGCATGGCTACAGTCTGGAACTGAGGATCCATGAGTGAATTTCCCCTACAGTTATGTGTTAGTGGTTTAAAGAGTAAACTATGGAATCGCAGTAAACTAGTGTTGGTGTGTTTGTTTATTTCTACACATTTTGTAAAGACCTAATCACAAACACTGGCGGGAGCAGGTATGGATGTGTGGTAAGAAACTTGCTTTCCAACCACATGGTTCTGGGTTCAGTCCTACTGCGTAGCAACGTAGTACCTTGGCTGTCTTCTACTATAGCTTCGAGCCGATCACAAACTTGTGAGTGGATTTGGTAGACAGAAACTGACAGAAGTCCACTGTCGTATATATATATATATATATAATATATATATATATATATATATAATGAATAAAAAGTTTTGAATGATACAACAATGCACTATAATATAAAAAAATGGACTATATATCTGTTTTAATTTAGTTATCCATAGTCCGATGATATTTCCTTCTTCAGATATTCTTAGATGCGACTCCGTCTAAGAATATCTGAATAAGTATTGGGGTCGATTTGTTCGACTAAAATCCTTTAAGGTGATGCCCCAGCATGACCGCCGTCCAGTGACTATAATAATTAAAAGATAAAAGATAACCAATACATAAAAAGTGGTCAGGACCAGCTTCGAAACAATAATCCCAAAGGAACGTTCCTATCTTCAGGTCAAAACCAACACGAGCACAAATGGCACAAGCACACATACATCCACCAACCAGAGATCCATTTTCCTTCATATTCCTCAACAAATGAAGAGGGGAAGTGGGGAGGTCAGAACCTAACAAAACACTGGCACGGAAGGGAAAAAAAAAAAAAATACTAGTGACCATTCAGCTCATCATGAAAAAAAGTAAAAACGTAAATGACTAACGAAAAAGATAAGAAACTAGTCATTTACCAGCATAATTACAAAGAAGAAGAGCAAAAATCCCCTAAGAAATGTAGAACTGCAAAAGTAACAATAACAGATAAACTTTGACATACGAAATTCCGCTGTTGTAAAAAAAAAAGCAACAAAGAACTGGAGGTTTATATAATACAGAACAAGTACATGCCAAAGAGAGGGCTTTGAGAGATTCGCATTGAGGTCCCCATCAAATAAATGCTTGGCAGTAACGCCAATAAACAGAGTTTTAAAATCACGCAATACAAAACCAGACTAAAGGCTTGTGGAGGATCCATTCAAAAATCCCCATTTCATGAAGACTGCATTACTTGTCTTTCCACAAGTCCGAGGTAAGTAACCACACTAAGTCCAGTTTTCACGCCAGAATGGCGATACTCATAATAGGAAGTATAAATGTACATACCCTGGGTTTCCCTTGGAAGAAGGTCACATTTTCAACTAGATATAGATGTGATATTCATCATCGAGATCAGAATTTCCACAAGGCACATCTTCGCATCCATCTTCGACGACTGCGAGGTGTATGGAGCAATTAATCGGCCTTCATCGAGAGCAGGATAATGGAAAGGTTTGAACTTCCTGGAGTTGAACGGTAAGTATAAAAAGTAGGCAATCAAAATGCGAGGTGATGTACACCACACGAGAAGAGGAGACACTTCCTACAGAGAGAGAACTCATATTTTACGAAGGAGATCCCATATTCTATCAGAAGGAATCAACTTCCTGATTCCTACCGAGAGAACGAAATGAAATTCACTGCCATTCGCATGACTAATGATGCTCCAATAAGACACGTGTAGAATATATACAAAGAATTTTCGAACAAAGTACGGTTTGAAAAGAAAATGGTATCACATACTAAGCAACGTAGAAAAGACTGAATACCAGAAGAAACTTGCCATAGACTTTAGGAAGTGTTATATTTCAACGATAACCCGAAAGTTCCTTATAGAAGATGTTAGTAGCTATCAACAAAGGAAGGAAGTAGACTGGAGTCATTACGAGAAAAAGGGTATCCTGGTCAATGCAAGCGGTCGGTTACATATTTTTAATATACTTTGTTTTAATTATTTGTCTTTGTATAACTTATCCATTTCAATTCACTTGTCTTTGCAAGCACTTTGTTGAGCGTTTGTTTGTATATGTCTGTATCTCTCCAAACCGTTATGGTTAGTAATGAAATTGTTGCTGTTGTTGTTGTTGTTATTATTATTATTATTATTATTATTATTATTATTATTATTATTATTATTATTATATTATTATTATTATTGTCATTGTTGTTATTTTTGCTGTTGTTATATCCGACTCATGTAGTGTGAAGACGTCACTTTTCTTCTCTGAGACACGATTTATTCACACATTAGTAAATAAAAATTTCCTTGGAATACTCGTAAAAAAGAACGAAGGAAAACCTACACTCGATTTTCGAAAGTAGAATAAGAATTTTGCTTTGTAAATTTAGAAAATATATATATATTTATACAGATGATATTTTTGCTTCCAAAATGGCTACCAAACGTATTTATGAAACATGACTGAGCAATTAATAGTTGTCTCCAATATTGAAATAATTTTGAATCTAAGGACAGTGGTAACAACAGAAGCGATCTCACGAATTCAAATACTGTGCTTAGTAGTTGAGTTAAGAGGCAAAATTATCTTAACACAAACTAAACAGAATTTCTAGACCTGTCTCTGTTACTAGTAACTGCGTTAATTTTGTAAAATCAAGCAACATTTCTTTGCCACAAGTTCTGATCCAGGATTGAGTGATGAGAAATATATTGCTCTGCTTATGAAAGGACTATTAGGATTTTGAGAGAACAAACCTGTACATACATTAATATATACATACAGATACATGTACAAATACATACGCATGCATACTTGTATGGAAGTGAGAAAAGAAATTCAATAAAACACAACAATTAAAAGAAAATATAATGAAGGGAATAAAATATGAAAGTTTACTGGTTAGGGCACTCCACAACACATTTCGCTTAAACATTTCTCAAACTGTATACGATTGCTACCAAATGCACCAGTAAGCATGTTTTAAAGGCATTTAGTGTTTTAAAAACTTGGCCCTTTCCAGAGTATACTATTTTAAGCCTGGCGTATTGTTTACCAATAATATTCTTGTTGGTGGTTGTTTATATTGTAAAGCTAGCTGTTTTGTTTCATTTTAACTTCTTCGGAAAGTCCATGGCACCACACATGAATAATTTTCTCTATTAACTGTTTATTGATTTTTGAATAACGGAAATATTAGTTATTTTTCCGCCTCTTCATTTTCCTCACGAGAAGGCGTTTCATACTCATTTTGAAAAAATGATTCCACTTCATTTGTTTTGTTGTTATTTGTTTTCTTCTTTACGGTTGTTATATTTCACCGATGGTTAGAAGGTTTTCATCAGAAACTATTATTGCACAATGATGGCTCGTATAGCTGGTTAGCATTGTTAGGAGATGAGATGTTTGTTCATCTATCTTTAATTCTAGGTGTAAAGAGATTTCACTTGTCACCCCAGAGTTTTGGCTGATGGTGTTCTGGTAATTGGGATTTGTGTTCTTTTTGCTACTACATCTGATCTTTATTTTTTTTTATATCTTTTTACCTTTCGAATGTTTCAGGGCATCAAGCTCTGAGGTAATTCTTACTACATGATTCGATAACAAGTAATATGTATTTAGTCAATATATCAAATCTACTAATTTAGTACCAACGTTCCAAGTCTCCTGAAAATAGATAAGGATTTGGTATTGCCACATTGTAATAAGAACAATAACAGTCCTGTCTATTACCAAGGTAAGTAACTGATGAATGAGTAGTCAGTAAAATAGGAATTCTATTTTAAAATCTGATTTGTTGTTGTTGTTTAACCGTAGGCTAGAAGTGATCAAAAGAATCTCTAATCTAAGTGTTTCATTCTCGATCATCCTATCTTATTTTCAGATATAGTGTACCTAGAACTACGTTATCCAGTGTGATCTTAAAGTGGCTGGGCGGGATTCGAGTGGTGTTTAGCTGCTGTTTGTAGCATATCTAACAACCAAGCAGATACTCTATCAACTCATATTGTCTTTACAATCTCTTATTCACTGAAAATATTTTATTATATTCTCGATGTAGACGTCATGTATTGAACCTGTCACCAAGTGTTAACAACATAGGAACTGTACGACCACCTTTACTCTTGTGTCTCTTCTTGATTTGGTTGATAACATTTCTCTGTCTTTCAAGAGGTATCAAGACATCTGGTAAGGTAAGTGGTCCATTCTGAAGATATTAGAAACTTTTGTATAATATGTTTAAGATTCTAAAGTTAGAGAACTATCTAATAAGGCAAGTCACTAGAATCGATGCAGTTGTGTTATATTGACTCTACCTCATGTATAAAGGTAGCCATTAAAATCAGTAAGTTAAGGACGGCGTTTAAGGGTAGTCACAAGAATTTGTACGATAATGAAGATATGTAAAAATAGTTAGCCACTAACACTAACAAATTAATTATATTCGACAACTTGTGAAGCAGTAAGGCCGTTTCATTTGAATATATATGGATTAACTGTGCCAAAAATGGAACGTACGACCACTAGCTAACTAAACTACTACATTTAAAGATCAACGGTTATATTCACCATCCTATTGTCCATTTTTTGTAGTGGGAATTAATCGCTTTAAGCCTAAGTTTGGTGAAGTTTCCAAAGGATAAAACTCTGTTGATGGTTAAAATTAAGCTGAAATCAGAATCTTCAGCTTATTCATACATATGTACGCATATGTATGTGCATGCAATAGTAAAAAAGTTTAGAGAAATACAAGTATATTAGTATGTATACGTGTGTGTATGTGTGTGCGTGTATGTATGCGCACATGTGTGTGTATATATATATATATATATATATATATCACGTGATCACGTGACCGACCAGACCATCAGATGTTACACATCGCTGGTCACAATGCGTTCGCAAGGTTTTAGCCTTTGAATGACGCCACCCCGCTGGCTAAGCGGGCAGGCCAACAGAAGAAAGAGTGGTGAAAGAGTACAGCAGGGATCACCACCTCCTGCCGGACCGTCGTGGAGCTTTTAGGTGTTTTCCCTCAATAAACACTCACAACGCCCGGTCTGGGAATCGAAACCGCGATCCTACGACCGCGAGTCCACTGCCCTAACCACTGGGCCATTGTGCCTCCACGTATATATATATATATGTATGTGTGTGTGTGTGTGTGTGTGTGTGTGTGTGTATGTGTGTGTGTGTATGTGTGTGTGTGTGTGTGCGTGAGAACGTCTTTTACATATATGTGTATGTATGTATGTATGCATGTATGTATGTATGCATGTATGTATGTATAAAAAATTTACAAAAGCATGTTGTGTGAAGGCAAGAAGAAGAAGAAGAGAAGAAGAAGAAGAAGAAAGAAGAAGAAGAAGAAGAAGAAGAAGAAGAAGAAGAGGGGAAAAGTAAATAAATAAAGAAAAATAAATAAATAAATGTATTCATTTATTTATTTATTCTTGATTTCATTTACTTTACATATATAAATAAAATAGAAAATAAAAATACGATTAACAGTAATTGAGAACTGGAGAGAATAGCTAAGTCCATCAAGATATGGAGAGGTCAGCATTGTGTTCTCGTCAAAAGTGACCTGTGTCTGGTTTTCTGGTTTGAGGTCACCAATTCAATTCTAACAGGTGGTATGGTGTATGCTTTTCGCAGGAAGGAAAATTTATATATATATATATATGTATGTGTGTGTGTGTGTGTGTGTGTGTGTGTGTGTGTGTGTGTGTGTATGTGTGTGTGTGTGTGTGCGTGAGAACGTCTTTTACATATATGTGTATGTATGTATGTATGCATGTATGTATGTATGTATGCATGTATGTATGTATAAAAAATTTACAAAAGCATGTTGTGTGAAGGCAAGAAGAAGAAGAAGAAGAAGAAGAAGAAGAAGAAGAGGGGAAAAGTAAATAAATAAAGAAAAATAAATAAATAAATGTATTCATTTATTTATTTATTCTTGATTTCATTTACTTTACATATATAAATAAAATAGAAAATAAAAATACGATTAACAGTAATTGAGAACTGGAGAGAATAGCTAAGTCCATCAAGATATGGAGAGGTCAGCATTGTGTTCTCGTCAAAAGTGACCTGTGTCTGGTTTTCTGGTTTGAGGTCACCAATTCAATTCTAACAGGTGGTATGGTGTATGCTTTTCGCAGGAAGGAAAATTTATATATATATATATATATGAGAGACCAAAGTGTACGTACGCCGCTATATATATATATATATATATATATATATATATATATATATAAATACAGAATGGGACAAGAACGCAGAACACCCAGATAGACGATACAAAGAAAACAAGGACGGGTCATTCAGAGTTTTCTTTCTTAAGTCGAGTTTCAGATTATCTTTGCAATTTCTGCTGGTTATACTCGAGATTGTTCCAATCTGGCCAGAAAAACTAAGCTAAGAGTATTAGATTTCTTGGAAGAAAGCAGCGAATGTATATGAAAACAAGGACGGAAAAAGCGAAGAAAGTTACACAAATACAGAAAACTGGACATAACAACAGGTGTCTTTCGACTAAGGACGAATTAAATTAAGCTGGCGTGTGTGGAAGTAAAGCCTTACGGCAGGGATACAAGATATCACAGGCACAGGGAAGAATACAGAAAGAAAGGTCAGGCTTGGCCGAACACCGGTCACATGGGGAGAAAAGAGAGAGAGGATGAGGCAGAGGGAAGAACAAATAAGTAGGGGCGAGAAACAATGACAGGGACACAGTGAAGTGAAAAGAGGAGGGAAAGTGAGCAAGAAGAGAAGGTAATGAAATGTGAGAGAGGGGGAACGAAAGAACGAAGAGTGGAATGAACGAAATAAGCGTGAAAGGGCTGATAGAAAAAAGGAAAGAATAAAAGAATAAAAGAATAGAGTCGTACAGGATTTAGATAAATATATACTCACATATCAGAGACCAAAGTGTACGTACGCCGCTATATATATATATATATATATATATAGATATATAATTTTATAATTTTCATTTTATTTTTATTTTTCATCATTTATTTATTTTTCTCTTTTGCCTTTTTGTGTACATTTTTTGTATGTATGTATGTATGTATGTATGTATGTATGTATGTATGTATGTATGTATGTATGTATGTATATGTATATATATATATATAATATATATATATATACATATATATATATATATACACAAGGGTGAGTCAGAAAATAATTCACACACACCACACACACACACACACACACACACACACCACACACACACACATATATATATATATATATATATATACACATATGAGAGGTTAGACGACAAAACAGTGTGAAATTTCTAGGAAATTTATTAGGAGAAAGGTGTCTTACAGCTGTTTCAGAAATATGAGGGATATCCCATCGTCAGAGACTATATGAGAGAGGTATATTCTCTTCTATTCTCTTCTATTTAACTTTCTCATATCGTCTCTGATGATGAGATATCCCTCATAACCATGAAACAGCTCTAAGACTACATTTCTCTCTATAAATGTCCTTGGAATTTTACACTGCCTCGGCTTTGTTGTCTCATTTTATTTAACACACACACACACACATTCCCAGTTTATTTTATCCTCAGTATTGTATTCTATGCGCAGGTTGTGTACGTTGCTGCTACCTTGCCCTATGTTTTCCTCACAATCCTGCTGATAAGGGGTTTAACATTACCGGGATCAATGGATGGAATTTATTACTTCGTGAAGCCAAACTGGGAAAAAGTAAAAGATATCTCGGTAAGTGGAAAACTTTTCTTCGGCCGTCTCGAATTCATGTCATGTTTATCAAATATATGTATTATAGTTATAGAAATAGCAGCCAAGTTACCCTCATATCAAAGCCTAACTTCTGAGCAGAAAAGTTACCAGTGATAGATAATTAACACTCGAGAATACCAAAGGTTTTCATCAGCTCTGTGATCTTTGTGATTAGCAATGACCTAGTCATTTATATTTGAGAGAACAGGTATCAGAAATAATGGTGTAGGAAGTATTACAACGGAAGTTATGTCTAACAGATCTCAATATTGTGGAAGGGTTCCACACCCAACTATAATTATACTAGCGTTTCTTCCAAGTGATTATAGAACCTGCTACTGAAAATGCTCAACAGAAAGCTGATCAGATTTGCTTAATTGTAACAACAACAACAAGAATTATTGATTTATTTCTAACTATGACACCAAGGGAGAGTCGATTAGATCGACTCCAGTGTTTCACTGGTACTTAATTTATCACCTCCGAAAGGATGAAAGCAAAGTCTACCGCGGCGGAATTTGAACTCAGAACGTAGACACAGATGAAATGCCGCTAAGCATTTTGCCCGATTCTGTCAGCTCGCCGACTTACTACTACTACTACTACTACTACTACTACTACTACTGCTGCTGCTGCTGCTGCTGCTGCTGCTGCTACTACTACTACTACTACTACTACTACTACTACTACTACTACTACTACTACTACTACTACTACTAGCAACAACAACAACAATGAATGTCTTGATGCCGTACCAGGCACTGGCTCTCATGGTTTCAGATCTTAACTGATTGGCAGTGTTATCCTGTACATGTGTCTTGGTATAAAAGATGGGTTACAGCAAATATTCTGTTCAATATCACAAATTTACTTGTCAGTTGTTTTACCATAACCACTTGTGCATGTCCCTTAGTGGTTGACGATATGTGCATCTCTGGTCACGAGCAGAAGTAGTGGTGGAACATCATAGCCATGTGTTGAGAAGAATTCTTTGGGGCTTGAATAATTCACCTCTGGAAACATGGGTGTTTCGCTCAACGTCCTTAAACAACGCTTTATCAGGGACGTTTTGAGTGGGATGGGCTACACGACCTGAAGAAAATTTTAACTGGGCCCCACCTGCAAGGCCATGCGCTGTTTATTTTGACATGAGATTACCATGTTGCGTACATATGGTTGCGATGTGTGTGCCTGGTGAACCTTTATCTGACGCGTAGTCATGATGGGTATACTGAGTTTCGCATTTTTTTTTACCCCAGTGTCACTTTGATGGCATGCGCTGCTCCCTCTCTCAGTAACAATAATAGTTGAAAATAACAAATAGCATAGTACTGTAGGCTGAAGGTAGTAAACCCGCTACCCATGCAAGACCCCAAGGGTTCCAACAAAATCTGAATTACAAAGAAAAACAAAATCCTTCTTACTATAGGCAAAAAGTTTGAGATTTTTGGAGGTGAGGCTAGCCGATTTCGTCGACCCTAGTGTGCAACTGGTTCTTAATTCAGAGACACCCAAAATGATAGAAGGTAAAGTCGACATCGGTGCCTATTTAAACGGTCTTGTAATATTTAGTTGTGTTTCTTTATACTCTGGATTCAAATCTACTTGATTTACAATTAATCCTTCAAAGATTGATAAAGTAGCAGTCAAATAAGCGTACTATGAAAATTAACTAACCGTCTCCTCGGGTTACGAACGTATTTAACTATGTTAGAAACCAATAATTATGCTAATTGAATATATTTCTGTTTTCTTTTTCTTATTTCAAGGTATGGAAAGATGCTGCAACTCAAATACTTTTCTCTATTGGAGTCGGTATAGGTGGATTATCAACATTAGCAAGTTATAACGACTTCCATAACGACTGCCAGAGGTAATACGTTCTCTACTATCATTATCGGTGTGTCAACTGCGGTCAGTATATTGGGGTAGAAGTTTATGTAGTGAGCATTTTCTACCAAACTGTTATATCGTTTCAGTTTTGTAATTAATGACTTAAAATAGGGAATAAGCAATGTTAAAATAATGTCCATCTCGATGAATCGAAACATTAGCGTCAATGTGAGAGATCACTCTTCATTGCACCAATAAATCTTGGATAGATTTAAGTTGACTGCATTTCGGTACCCAACTGCAGCTACTTCAATACATACTGTAGTATCTACATTCAGCTTGATGGACTTAACAGTTGATACGAAAGTGCATTGGTCTTGGACGCAATACAATGATCTGTCACACCACAATACGGTACTTACATCCAGCTAGATAGACTGTTAACTGTCAAGAATGTTCGCGATAGACACAGTAGACTGAGCTATCATAACACAATGAAGTGCCTATTTACAGCTTGTTGAAACGCTATATCGACAATCATGTGTTCTCTCCATGGACACAGTACAGTGATATTTTATACTACTCAGTGCTTGTGGCAATACAAACTGGACAGTTGATAGCCATATGATTGTACACTACAATATTGACTCAGTACTTCGTGGCTATAAATTGATGAAATAATATTTGATAATTTTGGTATAGTTTCGATTTCTTACCTTGACATGAACTCAAACATGACAGATGAAATACTTTTATATGTAGATATTATTATGATCGAAACTGAACTGCCGGATTACTCTCTACGTTTTGGTCTCCAGTACTTCCACAACGTTTTGAGAGGACTTTTGATATCAACAGTGTTTGAAGTAATTCTATCGGGAATGTTTTATTTACTCCTTTTTAAATCCTGTATCCAGACTTATTAACATAGATTCCATTTTGTAAATCTTGATTTATTTCAATTTCTTACAGAGATGCCGTCATTCTACCAATAATAGATGGATTAACTAGTTTTTTGTCTGGTTTGACATCGTTTAGTATCCTGGGTTATATGGCTCACCTTAGAAAAACGGACCTTGACAATGTGATATCTAAAGGTAAATTAACTATGCTATATCTACAATGTCAATGTTGTTGGTGTTATTAATATAATACCTTAAGATATATTAAACATGTTTCGAGCATTGATGAAAAAGTATCGGGACTGCTGCTATGACAGAAAAGTACATCACATATCAGTTTAATATCATTTAATATCATTTAATCTCTTTCGAAGTAGTCCCTTTCTGAAGCCATACACTTCATTCACCGTTCTTTCTATCGATGAAAGCATTCCTGGAATTCCTTTTTTTGGATAGCGAGCAGATTCCTTATCGCATTCTCTTGGGTTTCTGTACGTCTTGAAATCTTGTTCATTTGAAGTGGGATTTGATATTTGGAGAGATTCTTAGCTGTAATAACCTTCAGGCCGTGTCTCTTTTCACGTACTCTTTCTCCCTCCCTCCCGCCTTTCTCTGTCTCTCTCTCACACACACTTTCTCCGCCATGGTCACTAATGGAAACCCCGTGGTAAGGTGAGACGTCCACAATCTACACACTTTACTTCCAAGCACTGCTATAAGCAACAGAAGTGAGCGAGCAAGTTATAACTTAGTGTACACCAGACCTCTTACATTTAATACGACAATGTGATTAAGTTTTTGTACAAAATCAGTATTTCAAGAACCCAGCAATTCTTTTCTGTATTTTGCCAGGTCCAGGGATTGCCTTTATAGTTTACCCACAGGCACTTTCAACTTTACCCTTTGCTCAGATCTGGGCAGTAATGTTTTTCGCAATGCTGGTGTTGGTCGGCTTAGACAGTCAGGTAAGTATTCGTTGGTCCGTTGATTTCGACCAGTTTTTGTGCCTGCGTTTACTTTGACCATTAACAAATATATGCAACAACTGCATTACCTTTCACCCATCTCACCAAATTTCCTCTGCTACTTTGTTCTCTGAACTTTCTCTACAATTATATTCACTCCACCCTCTATACATCTGCATTAATTATCTTCCTTTTACAACCTTTCTTCACTTCTATATTTATCTTTTTTTTTTCTAGCCGAGGCCATGGATTGAAGCATGTTTGCGATGCATATGTAATTTTGTATTTCAATGTTCTATAGCTTCTTTCATTCTCTCGATACTGCTCTCTTTCCTTCCTTCTCTCCTTTTTCTTACAAAAATTCCTTTGTCTTCACTCACGAGACATTTATTTATTCCGGGGTGGAAGCACTAGGCAGTGATTTATATAAATGCAGTGTTATTACCAGGTTGAATACGGCAATAGCACGTTCAGCTTGTAAACAAGCCATTCATTGTGGTTTGTTACGGAGAACATTTTTTTGCTGTAGACAAATGGTGCGTTATTTACCTTGCGAGGACCTCTCATATAGACGCATGGGGCACAAAAGCACACATATATCCCAGGTGGAGGAGAATCGTGTACTACTGGCGTTAGAACCACCAGATCACGTAATTTCGATGTGCTTTGTCTCTTCAGTGGCAGAATTATTTGTATTATTTTAGGCGACAAATTCCATCGATTTTGCGATGGGTCAATCTCATATCCAATCAGCTTTACATGTTTATTTGATTATCAGCCGCTCCTCTATTACTGATAGTAGATGCATCTGACGTTGAAAACAGCGGAGTAAAAGTCTCTTGAAGATTTTTTGGATCTTCTTTCCTCTTTTCCAAGCGTTTTGAACCAGCAGAAACGAGGTACAATTCTTTCGGAAGAGGATTAGTTTCCGCTTATTTATTTATGAAGCTTTTCGATACTTCTTAGAAGGACGAACCTTCATCATATATACTGATCATAAGCGGTTGACTTATGCATAGCAATCTATGACTGATAGAAACACCCTAGAGATATCAGGCACATTGATCATACCTCGAATTTACTGTGGATATTCGATATATCAAAGATGCTGATAATTTTGCAGCAGACACTTTATCCTGTGTCTTTGTCAATGCTTTGCTTTTCGTCGATATTATTTATTTGGAAAGGATTGTTATGCATCAAAAAGAACAAAGAACAGTTACCACAACTTTAGACATAGAGTCATCTTCTCTTGATTTTCATATATTATTACTGCATTCCTGTATGGTGTGATGTTTCTACTGGATTTTCTAGACCGTACGTCCCTTAGAATCATAGACGATCCATCTACTTTCCATAATTTATCTCATCCGAGTATTTCGGCAACAGCGAAATTAATTTCAAATCGTTTTCCGTGGTCTAGTATGCAGAATGACATTCGTAATTGTATATTCTGCCAAATGCCAAGATTAAGCCCCACGTCAAAACACCGTTAGGCATCTTGGCATCTCTTGACACTCATTTTGAGCAGATCTACATGGATATCATGGATTCTCTTATACCAGTTCAGGGTAAAATTATCTTTTGACCTATACAGGACCGTTTTTCCAGATGACCGGAAGCCATACCGATTAAAGATATTTCATTCCTCTATAGTTGCCAAGACCCCAGTGGCCGAACGGATTTCACGTTTTGGACCACAATGATAATGAAAATAACGACCGACAGAGTCCGTCAGTTCTAATTCAGTCTTTTCTCTGACCTAACCCGTTAGGTACGCGTCAAATTTGCGCTACAGCTTACCGCTTCATGTCTAATGGAATGATAGAACGCTTTCACTGACAGCTTAAAGCCGATTTACGAGCACATTTCGATTCGGATAAATGGTTAGAAGCTCTGCTGGTTGTATTACTAGATCTATGTACTGTTGTTAAGGAGGACCTACGTTACTCCTCAAATGATATTGCTAACAGCTACTCAACAATATGATCCCACCAGCTATATTCACCGGCTACGAAATTACATGGCGGAGTTAGCTCTATCAATAACGAGACCGCAGTCGATTAAAACTTTCGTTCTACTCGATATCAGTAGATGGACTCATGTATTTACACGCAACGATGCAGTTTAGCATCCGTTGCAGACAGTTTATTCCAGCCGTACCGTGTGTTAAAAGTTAAACCATAGTATATGGTTTTGGACATCTAAGGGAGACAGGAGACTGTTGATCGGTTGAAGCAGGCTTTCGTTGAGCCTATTTCGCTACTACAACACTCCTCCTTTTCTTCTGTCATACCCGAACAATCCACACATAAGCATAACATTATGAGACAACAACGCACTTCATACTGACAAGATGAATAAAAGTGGAAGAAGATTGCATTTGGCCTGTTTGATACATTCGCATATATTTTCATTAACATACAAACACACGAAAAACTGTTTTCATTTTATAACCCATAGCCCAACCAAAATATATGAACTGCAGAATTTTGCATTTTCTTTGAACTTTTCATTGTTGCATGGATATTTTTTCAGCAATTTTCAGTTCTCAGTACGTTTTATTCTTTTTTGTATTTGCATTGGTCTATGTCTCTGTCTGTCTGTCTGTCTTTCTTTCACTCTCTCTCTCCCCCCTCTCTCTCTCTCTCTCTCTCTCTCTCTTTCTCTCTCTCTCTCTCTCATTTTATGTAAATTCCCTTTTTATTAATCCGCTTTGTTTTTACATTCTGTAATGTGCTGGGAAAGAACTGCTGTAGCAGGGACTCGAAACCGAATCCCTGGATACGCAGCCAGACAACACAAGCAAATCATCATAATTTTAAGTGATCGGTATACTAACCGACCAATCAGTGTGAGCAGGTTTTCTCAAACATTCTAGAATTTGACTTCTAGTCCCCTATAAAAGGGTTCGGAGCACATTTTTACCAGCCAAATGATCCAGGAAGGATGCCAAGACAAATGTTGCAAATAGATGAAAGAAACCTCCGTCGCCACAAACATAGTACAGTTGTTTCCAGTTATACTGCGGATGATGCATGTTGCCATATCAATAGCTTGTCGTAAACTCCAACCAGTATCTCGTTCCTAGTATGTAATTATTGCTGTTGTTATTTGTAAAAGGCCAACGCAGTTTGTTTTTATGTGCGATAATAAAATCTGTTAAATGTTTGCAGGAGTTGTTCATTTACTTCTACATGCAGTCCAAAAAACATATTTTCGTTCAATAACCAGTCACTACAACAGATTAGCTCAAGAACCTTCAGGCCACGGCACCTATAAATATGCGCATATTCGTACATCAAAAGTACACGCATATCTATAAATTATTTGCAGGGCAATAACTGTGTATATACGTTTTTACAAAAGTATTGCACAACTAAAAATTTTTTTAAAAGCAATATCATATTTCTTAGAGAGGACATTGTTATTACTTATTCGTAACAATGAGCTTCACCTTAACAATAATTCGCTGGAAGATTTACTATTAGGCTGACTAAACACCTAGCAATCTTTTTATACAGGCTTCACTTTCCTTTTTGTTTGTTACTTGTACAAATTCAAAACTTCCTCCCCTCTCTTAATGTTTATACTCTTACTCTTTTACTCTTTTACTTGTTTCAGTCATGTGACTGTGACTATGCTGGAGCACCGCTTTTAGTCGAGCAAATCGACCCCAGGACTTATTCTTTGTAAGCGCCTAGTACTTATTCTATCGGACTCTTTTGCCGAACCGCTAAGTTACGGGGACGTAAACACACCAGCATCGGTTGTCAAGTGATGTTGGGGTGGACAAACACAGACACACACACATATATATATATATACATACGATGGGCTTCTTTCAGTTTCTGTCTACCAAATCCGCTCACAAGGCTTTGGTCTGCCCGAGGCTAGAGTAGAAGACACTTGCTCAAGGTGCCACGCAGTGGGACTGAACCTGGAACCATGTGGTTTCGAGTTCAGTCCCACTGCATGGCACCTTGGGTAAGTGTTTCAACTCACAATGTCTCCCTTGTATCAAATTACTCTATAAAGAAAAGTTCATTTCATCAAATACCTTTGCAGATGTTAGTATCGTTGAAACAAGTAATCAGACCAGTTGTAATAAGTATTTTAACTGCACAAGCAATATTGAATCTTTTATTTTGTTTAACGTAATTAAGTACACAAAAATATAAACTATACGGCATATAGAGCTAGAACAATCAATAAATGACACAACATATTCTTCTCAGGGAGACACAGATTCATTCTAGAGAAAATCTGGAGTAAGTTTAGACAGGATGCAAGTGATGTGAAGAAAGCCGAAAACATGCAGCATCAATTTCAAGACTCTTTCAACTGATTCAAAAACTTCAAGAAAGGAACGCACCGGGAACAGATTTAACTGTTGGATACTACTTACAAAAAATTGACTTACCATTGGAAATACTTTTTCGATTAAAATAAGAACCAGTTACAAGGTTGATGTGATCAACCATGACTCCTACTTGTTTATAAAGTTAAATCAATAATGCCTTGTAAGAAAGCTATATTAAAAAGATGTTATCTAAGTTTCAAGTATCATTTTCTCTTTCAGTTTGCCCATGTTCAAGTGATCGTTACTGCCATTACGGACGCTTTCCCCGAAAAATTTGGTAACCATCAGACTTTTATAACTGGGATTGTCTGTTTGATTAGTTTTATTTTCGGAATTACCTGTGTAACGGAGGTAAGAGACGTCAGTAGATTTAATAAGGGAGGTAACTGGATTAAATAACAATTCTTAACTCACATTTATTGTTACATATTATAGCTGGTTAAAATCTTTTCCAAATATCAGTAGCATTTTGATAAATTTGTATTTCAGTTCTTGGAGGATCTCATATTATTCCATACACCATTTTGCATACAAATATCTCAAATGTGAAAGTACGGTCATTTCAGACCGACAAAGACATCGTTTCTGATGGAATCTCTTTCATTACCTTCAAACATTGCGCCCCAGAGCTAGCACCTTTGCTCATAAAATTCTTCAATCTGTCCCTCTTTACAGAGAACTACCTTGGTTTTAGGTAACACATTATGGTTTTCATAAAGCTCGATCCATTGATGACGGGTTCACGTCTGTCAGCTATCCATTGGTTCTTATCCTGGATGAATTAGGAATATTGTCGCCCTCGGCATTAGTAAAACTTACCATTGTGTCTGGCATGCACATCTTATATCAAAATGACCTATCTGTTGGGCCTATCCACCATTTTCAGAGCCTTCTAGGCTTGTACAAAAAATAGGGAAGTTATTGTCAGATCTGAGACTGATTTGATGGTTTACGGTGTAGTTAAGCCGAGGCGACAGATTAAATTCTATAGCAGAAACGGTCTTTTCCTCATAGATTCCATTTCCAAAATTTCATTGGCAAGTTTTTGATCGATCTGAGACTGTGGCAAAAAATAATTGTTCAAGATGTTGCACAATGTTATAGAAGCCAAAATTTCACGTTTGGAAAGTGAATTAACACATAAATCTCGAATGAGAAATGCCTAAAGATTTGCTTCGAATCTACTTAGTTTGATTTCAGCCCTGCACCACTATGCTTTGGGTGTCTTCTTCCATCGCGTCTGGTCGCGATTAAAATTTGATAGACAGAATCTCTGCAGGAGCTGCACTCTTCATCATTCTCTGAAAGTCTGTAAACAGCCACCTAAGTCATGTCAAAAGAAAATGTAGGACGAACCCTAGATAGATATTTTGTTATACTGCTATACTATTGGTAGTAAATTGGTAAGGATAGGTAGATAGAATACTTCGTGGTATTTGTTGTGACTTTCTACATTTTCAAATCAAATCCTCAACTGTCATGCTTGTTTACAGTCATTTATTTCTTGCGTTCTGAGCTGAAAGAATTGGAAAGGTGCATCATATATGATACATAGATGCCAGAGAAAATATGACCTGTACATCACGTATGATACACAGGGGAAGCAAAATGTCAAACAGAATCCACTCTTCCCTCTATCCGAGCAGATCCCCGGTTTGTGGAAGGTATCCTCAAATCAAGGATCTGTTGAGATGGAGGGAAGAAAGTGTACTTTCTCTCTCACAGCAGTCTCGGCGACCCCTGCGAAAAAGTATGGGCTCTACCTTCCCTTTTGAGTAAGAGTTTTTTTTTAAGTCTATATATTTCGACAGTGTTGCTAATGTTTGCTAATAGGTGAAGTGTTGCTAAATATGTGGGTCACTGGAGTCACTATGTTACTAATGTGTTGCTATGTGGGTCACTGGAGTCACTATGTTACTAATGTGTTGCTATGTGGGTCACTGGAGTCACTATGTTACTAATGTGTTGCTATGTGGGTCACTGGAGTCACTATGTTACTAATGTGTTGCTATGTGGGTCACTGGAGTCACTATGTTACTAATGTGTTGCTATGCATTTCTAGGGAGGACTCTACGTCTTACAAATAATAGACTGGTACTGTGCTAGTCTTTCTCTGCTGTTGATATTGTTTGCAGAAATGGTTGGAATTATCTGGATTTATGGTAAGATCACCCTCCTCCTCCTCCTTCTCCTTTTCATCATCATCATCATCATCATCGTCGTCATCGTCATCGTCGTGGTCGAAGTCGTAGTGGGCAAAATGCTTCGCGGCGTTTCATCCGTCTTTACATTCTGAGTTCAAATTCCGCCGAGGTCGATAAATCAAGTACCACTTGAACAATGTGGTCGATGTAATCGACCTGTCGTTGCCCCGAAATTGCGGGCCTTGTGCCAAAATTTGAAACCAACATTAATAGACAATGTATTATAAGAGAACCGTATATAGTTGGATTAGTAATATAATTCTATAAAGGACATTAATAATTTTTTTTGTCTTGTAGGAGCGAAAAGACTAGAAAACGATATCAGCCTAATGTTGGGTCGAAGACCTTGGCCAATTTGGAAACCTTTCTGGGTTATCATCGATCCGCTGTGTGTACTAGTAAGTTTTCTATTAATCACATCTGTTTTAAATCCCTGTTCTATATATAAATTATATCTCTTTTGTATATATTTTCTGGATCAATTTAGTTTAGCATCCGAACACGGTCCACCTTTGGTATTGGTGTTAAATTTACCTTTTGAATTGATGCACGTGATAAATAATCCGTGTGGTTGTGCACTTGTGTATCTGTATGGTGATACATGATTATAACAATAAGACGTAATATTACATTACATTTCTTTTACAGGGTCTCTGGGTATTGAGCATAATATCCTTCAAACATTTGACTTACGGTGACGGGTCTATGTTTCCCAAGTGGACCAACTATACAGGTTGGGGTATTGCTCTATTTACCATCCTTCCGGTGCCAATATTGGGTACGGTAGAAATCATGAAGCACAAAGGATCTTTACTCAATGTAAGTTGTCATTTGACACATCTTCTTTCGTATAATTTCTCATTGATGAAATTTTGTATTAGAAAATAAAGCTTGTACAGGGCTAGTTGATCAGAGGAATGACCACCAAGGTGGATTCCTACGTTAGAAGACGCTAAATCACCGTATAGCGAAGAATGTGTTCTCAAAAAATTTCAGCAAATGCCAGAATGAAAACGAGCAAGACAAATGAAAAGATAGGTATCCACCTTCGTGGTCATTCCTCCTATATTTGCATGTAAGAAAAGTTTTAAATCTTCAGATATTTTAAGTATGCTAGATCATTGGTTTAAATTGATATTAATTAATGAATATTAATTTCTACCCTTCATGTTCTGTCTGAACATTTTGGTAGAGCACTGACGGACTTTTCCTTTCTTTGAGCTCTCGCCAATGTCCACCTATACGCTCTCCTAGGTGAACATTGGCGAGAGCTCAATGAAGGGAAAAGTTCGTCAGAAACAGAGATAGATGTATAAAAAAAATTAAGTGAATAAATAAACATAGATATAGATAAATAAATATATAAAACGTAGTAAATAAACAAACGACAGTATGTTCGCTATTGAATTTTATATTTATTTATTTTGATATCACTTATTTTTTAATCAATTTTCAATTTTAACCAATTTTCAATTTTTAACCAAGTTTCGCGATTCTACTTCTAACCAATTATTGTCAATTAATTAACTAATAATTTTCTGGAATTTTTGCTCACCCTGCTCTCAGCAAGGTTTTTCCGATCTTACCACAATATTTATATTTATATTTATATTTACGGTAATCTTCAGCCGCCCCCCAACACACAACTGGTAACCATTACATTTCGAAAAACCAATCACCCAACCAAATTTGAATGCTTATTTGTGTATTTGAATTACCTCAAACTATATTACATGTACCAGAACAAAACAATTTTAATCCAGTTTCCCATCACAACGGACAGTTGTGATGGGAAACTGGATTAAAACTGTCCGACGAACGGGAACGGGAAACTCTGAGCAACAGTTCTGTGATAGTTTTGCAGCTTTAATAAAAAGTGTATATATATGATGACCCTACTGTTGTTTCCTTCCCAATGGGTCAACCACATTTCGGTGGCAAATATACTGCATGATATATATGTATGTATGTATGTATGTATGTATGTATGTATGTATGTGTGTTTGTGTGCTGGCGTATATTAATGGAATAGAATTTTAGTTTTGGTTTTATTTCTTGCAGAGACTAAAGCAAAGTGTAAAGCCAACCGCTGAGTGGTGTCCAGCAAAGTCAAGAGTTGATCTCAAGATAAGTATCTCCAAGCCTGAGGAAGAAGTTGACAGCCATCTTTTGTAAAAATCCCTTGTGTCTATGAAGTTATTATTTATAATACATGAACTGTAAATATTTAAATATTTAATGGCTAATAATGTTTTAGACACCATTTCATTAAACTCTAAGATCGTAATGAAATATGTAGAGCGAAACCCACAACTACAGAGGAAGGTCATTCACATGTCAAGCTAAAAGACAAATAAACTATTTATATATAAAACTAACATGCAAAAGAGTTCGAGCCATTGTCATACATAAAGAAGAATGTAATGATGGTAACAAACAATAAAAGTATAAAAATAAAGAAAAATAAAGAAAACCTACCGAGGTGTCGCTTTCTTGAGAGTAGTATAACCTAGAACATTGCATTCTTTTAGCAACACAGTTACGCTTGCTTTAAGTATCTCAGTTCTGGTGTGACCCAATGATAAAGTTAATGACATTTCCTCTAGTTAGTTTAATTTCAATCACTTTCCTAACGTCTCTTATACGCTTTGCAGATTTCCCCATCTCATTTCTCTTTCCATTATCGTATCATCTTGTAGCATCTCTAAGTACTTGCATCTTTCCTTCTCTTTCAGTGATCTCATTATATCGTTATCTTTAATCCATCAGATTTAATCTTTCAACCTCACTTCATAAATACTGCACACTCATTCACCTCAAACATTATACCAGTATCCTTTCTAAATATTCCTACAGTCTGGAGAAGAGAATTCAATTTTAGTGTATACTTTGAAGTCATCCATATATAGGCAGAGGATTTATTGATCACTTTTCTTTTTAGCAAGCTCATAAATATGTCTGGATTTTTGTCAGTATGCTTATCAAATGAACCAACATTATCACCAAAAGTATTTCAGTTGGGTTGTTTGCGATTTGTAAATATTTAGTAGTTGTTTAGGAATGACATATTTCCTCGCTCTGAGGACAAAAACCAGTTTTCATGATGCAATTTTGGCTACGTTGAGGAATTGTATTCACTAGGAGAGATTCTAGACTAATCGTGAAAGATAGCGTCTGGAATGTCTTTGAGAAACCTATCCGTGTGACGATTATAAATAGAGCGGGATCCAAGAAAAAATTCTCGAATCTTACTGTGATTGAGATTTTGATGAAAGAGAAAGGGACTGGCCTGATACTATTAACAGGGAAAGTGATGTTTGGGGTGCATTAGATCTGATAGAATCTGTGCTAGAAAGATCCCCTTCAGTACATCCTGCGACAGTGAAGTCTAACAGGAAGACATCGATACAAGAGACGACAGATGAACGGAGGTTCCCTCGGTATGTAGTTTTCCTAGGAAATTTGCGTACCAGACACGATTGAAAGTCTTGCTGTTATCGAGGGCAACAACACCGCTTTCATAAATTTTTCAATGGAAAGAAAGTACGGATTTGAAGATTTTCCGGTGTTAATGGGCTTCGCTAATCTCATAGAGTATTCCCTGTTTGCTTCCAGAGATTTTTGTCGGATATAACGTATACAAGATCTGCTTGTAAGGGAGCTCTGACTGCTTTACAAATTTGTTCATGAATGTATACATTGTATTCATATCGTAATATTTTAGAATTATCATTAATGAAAATAAAATAAATTACAACAGCTACAAAATGTATGTAAATTGTCAACAGAAGGTGGCGAATTATAAAACAGAATAATTCAACGACGTTAATTACATTTTAAACATAAAAGCAGGATGGTATATAGGTGACGCAAGCGTTATATAGAGCAAAAACTGACGTATATACAAAAGCTTTGTGATTAACAACGAGCCTGCTTGAATATCACGGTGATTACTTTTTCAAAGTATTTACACCCGTGAGTCCCCACCACACACAAATACATAATATATAGATATATTCATATATATGTACATCTATACATATATGTATATAAGACACACACACGCATATATATATATATATATATATATTATATATATATATATATATATATAATCAAAATAAGTAACAAGAATGACTACGGTAATTTGGTACGATCATTTCGTACGACATCGTACCAAATTACCGGAGTCATTCTTGTTGCTTATTTTGATTATAATTACCCCACGGATTTTTATGGATAACTCCATACAGAATTCTGGTGCATCTAAATTAAGTACCATATTCATTTGAATCTAAATTTTTGCTGAACATATATATATATATAATATATATATATATATATATATATTAATATATATATATATATATTATATATATATATATATATATAATATATATATATATATATATATATATATATATATATATATATGCTGAGACCCCCTTCGGTTATGACTGACTACGGGATTGCACCTAGAAAGTTACCTTCCCAGGCACAAGTCCAGACAAGGATGTGTATGGAAGACCAGCGGTCGCCCATGCATACCAGCCTCCCCTCTCCACGCCACTGATGTTATCCAAGGGTAAAGCAACGGCCGGTACAGCTTGGCAACTCATTTCTACAGCTAAGTAAACTGGAGCAACGTGAAATAAATTGTCTTGCTCAAGAACACAACACACAACCCGGTCCGGGATTCGAACTCACAACTTCACAATCGTAATATATATATATATATATATATATATATATATATATATATATATATATATATATGTGTGTGTATAAAAAATATATATAAAAATACAAAATGGGACAAGAACGCAAAACATTCAAATAGACGACACAAAAAACGGACGGGTCATTCGAAGCCTCTATCTTTAGTCAAGAACCGGATCATCCTCGCCATTTTGGCTGATTAATCTTGAGATCGCTCCGATCCGGCCAGCACAAAGGAAAAACTAAGCTACGAGCATTAGATTTCTTGGAAAAAGGATCGAATGTATACGAAACAAGGACAGAAACACGGACGATGCCACACGAATATAAATACAAAAAACAAAAAGTAATACGAATATAAATACAAAAAACAATAATAATAATAATCACAGACAAAAACAACAGGCGTCTTTCGACTTTAGACAGTTCATCTTAGCTGGCGTATTTGAAAAATACGGCAGACGAAAAAATCGATGTTGTCGTGGCGCTGCTCAGAAGCCGAAAGGCTATAGTTGATTGGTGGTCACGTGAGAAGAGAAGAGAGAGAAAAGAAAGGACAAAGGAATCAAAGAGAGGGAGAAGAGAGAGAAAAAGAGGGACTAAGGCACCAAAGAGGGGGAGTAGAGAGAGAAAGAAGAAAATTTGACTCTCATTTCTAGTAATATCCCGGGCCATTTTGCACCCTCGATATATATTGCAAGCAGGGCGAGAACTTTCCTTCTATTCCAGCCTCGAGAATACCACACTGCGCAGTTTCGTCCTTATTATGGTCATTCTCAGTGTTTAGGTGTGAGAACCATTACTTCTTTGTGTAAATACTGCTTTCGTCTCTTATAGAGATTTTCTTTACTATCTATCTATCTATCTATCTATCTATCTATCTATCTATCTATCTATCTATCTATCTATCTATCTATCTACCTATCTACGGACGTGCTGTCACTTCGACTCCGAAGGTAATCGTTTATTTTGACTATTTATAGCCCATATTTTGTGTACATTTTTGTAAATAAGGTGTGTAAGGCACCCAACTTTCGTTTGAGTGCTTTTCCAAGGGAGGAATTCGCCCCTAGGGGCAGTTTCAACCCTATTTAATTTGTGTAATTTTCTTCTCGACATTTTTAAAATGTCGAGAAATTGTATTGTAGAACGCTGGTCGCGTTCCTTTATCGACCAACATATTCCTAGTCTGGAAACGCTAGGAGTAAAAAAGAACTTATGCACGCAAAGTGCAAACCTAAATGACGTGGCAGTGAACGCTGCAACCACTTGCGGTAACAGCCCTGTCACCACCACCACCACTAACAACAACAACAACGAGACTACTACTGCTACCACCACCGCCTCCACCACCACCACCATCACCGCCACCTCATCCACCTCAACTACCAACAACAACAACAATAACAATGACAACAAGAATAACAACAATTGCGCCACCATTTCGACATCTGCTGCCACGGCTGTTTCTTCTGGTGGAACAAGTTCGCGCATATACAAGTGGTCTTCCATACTGAAGAGTTAGCAAAACGTTTCTCAACGCTAACTCTTCATTCAGATGAACTGACATTAATACCAAGCTATCGTGGACAGAAAGTGACTAAGATCACTTTAAACAATGTCCCAAAAATAGCGCACAACCTATGGCTAGCAAAGGCCTTATGTGTGAAAATGGAAGATTTCACAATTTTAGAAACTACGGTCACGGAACACAAAAACTGGGTGGGAAAAAGAGTAGAATTTCTACTACACATAGACCAATATGATATAAAGAAAATACCCACCCAGATATGTGTATCAGAAGACCACAAGTTGTATGTGGTCGTCGATGGCAGAAGACCACGTTGCTACATATGCGGCAGTGAGCAACATCTAAAAAAAGATTGCAAATCTGCCGCAAGAAAACAACAGCAACAACAACCGCAGCCGGAAAAAACAAAAAAGCCAGCTTTACTACCCACACCACAATTTGTACAAACAGGACTAATCACAGAAAATCAACAAAAAACAAACCTAACCAACCAAACAACACCACCAACTGCACCAAGAACAGAAACAACACCACCGACAACAACCAAGGATAAACCAACTCCCAAACCAAGGACATCTGCCAAAAAGACACTCATCGAAAATGAAGAAACAATTACTACTCCAAATCCCCACAAAATTGACACCCCAAACAACACAACAATACCTACAATCACTCAAACACAAAATATCCACACCTCACCTCCAAAACCGCATACACCACAACCTAACGCTCACCAACCAACACCACCAACAAAATCAACACAGTCTACAATAGACCCCAATATTTTCCCCCTCCCAAGCTCTGATTCCTCTGATTTGTTATTAGACGAAGAAGACACAGAAGATTGGCAAATAGCCACAGGGGAGGGCAGAAGAAAAAGGGGGAGAAAAAAAGAAAAGAAAAGATAACAAACAAAGCAGGAAGATTCACCACTCCCGAAACAAAAACATCCACAGAAAACAAACACATCAACACAAACACACCATCATCAAACCCCCCAACAATGTTGACAGCCATAAACACAAACAACCACGACCTAATGGAACACATTAGGTCAAACACCAACATAACTGAAAACGACATAAAAACAAATAACCACCCACGCACAACACCACCACAACACATTAAAATAATACACGTAACACAGAACACATACAGCACCCTGAAATCTCTTTACCCTGATGCAGTAGGGAGATTTCAAAAATATTCATCAAAGAAACTATATAAAAACCTCATGGAAGAAGACTGTGAGGTGAAAAACAAAGGACTTTCGGACAAGTGACCTTTTCTCTCTCTCTTTCCTTTTTTGCACTTTCTTTTCGTGTGTAAAACACAATTTTTTATCGGAACATGCTCAGAATAGGCAGTATAAATGTACGTGGCTTGGGGTCGCCTTGGAAACAAGGCTACCTGTTAAATGATATCAAGTCACTAAATCTGAATATCATAGCCATCAGTGAGACCAGACTCCACAGCTCGCGGGCACTCCAGCACATGTTCGGTACACATTTCAACATTTATTTTTCTCCGTGTCTACCGAGAATGGGCGGAGGTGGCACCGCGGAGCTTCTCCGGAAGAGTCTGGATCTCAAAGTAAGAGCAATTTTCATAGACCCGGAGGGTAGGCTGGTCGTTTTGGATGTCGATGGCAGCAATGAGTGTGCTTTTCGACTGATAACAGTTTATGCTCCGTCCTTAACAGGCCGACCAGATTTCTTTCGACGTCTAGAGTCTTTCATGGGAACGTCTCGTCCTTTACTTTTAGTGGGGGATTGGAATGCCACCCTGGACACGCATCTAGACTACGTGGGAAGAGATAGCAATAGAAGGGGATGCAAATGCCTCAAAGACCTGCTCAGACGTTTCCAACTGTCTGACAGGTACCGACTGGACCACCCGAATGTGCCAATGTGGACATGGAGTAACCGCATCGGGTCGTCCAGATCATACTTAGATAGAGTATTCTGTAGGACAATAGATAAAAATAGTGTAGGTTGTCCACAATTTCATATAGTCAGTTACACAGATCACAAGTTTGTGACTTGTACATTTGACTTAGATAAGACACATAGGCAGGGTCCTGGTTACTGGAAACTGAACGCGTCTTTTACAGCACGACAGGTTTACAGGGACCGGATTAGCACATTAGTTAAGAGAGCTTTGACGGGTACCATCATCAACAACAGATGGTGGTATGCCCTAAAAAAACCCAATTAAAGCAGAATCAGTCAGATACAGTAAAGCCCTAGCATTAGACCGAAATAGAATAGAGGGAGAATTAATTAAGGTTTTAGAAGAGGCACTTAGAACTGGCATCGCGTCCAACGTGCTGGCGGCGAGATTGGCCCTCGACCAACACCTCAACGCCAAACACGAGGGATGCGTTGTCAGAGCTAGGATGCGTGCTCTGAGGAACGAAGGAGTTGGAGCCGCCCAAGAGGCCCGAGTGGTGGAGACGCAACGAGGCAACAGAGCCACCATCAAGTCTCTTATAGATGAACAGGGGCGCGAATTGCTCGAGCCTAAAAGGATGTGTGGGGCTTTTCAACAACATTTCACCCAACTGTTTGGGACAAGTGGTGGGTCAGAACGCAGAGTGGACTTTAGTGCCTACCTGCATGCCTTGCCACGACTCTCAGCAAGAGAGGGGGAGTCTTGTGAAAGGCCTATCACAGCTGCGGACGTACAGGATGCGATAGAGGGCTGCGCGAGAGACAAGTCACCAGGCTTGGATGGTCTGCCCTACGAACTTTATTGTCATATGCCAGACTTGTTTGGAGGCGTCTTGGCAGCTGTCTACTGCAACTGGCAGCAAAACGGGAGTATTCCTGCTTTTGTAAAGCGAGGAGCAGTGGCACTGATTAAGAAAGACCCAAACAAGGGGGACGTCATAGATAATTTCAGGCCCATCACTCTGCTCAACGCAGATTTGAAAATTTTGGCCATGGTGTTAGCCGAGAGGTTGGCGCTTGTCATCAAGAAACTAATCGACAAGGCGCAAACATGCGCCGTGCCGGGTAGAAGTATTCATGACAACCTCCATCTGATGCGCTACATCATAGACAGGGTAGTTAAGAATCCTGGCATGGGTGGGGCGCTGATCAATTTGGATCAATCAAAGGCTTTCGATAGGGTAGACCATTACTACTTGGAGGCTGTCCTTAAAGCGGCTGGTTTTGGTCCAGTTTTCCGCGGTTGGATCGCTGCCTTATAGAGCGGCATCCGCTCAGTAGTTCGCGTAAATGGTCATCTATCCAGACCTTTTAACATCATGCGTTCGGTTCGTCAGGGATGCCCCCTCTCATCGCTGCTGTATGTATTGACTCTTGAGCCACTACTGCGGAAACTGGCGACGCTGAGGGGCATCCCACGAGAGCTGGGATGCGGGAGGAGCGTGTCTGCATACGCGGATGACGTCACCGTCATAGTGTCGAGCTACCAGCACATCGAGCTGGTCGGCGAGACACTAAATGAATACGAAGCGGTAACGGGAGCAAAAATTAACCGGGAAAAGTCAGTGGGCTTGCGGCTCGGCGCCTGGAGAAGCAGGCCCATGCTGGACGCTGGACGCTGGACCGACGGACCGGTTAAATTGCTCGGGGTCTGGTTCGGTCCGGACCTCCAAATAGAGAACTGGGGCGAGATAACGACTAGGGTGGCTACTCTCACCCAGAAATGGGCTGAGAGAAAGCTATCCCTAAAAGGTCGGGCGGAGGTGGCGAACGCGTACATCGCATCCGTCATCGAGTATCGTCTGACCGTCGTGCCTTCTCCCGACCCTACCATCACCAAACTGGAACGTATACTCTTCCGCTTCGTGTGGAAGGGAAACGTTCCGATGGTTAGGCGATCCATTTGCTGTCAACACCCGCTAAATGGAGGGCTGGGCATGCCGTGGTTGATGATGCGCAGACACGCGCTGAGACTGCGACATCTCCGGTGCTTCATAGACGACGGTGAACAGGTGTGGTCGCCTTTTGAGCGGCGCGCTTTCCCGCAGCTCGTGTCCTTGGACGAACTACAGTCATGGATCAAGCAGAGACCGAGGCTAGGCGAATGGCACCGGGATCGAACTTGTGCGACTCCATCACAAACAAAGGCATTCTATAGAGGATTAGTGGAGGGGAGGTGCGACGACGAACTCGGGCAGAGTCTGGGCGTCGATGACGAACACCTGACCCGCCTGTTCAGGACAACTTTCGGGCCGGGACCTATGAACAATCACCAAAGATCCTTGGCCTGGCAGTGCTATCGAGAAGCATTACCTGTTCGGGATAAGCTCTACAGACATGGTTCCAGACACACTGGACCGACTTGCCCGAGATGCGGTCAGAGCGACGAAACCGTTCTGCACGCACTCGTGCAATGTCCAACCATTTCAGACCTGTGGGCTTATGCCGAACGGCTGCTGTCACGTGTGGGACGAATCCGCCTATCGGCCGAGTCTATCGTCAGAATTGCTCCGCCCCCTTCCCTCAACCGGGAAGGCAAGGCAGTTTTCACCGTACTGGTGGCCATGGTGAAAGAATGTGTGTGGTGGACCCGAGCGGAAGGATTAGAGACAAACACTTACCTCTCTGGCCAATCGCTCATCAACTTTTTCAAGTACCACTTGAAAAGGAAGGTGAGAATGGAGAGGGAAGTTTTGTCTCGCGAAAGATTAAAAAAAAGATGGGTGAATGTTGCAAAGATGGTGCGTGCGAGTGACGAAACCATTTTGAGCATGACCCTGTAAATCGTAAAAAAGAAAGAGAGAGAGCATTTTGCTCTCATGTGGTTATTTCCTCCCTGACTGAGGTTCCCGTGGTCTTTTCTGTATGCTTTTCTTCCCACGGATGAACCCAATCTTGTTTTATCAATGTTTTTATCAATGTTTCTGTGATACACGATTTCTTTCCTTTTTTTTTCCTCTCGATCCCTTTTGATCGCAATCTTACATTTATTTTCTTTTTTCCACCTTCGAAAAGAAAAGCTCTACATTTGTATTTGTCCCCTCTGTATTCAGCCCTGTGTGGATAATAAAAGAAAGTTATCTATCTATCTATCTATCTATCTATCTATCTATCTATCTATCTATCTATCTATCTATCTATCTACTATCTATCTATCTATCTATCTATCTATCTATCTATCTATCTATCTATCTATCTATCTATCTATCTATCTATCTATGCATGTATATGTATGAATATGCATATGTATGTATATATCTATATTTATAGATGTGGATGTATATGGTATGTATAACTATATATGTGTGTATGTGTGTATATTCGTGTATAGATGTGTATATGTATGAGTGTATATATATATGTATGTATGTAAGCGTATATACATATTTATTTTTGTGTGTATATGTATATATATATATATATATATATGCATGCTCTTTTATTTATTTGTATATGTGTATGCATGTATGTGAGTAAGTCTATGTAAGCATATACATACATACATACATACATACATACATACATACACACACACATATTTTTATTTCAATTATTATTTTAAAAATAACCCTTTTTAATTTACTTGGATTAATAATTTAACACCTAGATTGCTACATTATATCCCTCTTTATATCTCTTCTAAATATAATTTTCCTATTTTTAAAATAAATTTTTATATTTCTACATCATATTCCCTTCTTAATTCCCTAATAGTAGTAATTATTATTTCAATTTCATATTGATAATTTATATTCCCCATTTAAATATCATTAATATAATTAAGACTTATTTGTAAATTTCTTTACTCTTACTTTTGACTTGATATTAATATCGAACCTTTACCCCCCATTGTATATTTTTTTATCTAATACAAATTATTCAGCTATTTATCAATTTATTATATACAGATTTTTTTTCAAATCTTATACATTTTTTAAAATTACATATTTTCATCTATATGGTATCTTTTTACTCCCCCTTTGTATATTTTTAACTAACATCAGTTTATCTAGCCATTTTATTTACTTTTATTTATTTATTTATTAAACTAATATATATATATATATATTTATATATATATATAGATGCATTTATTTTCAAAACTTTATATTAAAAAAAAAAACGTTTTTATCTATAATAGTTACTTTTCTATATTTTTCATATTTCCTGGATACTGCAATTACCTACATTTACCTCCCCTTGACCCTATATTTTGCAAACTCTAGAACGTCATCACTTAAACTTAAAATATTTTTTTCTTTGATATAAGTGATTTGTCCTTACTCTTTTATTAATACAAATAACATATGAACTATGCACCTATTTTGTTTCTTCCTTTTTTCATCTATTTATATTATAAATTGTACCCATGAGCATTTTATCCCTTATATTGTAATATAACTATCAAATTTTTTCTTCGATAGATGTTTTCCTTGCTCCTTATAATTATAGCATTTTTACTGTTTTCTATATTACTTCTAAGCAATATAGAAAACAGTAAAAATACTATAATTATAAGGAGCAAGGAAAACATCTATCAAAGAAAAAATTTGATAGTTATATTACAATATACCTGTCTATACCTCGTTCAGAGATTTATTATTACTTGTATACACTTTTTCAAGATCAGTGACGAGAAGTTACTAGAAAAAGGATATTAATATTTGCATTGGGACTCCTTTAATCGAAAACCGGTGATTGTCGTACGCTGATGGCGGGTCAATACCCAGAAACTGCAGTCCGTGCGTATCACTTAGGTTGACGAGGGAAGGATGCAAATACCGATAGAGCACAGAAAGTGTGCCTTAAAGCCAGCTGGAGAGGATGTTCTCCTGGGGCTACAAGCTACAGTAATATCCACCCTTAGTGGTTAGCCATATTGAGATGGCAAATATACCTCACATATATTACTTCTTTTTCTCTTTCTTTCTTTCTTTTTCTCTATCTATCTATCTATCTATCTATCTATCTATCTATCTATCTATCTATCTATCTATCTATCTATCTCTATCTATCTATCTATCTATCTATCTATCTATCTATCTATCTATCTATCTATCTATCTATCTATCTATCTATCTATCTATCTATCTATCTTTCTATCTTTCTATCTTTCTTTCTTTCTTTCTTTTCCTTATTATATTTTAAATTACCGTTAATGAAACCAGTAATATTGAGCGCTATTTATTTTAAAATATGACCAATAGATTCTCTTTTATTTATTTGATTAACTCAAAATAGACTTAGGCGTGCCAGTCTCTTTACTATTGTATACAAGTACGTATATTAAATACATTTTTATTTATTTATTTACTCACTATCCAATTTGTATAGGTATTTTTATTTTCATTGAACCCTATCTGAGTTTCAATCTAAGTAGCAATATATTTTTGCACAAATATATATACATATAAGTTCTTATATAGATTTAGGTTCTTGTATATTTATATATATATTTGTATAATTATCTGTATGCGATTTCTTAAGTATTTGTTACGTATTAGCGGGTAAATATATGTGGCTATATGCGCCAGGTATGATTATTGCTGTGTCCATTTATTTTCTATTCTTTATTCTTTATTTTATATATTTTCGTGTATTTCTATATGTATAAATATCTGAACGTATTTATATATGCATTCAAAAATATATATATATTTTACCTATTATTTTACCTACTATTAACTATAGTTAATAGCGCAAAGGGTAAACGGTTGACATTGTTAGTACTCCGAGATTCGAATGTCGGTGCGAAGCTCTACTGTACATTCTCGTCGGCTATTAATCGCAACAGACGCAACGAAAGAAAATCGGTAAATGTAAGGGAAGTAACTCTAATAGATGGAAAAAAAGAGAAAAAGAAAAGTTTAAAATATATCAAAAAGTTATAAAGACATAAAACACTTGTGTTTACAACGTCTACATACGTACATAAAAAGGCAGCGAATTTACTTCACTACCTATGCTTGTTGTTCTTCATTCCAAAATGATAAAAACTTTAGCATACTTCCAAAATGGGACTTAATCCATGTGTATCCGCGTGCGTATTTGTACATGTGTGTGGAGGGTGGGGGTGCGCAAGAAAAACATTTACGAAAATGTACTCTCTTTACTCTTTTACTCTTTTACTTGTTTCAGTCATTTGACTGCGGCCATGCTGGAGCACCGCCTTTAGTCGAGCAAATCGACCCCGGGACTTATTCTTTGTAAGCCCAGTACTTATTCTATCGGTCTCTTTTGCCGAACCGCTCAGTGACGGGGACGTAAACACACCAGCATCGGTTGTCAAGCAATGCTAGAGGGAGAAACACAGACACACAAACACATATATATATACATATATACGACAGGCTTCTTTCAGTTTCCGTCTACCAAATCCACTCATTGGTCGGCCCGGGGCTATAGCAGAAGACATTTACCCAAGATGCCACGCAGTGGGACTGAACCCGAAACCATGTGGCTGGTTAGCAAGCTACTTACCACACAGCCACTCCTGCGCCTATACTCATAAATTTTCTATTAAAATAAGTTGTCTTTATATGCCACGCTTGCAATTCTCCATATAAATGACAGCAAAGTGTGTATCAAATGAAATTAAAATCCTGGTTCAATGACAGATCAGTCAAGTTACTTAAGTTTTAACGTTATTGGTAACAACATATTTTCTCTTTTAATTGGCATTTAATGAAAGTTTTCATTCACTTGCTGCCCCAACATAAAATTGTAATTGTAGAAACACAAATATTTTCCCACTCGACCAGGCAGGCAAACCCAGCTGTTTATGAATCTGAGGTAATTTTGGTGCAACAAAATAAAGAACTCAGGAGAAAAAGTATATTGGTCTATGCAAAAGCAACTGTAAAATGTTATTCCAGCACGTAGGTAAGAAGAAAGCTACTAAGATATCTAACCTTGTTTGACACCTGATTGTCAACAATACCCCAAGCACCATCAAGTCGAGCATCGTGGTACGATTCACGTCATTCATTAATGCGTCAAAAACTTGCGAGCTTTGTACAGCCGAAATAACTCGTATCCTTTTTTAATCAAAGAGCTCCAACGACCTACAAAAATCTCTATCATAAGTTTCTCTTAATGCGGTATCTGGATAAATTTCTACAGCATCCTCCCTGTTTTAAGCATGCTGTTTCACAAACTTTAATCATTTCCCGTCGATTTAACTATACTAACCACTGTTAATTCCCATTCTAATGGGTCAAAGGGACACACTTCTTATCTTCCTTCCCCTCAAAACTCTTTCTCTCAATCCGATTTTCTTGACTTTTTTTTACTCTCGTCTTTTCTCGCAGTTCTTGCTTTTTCTCAGAGAGCAGTCAAGTTATATTACAAGCCTGAATGATTGGCTGATAATACACTGCACATTATACAAGTTTATCCGACTATTGTGTTTATTAGGCATGAAATATAAAGTAACTTGGACATATATTGTGTATTTATCTAGACATCCATCCATCCATATATATATATATATATATATAATATATATATATATATATATATATATGCAATAAGAGGCTTGCAAATAGGAAACCGTTGTGCTAGAAAGAGCAGTAGAAATCTCAAAAAACACAAAAAGGATAAACATTATATATATATATATATATATATATATATATATATATATATATATATATAATGTGTGTATACAAGTAGATATAGAGTATTTGTCATGTATAATTGGTAGTTTGGCTCGATTTTCATATTTGGGGCATTTTGTTTATACTGATATTACTTTGAGTTGACGTGCGTAGAGACTTCATTTTCTATGTCTATATAGAGTTGGTTTCGTTTTTCGTTTTGTTTATATGTATCGATATGTATATATATGGGATTGAATGAATAATGTGGTATATATGAGGATATAGCATATTTATCTCATTTAAAATGTATAAATATATATATGTATATATGTATATATGTATATGTATATATGTATATCGTTCGATATATATATGCATTGATGTATTTATGTATATGTGTGTATATGCATGCATTAAAAAATATATATGTATATGTATGTACATATGTAAACGTGAGATGGAAACTAAAGCAATAAATTGTTTTATATTGGTATTATTTTGGTTTTGATGTCTGTATAGAATTTATATTTCTATGTCAGTATAGAGTTGGTTGCATTTTTCGCTTTGTTTATATCTATCGATGAGTATATGCATGTGAGTAAATGAATAATGGGGTATGTATATTTAGATATAGCGTAGTTATCTTGTTTAATTTGTTGTTTTGGCTCGTTGTTAGTTTGTAGGATATTTCGTTTGTATTCTGTTACTTTGTTTTTGTTGTATGTATATGTTTGAATGGGTTTTTCATTGACCGTATCGAGTTGATTTTGTTTTTCGTTTCGTTTCTATAAACAGAAAAATACTTATCTCCCCTGCATTCTAATAGTCAGATTCATAATATAAACCCTTTGATATAGATATAAATACTTTAATTTAGAATGGTTGTATACTGTCAATCTAACACGAACGTGACAGTAGGGGGGGGTACACCACCGCTGTATAGCCCTAGGAAGCATCGACGCCTCCTGATGGCTTTGACACATTTTCCCCTGTGTCCTTATATACATTTACGAAGGGGAGACAAACACCCCCGGCCGCCGTCGATGCTTCCTAGGGCTATACAGCGGTGTGTACCCCCCACTGTCACGTTCGTGTTAGATTGACAGTATACAACCATTCTATCGCCCCACCACCGTACATGTCTCTACGAGAGATTTAGAAATTTAGTATTTCTTACTTTAATTTAGATTTGAATTAATATATAAAATAACGTTTTAACATAAATAGATACATATGAACGAGGTATAAACAGTAACTGCTCGACAATGTGAGGTATACTTGCCATCTCAATATGGCTAACCACTAAGGGTGGGTGTTACTGTAGCTTGTAGCCCCTGGAGAACATCGTCTCCAGCTGTCTCCAGCTGGCTTTAGCCAGCTGGAGACGATGTTCTCCTGGGGCTACAAGCTATAGTAACACCCACCCTTAGTGATTAGCCATATTGAGATGGCAAGTATACCTCACAGATACATATGTGTATGAATTTTATATGTATGCATATTGTATAAAAATATATATATATATATATATATATATATATGAATAACTAAACTTGTGTATGTGAATATGCATGTGTGTATACGTACGTGTGTGTGTATGTATACATAAATGATAGGTGTATGTGTGTATATAAAGGTATATATAAATATATGAATATGTATATATATAAAAGTGTGTATTGTGTAATGAAATCGGTTATAGAAATGGATAGTTATAGATTTAAATTTGGGTATTTACGTAATTTCAGTTCGATTATTTACTTATTTATGATTAAGCTCGATCTTAAAAAGCGTTTTCAAAAAGACTTAACAGTTATACATATTTTCAATTGATATTTTTTGTGAAATATTGAAGGAGATATGTCGATCTGATGAAGCATCATTACATATTTAAACGGATTTGAATATTCTTGGAAAACCTCGTTTTATTAATGAAGCGGAAACAGCTGTAATTAATGCAATGTGTCATTTGTTTATATAAAATAATTAAATTGAACTAAATTCATATTGTTCAATTTATTGTTTTGTTTTCCATTTCTTACATATACATACATACATACATACATACATACACACACCACACACACACACACATGTATATATAATATATATATATATATATATATATATATATATATATATATATATATATATATATATATATATGTACTATATCGACAAAGGGCCCAGTCACCCACTTGTCATACTTAATATGGCTAATGGTATAGGGAAACAGATTTCATCACTATCTTCGGATGAAGTAGCTTTTCGAAATGCTGCCTCGTACTATAATGATGCTCTGCATAGTTGTTTCTCAGAGCAGATCCAACATATTCGAAGCGAAGATAGCCAAAGCAGGGCACGTAAGATCAGGACTAGAAAAGTTTTGTTGTTCAACCTAACCCTCAGTGCTACCGTTAGAACTAACATAGGTATTAAATTTTAAAATTTAGTCTCGAGACATCATTTAGCCAGAAATAAATACCACAGAATCTTCAATAGGAGAACGTCTAAGTTCAGCTATTCATGTTGCAAGAACTTCGCTTCTCAAATTCTTCAACCGTCCCCAACACACAACTGGTAGCCATTATGTTTTAAAAACCAAACATCCAATCAAATTTGAATGCTTATTTGTGTATTTGAATAACCTTAAACTATATTACATGCACCAGAGCAATTTTAATCCAGTTTTCCATCACAATGAACGGGAACGTGAAAGTAATAGCTTTGTGATAATTTTGCAGCTTCAATAAAAAGTATTTATGTATATATATATATACTCAAAATAAGCAACAAGAATGACTCCGGTAATTTGGTATGATCGTTTCGTACTACATCATTTTATTAAATGTTGTAAGTATTACAACAGTTTTAAAATGCTGAGCACTCATCAGCCAATTATAGAGGTTTTCCATTAATACAAAAATTTTCCTATCAAGTGGCAACATTATAGAGAAGGTAGATATATAGACAAAGATGTGGATTAAAATTTTAAGAACATTTGGGGTACTGAGCCCATCAGCTGACTGACTAAGATTCAGTTGTTCCAGACTACTGTAAGGTTCTGAGGTTCTGAGAGGGATAACACCATACAGAATTCTGGTGCATCTAAATTGAGTACCATATTCATTTGAATCTAAATTTTTGCTGAACTTATATATATATATATAATATATATATATATATATATATATATATATGTATATATATATATATATATATATATATATATATATATATATATATATATATATATATATATGTATATATATATATATATATATGTGTGTATGTGTGTGTGTGTGTGTGGTGTGTGTGTGTGTGTGTGTGTGTGGTGTGTGTGTGTGCTAGCGTGTAATAATGGAATAAATTTTTAGTTTTGGTTTTATTTCTTGCAGAGACTAAAGCAAAGTGTAAAACCAACCGCTGAGTGGTGTCCAGCAAAGTCAAGAGTTGATCTCAAGATAAGTATCTCCAAGCCTGAAGAAGAAGTTGACAGCCATCTTTTGTAAAAATCCCTTGTGTCTATGAAGTTATTATTCATAATACATGAACTGTAAATATTTAAATATTTAATGGCTAATAATGTTTTAGACGACATTTCATTAAAATCTAAGATCGTAATGAAATATGTAGGGCGAAACCCACATCTACAGAGGAAGGTCATTCACATGTCAAGCTAAAAGACAAATAAACTATTTATATATAAAACTAAAATGCAAAAGAGTTCGAGCCATTGCCATACTTAAAGAAGAATGTAATGATGGAAACAAACAATAAAAGTATAAAAATAAAGAAAAATAAAGAAAACCTACTGATGTGTTGCTTTCTTGAGAGTAGTATAACCTAGAACATTGCATTCTTTTAGCAACACAGTTACGCTTGCTTTTATGCTCCTTTTGTGCTAGCTTATTGCACTCGCCTGGAAGATGATTAATACTTTCGACCACTTTTCCACACATCCTGTGTTTGCTCCGTGACAATTTTATCAATCTTTGTCTTAATCAAATTCATTCTGAAAGCTTGCTCCTGAGCAACTAAAATTAGCGATTCAATTTCTCATGATAAGGATTTACCTGTCAATCACAACCAGCTTTATTTCCAATATTCCAAGTTTACAGCATGAATTAGTAATGAAACTATTAGCAATGAAACTATTTTCTTTTTGAAGGCATTTTTTCTATCGGTTTTCTTTTTAAAAATCTTTTAGTTTCTGCGAATGATCTTGCAATGATCATGAATTTAAACACTATTGATATTGTAATTATTTGAAATGATCATTTATAAAAATAAATTAAATTGCAACAGCTGTGTAAAATGCCAACAGAATGCAGCGAACAATTCAATTAAACACAATAATTCAACGATTTTTAACAGCTTTTGACTCATAAAAGCAGCACGGTGCAAAGATGGCACATAAATTATATAGGAGAAAACTGAAATATATGTAAATGTTTTGGGATTAACAACGAGCCTGCCTGAATATCACGGTGATTGCTTGAAATATACATTTTTCACTCCAGACACAAGAGAATGTTCGTGACCTGTGCAATGTCAGATATATTCTGAATACAATCTAGAAATTCATTGTAACATCCTCTAAACTTTGGTAAGTTTCAAAGTATTTAAGCGCGTGAACAGAAGACAGACAGACACAGACACACACAGACACACACACACACACACACACACACACACACACACACACACACACACACACACACACACACACATACACACACACACACAACACGCGTATACACACTCACGTATATAATATAAACATATAATCCATATATATGTACATATATACATATATATATATAATATATACATGCAAATATGTATATATATATATATATATAATATATATATATATATATATTATATATATATATATATATATATATAATATATATATATATATATATATATATATATATATATTATATATATATATATATATATATCTATATATATATATAGCGAGAATTTACAAAAGACAAAAAACGAAAGACGAAGACGGGTGAGTAAACAACAAATAGATGTATTAGTTTAACACTCGGGAAGAGAGAAAGCCTTTTACGTTTCGAGCCTACACTCTTCGACAGAAAAGAACACAGAAATAAACTGGGCGAGAAAATAGAAAATGGTTTAGTGGCTAGCGATCCATATGTATTTATATATATTTACAAATATATCTATACATATATATATGTGTGTATATTGACATCGACTGACGGTCTGGCCCTGGGGGACGAATTCTCGATGCACAATATTACATTTCCGTGGGTGACGCTTGTGACTGGTCTTCCAGATCGCTCATCGTCTTCCAGGTACATTCCCCCCGGTTTTGAAGCACCCGTACTACTCGAAACATTGTATACGACCCATTGGTACGTAAGCTTGCAGAAGCATGCTTAATGTCTCGGTAGCAGACATCCCAGGTTTAACACAAAAAATTACTGTTCCTATCCATGAAAAAATCGCAGATTACAGCATTCACGTGACCACAAAAATACAAATTTCATAACTTGTGAAGTAAACACAGCGATGACACTTGGAATATTGCCTCATGAAGGCCACTGCTAGTTCTCAATGCGCACGCAACCACGTGCTGCCATCTGTTGCCGCGTTACAGAACTAGTCTGGTACCTTTTGATATCACCTTGTATATCTATCCCCGAGTATCCATCACTGAGGATTGCTATAATAAGGACGAAACAGCGCAGTCTGGTAGTCTCGAGGCTGGAATAGTAGGGAGTTCTCTCCCCGCTTGCAATATATATCGAGAGCGGAGCGTACTGAATAACCACCTGGTGGGGTCGTGCTCCTGGGGTTAAAATAACAGCAACGTCTGTTCTTAGAAAACACCCATGTTTAGGTGGCGATAAACATTACTTCACTGTTTGAATAGTGTTTTCTTTTATAGAGTTTTCTTTACGAGCTAGTTTGTTTATATCTATCTATCTATCTCTATCTATCTATCTATCTATCTATCTATCTATCTATCTATCTATCTATCTATCTATCTATCTATCTATCTATCTATCTATATACGTGTGTGTGCATGTGTGTGTGCGCCTATGTATGTATGTATGTATGTATGTATGTATGTATGTATGTATGTATGTATGTATGTATGTATGTGTGTGTGCGCGTATGTATGTATGTATGTATATATGCATGAATGCATGTATGTATGCGTGTTCGGTTTACGGAAATAGGGCCTGTTCCATTACTACGATTTTTGCAATCATTTACCAGAGGTCTTTGTCTTTGTTACATATCTATCTACATTAGACTAATGTTGTATCTCTAACTATCAGGAACTGCCAATTATTTATGGTTACAGAACAAGTAAGAAGGGATATTCTGTGTTCAAATCATATATGACTCAAGTATATACATATGATGTGTGTGTATGTGTGTGAGTGTGTGTGCGTGTAACAGAGATGCAAGGAATGCTAAATCACATGACTATATATTTGCTGATATCTATCTTTCTGTTACACTATAGAAACATAGAAAGATGAACATTTGTTTCGTGCAAAGAGAAATGGAAGGGAAGAGTAGGGCAGTATTGTAACACTGACTAGACAGACACAGACAGACATACAGACAGACAGACAGATAGATAGATAGATAGATAGATAGATAGATAGATAGAGAGGTGGGTAGACAGGTAGTAGATAGGTGGGTAGACAGGTAGTTAGATAGATAAATAAATAGATTGATAGATAGATAGACAGAGAGAGAGAGGGGGGAGAAGGTCAGACAGTCAGAGAAACAGACATATAGACAGAAAGACAGACAGACAGATAGATAGATATGTTTCTTTATTAGCCACACAGGGCTGCACACAGACAGGACAAAATTACAAGGTAGAGCTTTTCTTTTGGAGGTAAAAGAAGGGGGTTTGGTTTTCGATCAAAAGGGATCGTAAATGGAAAGAAAGAGGACAAAAAAGGGGGAGATAAAATAAAATTAAAAAAGGGGGGCGGGAAGGGAAAGGAAAAAATTGGATCAATAGGGATCGTTATCACAGAAATGTCAATATGAAGTGTAAAAGGGAGGACAGGTGAGGTTTACCCGTGGAAAGAAAAGCCTACGGAAAAGACCACGGTAACCTCGGTCAATGAAGCCACATGTTATATTTCTTTTTTTTTTGTTTTTTTTTTGCAAATAAGCAACTCTCTGTATTAGATAAATAGATAAAGTGATGGCAGATAGTCAGAATGGGAACGAGAAAGTCGGGAAAAATAAGCAGCTATCCTCCATCGAGTGAAACAGTCTGGCAAATTTAAAATTAAAATTAACGAAAAGATATTAAATTAGTATAGCTACAACTTATGTAAAATATGAACAAAAGGTAATTATTTGTTAAACAATAATTTGACGCTTTTAATGACATGTTCTTATAAAAGCAGCATGATGTATAGATGGTCTATAAATTATGTGGAATAAAATTAAAATATGTAAACGAGTTTACAAATTAGTATAGAGTAGCTCCAATTTTCTGTAAATTATGAGCAGAAGGAAATGAATTATTTATTAAACAGAATAATTTTATGTTTTTAATAACATTTTAATATAAAAGCAGCATGGATGTATAGACTGTATAAATTATGCCGAAGAAAATTAAAATATGTAAACGAGTTGTGATTAACAATGAACCTACCTGAACATCATGATGTTTACTTAGAAGCAAATTCACTTTTCACGTTAGTCGCTACAGGTTTGTGTTCTGGGCAACATCA
>NC_043002.1:33586340-33621340 GCF_006345805.1 Octopus sinensis | reverse complement strand
ACACATAGGCAGGGTCCCGGATACTGGAAACTAAACGCGTCTTTCCCATCGAGACAGGCTTTCAGGGACCGGATTAGCACACTAGTCAACAACAAACGGTGGTTTGCCCTCAAGAGAGCAGTAAAAGTAGAAGCGATTAGGTACAGCAAAGCACTAGCCATAGATAGAAACAGAGTAGAGGGTGAGCTAGTTAAGAAGCTAGAAGAGGCAATTAGAAGCGGCATCGCATCCGATGTTTTGGCGGCGAGGTTGGCCCTCAACCAACACTTCAACGCCAAACACGAAGGGTGTATTGTCAGAGCTAGGATGCGTGCTCTGAAGAACGAAGGTGTTGGAGCCGTGCGAGAGGCCCGGGTCGCAGAGGCGCAACAGGGCAACAAAGTCACCATTCGGTCTCTGGTAGATGAACAGGGGCACGAATTGCTCGAGCCAAGTAAAGTGTGTGAGGCCTTTCAACAGCATTTTGCCCGACTGTTCGGGACGAGTGGCGGGCAAGAACGTAGGGTGGACTTCAGTGCCTACCTACACAGCCTACCACGACTCTCGACAAGAGAGGCAGGGCGCTGCGAAGGTGCCATCACGGCGGCGGAAGTGCAGGACGCGATGGCAGAGTGCTCGAGGGACAAATCTCCAGGTTTGGATGGTCTATCCTACGAGCTTTACAGTGTTATGCCAGACTTGTTTGGAGACATCTTGGCAGCGGTGTACTGAAACTGGCAGCAAAACAGGAGCATTCCTGGTTTTGTGAGCCGACGAGCCGTAATACTGCTGAAGAAAGATCTAAACAAGGGGGATGTAATAGATAACTTTAGGCCCATCACTCTGCGTAATGCAGACTTGAAAATTTTGGTCATGGTATTAGCCAAGAGGTTGGCGCTTGTCATCGAGAAACTGGTCGACAAGGCGCAAACGTGCGCCGTACCGGGCCGGAGCATCCATGACAACCTCCACCTGATGCGCTACATCATAGACAGGGTAGTTAAGGAACCTGGCATGGTGGGGCGCTGATCAATTTGGATCAATCGAAAGCTTTCGATAGGGTAGACCATCGATACTTGGAGGCTGTCCTCAGAGCGGCTGGTTTCGGTCCCGTCTTCCGCGGCTGGATAGCCGCTTTGTACAGAGGTATCCGCTAGGTAATTCGCGTAAATGGACATCTATCGAAACCTTTCGACATTGCACGTTCGGCCCGTCAGGGATGCCCCCTCTCGTCGCTTCTCTACGTATTGACTCTCGACCCATTATTGCGGAAGCTGGCAACTCTGAGAGGCATCCCGCGAGAATTGGGAAGCGGGACGAGCGTGTCTGCATACGCGGACGAAGTCACCGTCATAGTGTCTCGCCACGAGCACATCGACCTGGTCGGCGAGACATTGAAAGACTACGAAGCGGTGACAGGAGCAAAAATCAACCGGGAAAAATCAGTGGGATTGCGACTCGGCACCTGGAGAAGCAAGCCCATGCCGTCCACCAGCGCCTCCGTCGTGGGACGCCGGACCGACGGCCCGATCGAATTGCTCGGGGTCTGGTTTGGTTCGGACCTCCAAATGGAGAAAAGCTGGAACGAGATAACGAGTAGGGTGGTCACTCTCGCCCGGCAATGGGCCGAGAGGAAACTGTCCCTAAAAGGTCGGGCGGAGGTGGCGAACTCGTACATCGCGTCCGTCATCTACTACCGCCTGACCATCGTACCTTGTCCCGACCCTACCATCACCAAACTAGAACGCATTCTCTTTCGCTTCTTGTGGAAAGGATGCGTCCCGATGGTCAGGTGATCCATTTGCTGTTAACACCCGTTAAAAGGGGGACTGGGCATGCCGTGGTTGATGATGCGCAGACACGCACTGAGACTGCGACATCTCAGGCTCTACGTAGACGACGGTGAACAGGTGTGGTCACCGTTTGTGCGGCACGCTTTCCCGCAACTCGTCTCCATGACCGAACTGCAGTCGTGGATCAAAAAAAGGCCGAGGAAGGGCGAATGGCACTGCGAGTGTCGCGTTGCTCTCAAGCAGCTATGCCGTCCCGGGTCGACCTTGAGTGACTTCAACACAACCAAAGGATTCCATAGGGGATTAGTGGAGGGGAGGTAGGACAACGAGCTCGGGGCGAACCTGGACGTCGACGAGGAATACCTGACCTGCCTGTTCAGGACGACTTTCGGGCCAGGGCCCATGGACAACTTCCAGAGAACCCTGGCCTGGCAGTGCTACCGAGAAGTGCTACCCGTTCGGGATAAGCTCTACAGACACGGCTCGAGAAACACGGGGTCGACCTGCCCGAGATGCGGTCAGAACGACGAAATCGTTCTGCACGCACTGTCCAACAATTTCAGACCTGTGGGCTTATGTCGGACGACTGCTGTTACGTGTGGGACGAGTCGGTTTATCAGCTGAGTCTATCGTCAATATTGCCACGCCTCCTTCCTTCAAACGGGAAGGAAGAGCTATTTTTATCATCCTTGTGGCTATGGCGAAAGAATGTACATACCCACGCCAACAATTATAGAACTTAAAATTATTATATCTATACCCAGGTCTATTCCCCGCTTTTTTAGGTGGGGGTAGTCGCAACAGGACACACACCAAGCATTCCATTCATTTCTCAGCTCAAAGAGGCGAGCCCCGCCCCGCCCTGAGCGCGAGTCAAGGCATAGAACGCAATCCCCGATATCAGCAGTGGGATCCGACAGCATATGCTGGTTTATCCCCGTCGCATCATGCTGGTCCCGTACCCCTTTGAGCAACATCAATTCACTCTTCCATTCACAAACACTATCCAAGCTTTCCTATGATTTATAAACTCTCTTGCCTCTCTCACCCCAACTTCTCTGACCACCAAAGCTTTCCTCTCTCCATCCATTCACACAAACCGAGGTCTGCCTCTGATTCTGCTGCCTACCACTTCTACCTTCATCACCCTCCTACCATCCGATTCTCATCCATCCTCTCCATGTGACCAAACCACCTCAACATTCGTCTATCCATTCTGGTTGTTACATTTTCTCTCATTCCTGCTCGCCTTCGCACCTCCTCATTCCTCAACCTGTCCATCCGTGTCCCATCAACCATAGCCCCTCAGACATCTCATCTCAAACACATCTAGTTGCCTCCTTTCCGCCTCTCTCAGACCTCACGTCTCTGCACCATATAACACTGTCGGCACAATCACGCTCTCATACACACCTCTCTTTGCTTTCATACACAACCTTTTATCTCTTAGCATACCTTTCACAACTCCAAGTATCTTATTCCCCTCCTCTCTCTATACCCAGTTCCTCATCACCCCATCCATCATCACATGTGATCCTAGATGCTTAAAAGCACTCACCTCCTCTAACATCTCACCATTTATACTCACATTCATCCTACCAGCCATTTTATGTGAATGTAGCTAAGAGTAATCTTAGCTACATTCACTTTCAATTTCCTCCTCTTACACACTCTTCTAAACTCTACCACCAAGTGATAAGAAAGAGAACCCTACACGACAGCGTGCTAAATGCGCAAAGAAGAGAGACGTTAAAGGAAAAAAGATTCGAAGAGAAAGTAGATACATGCGTGTAACTCCTTGTTTTAAAAATTATCATCCTAAATAAACTGTCTAAAATTTCCTTTGATTTAAAAGCAATACATCTTTTAAAATATCGAAGATAGTTAAATTATATGTACTTTTTCAATGTCCGAGTTATCTAGCTTAAATCCAAATGAGTAAAAGTACATTTTAATTTCTATAATAAAAAAATAAAGGAAGCAAGATAAAAAAAACAAACTATTTCTTTGTAATTAACACAGTGTATATAATTAAAAAAGGAAATAAAAAAATATGCTCAGAAATGAAACGCCATGTCAAAATAATTGATCCATTTAGGAGTTAAATATAAACCAACATAATAATATATCACTTTAACTATCCGGCATTAAAACTGACAATGTAGGAATAAAGCAATATAGTCCTATATCAAATATAAGCTTTAGTTCTAAAAGAAAAATAATAATCTACAATTGACTAACAAAAATCCCAACAAAAATATATAAGAACAACATGTTACCACAGGTCGCATAGAAGGTAACGAAAGCACAGACCTACCTCTTCTATTAACTGTTGCTCACCATTACAAAAACAATTCGTAATCTACGAGTGGAAGTTTATAATTACACCCTAACAAAAGTAATATACACAATGATATTCTGTTATATATTACAACCTGTCGATAAACTATGAAATTATGACATTAAACATTAAATAAAACAAATCATTTTGTAGATCTACGTCAAGTTAAAAACTAAAATATTTCCAAATGTTCTTAAAATTTCTCGGTCTCTTCACCAGCAACATTTGAAACATTTGACTAATATTTTCCTAACGCAATTTTGTTTTTCCACAAGCATCATCAACCTTCTTTAAAACTCTTTCGTAAAATACATCAACCTCATAATTCTACCGTATCTAATAACTTGACTGGGAAGAACACTATATCCTACTCTTTGAAGAATTCTACTAAGGACTCAGTGTAAGGATAGTATACGAAACGTAAAGTTATCAATTTTTATTTTAAATACTAGTGACAGCCATTTTATCGCACAATCTATTTTACGTACCACAATAGAATAGAAATGGCGGCTCATTTAGTGAGTCCCTGTTTCTATATGCCGCAAGATTTTTTTGATTTATTTTCCCAAGTAAATATTCAGCATAACTGTAGTTAAGAATAAGAATATCGATATATCTGTAGCAACCACCAAGTTATTTGACTCAACCAATTATTTCCAATCGGTACAAATAATTAAGAAAACTAAATGCACATGAAGATAAATATGTATCTGCTAATAAACACCACTTATTGGAATATTTTTAACTTGCTTAGGTATCCTTTTCATTAAAATAATATATGCGTTGTTAACGAGAAAGCTAACAGGCTTCTTTAATCTACTGTTACTTTAACTAGTAAAGCTATTTCACCAATACTTGGATAAAAAATATTTTTTATGCCATAAAAATATTTAAATGATTTCCGGAATAAGCGTGCTCTTTATTATAATAGCTCCGAGGAAGCTATAGAATGTTGCATAAGCACCCTGCTCTGACTGCTTGTGCAACATTCTGACAGCACTACTAGTATTAGTAAAAAAAGATGTATGCTAATGAACAGGGTTACATGATTGCTGTTCTTTTGTCATTAATCAATAGATATTATGCTTTGTACTAGCCTATCGCTTTACTCTAATGTGTATGTTGAATTCTAGAAACTGGTTATTAGTATCTCTATATTTAAGTGAAATCATAGTATATATACATATACATACATACATACATACATACATACATACATACATACATACATACATACATACATATATAGTTAATCCAAACAAGAAAACACAGAAAAAAAGAAAAAAAGAGAAAAAACACAGCAACGCAGGACGTGGAAATATATATATAAATACATATATATATATATACACACACGCACACACACACACACACACACACACACACACATATATATATATATATATACATATATACATATACATATACATACTCACACGTACACACACTCATGCATACTTGGTTATGGAATATTCTGTTAATAACGTAGTAGAGTACAATATAAAGCTCGGCCACCTTCAGATTTCACCCTGCACTATCCAGTAGTAGTATTTTACGTACTTCCAAGTTTTTGTTTGGGCCTCTGTCGTGTGTGAATAGACAATTAAAAAAAAAACTGGAGTCAACAAGGAGTACTGTTGGACACTTATTTTCAATCACTACAATTGTTTCTACGCACTATATTTCTCCAGGCATGCAAGTACTTGATTATGCAATTGTTTCCCTGCATTATGAGATCTGGTTGTGTTTCCTCAGGTGATATGTAAATTTTGTCTCCGTAAGTTCAAATTCTCGGTTTTAACAGCATCCTGCCTTTGTTGCTTCGAATAAATGATCTGTTATTTTTTCAGCAATGATTTTGCCTTAACCACGAATTTTAGCATTGTATTTATCTAGTAATAATTTGAAATTATCATGAATAAAAACAAATTATATAACAACTGCTACAAAACTCATATAAAATTTCAACAGAAGGTAGGTAAATGACTTATTAAAGAGAATAATTTTACGTTTTTAATAAGTTTTTAGCAAAAAAGTAGGTGGTACATTGCTGGCACACAAATTATATACAACAAAATTAGAATATATGTAAATTAATTTTGTAAAGCTGCGGACCTAGCAGTGTTCACAATATATTTTGCGTGCTGCAAAGGTTGTTGCTCAGCGAATATCCGATATATTCTAATTCCGCGTTGGCATGTCATTGCAATCAGCTCTACACTTCAATAGGTATAATAACATGACAAATTTTATTTCTTTTAATGAAACAAAAAAACAAAATAATATTTATAGTTTAAAGTGAAATCAATTTATGCTTTCCTTGCCTCAAATGTCGTAGTAGCATCAATGTGAGAATTAATGTATGTACGAGATTTTTTATTACACATAGAATTTGCATATATATATAATATATATATATATATAATATATATATATATATATATATATATATATATATATATATATATATATATATATATATATATATATATATATATATATATATATATATATATATATATAGGCGCAGGAGTGGCTGTGTGTAAGTAGCTTGCTAACCAACCACATAGTTCGGGTTCAGTCCCACTGCGTGGCATCTTGGGCAAGTGTCTTCTGCTATAGCCCCGGGCCGACCAATGCCTTGTGAGTGGATTTGGTAGACGGAAACTGAAAGAAGCCTGTCGTATATATGTATATATATATGTATGTGTGTCTGTGTTTGTCCCGCTAGCATTGCCTGACAACCGATGCTGGTGTGTTTACGTCCCCGTCACTTAGCGGTATATATATATATATATATATATATATATATATATATATATATATATATATATATATAAGATATTGTCATAAGGTCATCCCTTAAGTAAAACTTTCACGATCAAAGGTGCTCAATCCATAACCATCTCCTATTTATGTTGGTTTCAAATTTTGGCACAAGACCACCAATTTCGAGGGAAGGGATAAATTGATCACATCAAACTCGGTACTCAACTAATACTTATTTCATCCGCCTCGAAAGGATGGAGGGCAAAGTTGACATCAGCGACATTTGAACTCAGAACGTTAAGGCGGAAGAAATGCGGCTAAGAATTTGGCCCGGCGTGCTAAAGATTCTGCCAGCACATCACCTTCCATACACATTATACATGAGATATGTGTGAATATACACACATATATACGTAAACATACACACAACGAGAGAAATGCCCTCAACACAAACACTCACATATACATATATACATAAAACAGATGTGTGTGTGTGTATAATGCATACACACATACATCTGATATTCCTGTGTATATATACGTATACACATACACACACAAATATGTCTCTGTATACACACTTAGGTAAGTGGAGGCACATGGCCTAGTCGTTAGAGCAGCGGACTTGCAGTCGAGGGATCGCGGATTCGAATCTCAGACCGGGCGATGTGTGTGTTTATGAGTGAAACACCTAAGCTCCACGCGGTTCCGGCAGAAGGTAATGGCGAACTTCTGCTGACTCTTTCGCCACAACTTTCTCTCACTCTTTCCTCCTGCATCTTGCAGCTCACCTGCGACGCAAGTGGTAAATATCCAAACGAGGTGTATACTGTAGGCTACTCTTCATGCAAAGGATACCTTGATTGAATGAAAGTTTATATTGTCGCAAGGAGGTATATGTTAACACATCGAAGATTCAATCAGAATGCGTAGAGAGCCCAGCAGGAATGAAGAATATAAATGTAGAGAAATTAGGGTTAAAAGAAGAAATAAGAAAAAAATATAAGGGTGTGAGAAGAAAGAGGATGCAAGGACATTTGACCGGTAGTATTAAATAGGGTTGTTTTGATCGAATCACAGAAATTAACAAGGGGAGTGGTATTTGAAAAAAAAAAGATAATGTGGAGGGAAGAGGGTGGGGAAATATTTTTGGTCAAGGGGGAGAAAAGAGTAAGCATGAAAAAAGCAAGATAGAATAGGCAAGAATCGTGGCTGCTACAACTAACTATCAATTAAGGAGTGTATATTGTGTGCGGTGAGCATGTTTGCAGTATGAAGTAGTAGAAGTATTGTTAGAAGGGTCAGTTGGTGTTTGGGTTTATATGTATGGATCTGTGGGTAAGAGGGGGAGGCAGGTGAAATAAGAGAAACATTTTTTATAAATGGGAAGAAAAGATACAGAAAGAAGTATGTAAATGACAATAAGGAATTAAAGAGATATATTGTTGGTTTAATATATAGTGGTAGTGAGGGTAAATAAAAGGGATAATATAAGAAGGTTAAGGGAAAAAGGCGGGCTGGGGTTGTTTTATTTGTATTCATTATGTATGGTTTGGTGTGGGGGACTATGGACCACTTGAGGGTGTAAGGAGTTGAATCAATCTTTAGATTATTGATTAGCTGAGATAACGATGTACTGTTGGATTGTGTTTGGGACTTGTAACTGGAATAGTGGTTGCTCACTCTAACTTTGAAGGTGGTGCTGCATGAGCCGATATATATGTAGTTACAATTGTCAGTTGATACTGTACACTTGTAAACGATGTTTTTTGTGAGACAGTGGTTATCTAAAGGACAGGAGACTGGACGTCTCAAGTTGCATAGGTTTGTAGGGGATGTTCCGGATGAACTTGTGAGGGGATTGTTGTTTAGTGAGGAACCGGTGTTAGGTTCGTTATTATTGCTGGTGTTAAGATTAGTATTTGTTAGAGAGTTGAGAGTGGAGTTGTGGGATTGTATAATATGATAATTATCGTGCCCGGTGGTATCGTCTGTGTCGTTCTCTATTTTTACAAGGAGCATAGTTGGGCGTCGTGGTAAATTTACGGATCGGATGTTAGTAGTGGAATTATAGTTGGAATTATGAGGGTTAGTGTCGTTAGGAGGGCCAGTTGGTGTTTTGAGTTTATATGTATGGATCTTGGTGTTATGATGATGTTAAATTATTAGGATGGGGGTTAGCTGGTTGTGGTTTTTTGAGTTTCTTTTTAAGATGTCGGGTAACTCCGGCGATATTGGAGGTGGTGGAGTAGAACAATTTTATAGACTGAGAGTTAGATTTTTTCTAAGGGGGCTAGATTTAGGAAAATGTTTTTGGAAAGGGCGAAGAAGGGTTTAGGTACTCGAAGTTGAACATTAAGGGCGAAGGGGGCGGGGTGGTGGTGGTGGAACTAGATAACGTCCCGAATTCTTGTTCGTTTAATCCGAGTAAGTGTGTGTGTGAAGAGGTTAACTGGGTGGGGACAGTGTTTTAGAGGTGCACGCTGGTGTCTGTTTCGATGAGTTGCGATGTATATAAGATTTGGAGTAATCTAGCTGGAGGGTTGTTTGTTAAATCGTGTGTTACTCTGAAATCTGGACGGATATTGCAGTGATAGGATAAGGGGATGTTACGTCCATTATATGGTGGTGGTAGGGGGAACCGGTTTCAGTTCTGGGTTTAGTAGAGGGAGGAATATTCTATATGGGGATATATTCGATTGAGTTTTTATAGCCAGCAGGTTGTAGGGCATAATTGTAATACTCTGCATATTGATCGAATAAATTCCTATTAGCAGATAGTGAGGAAATCCGGTAGGAAACGCTTTCCACAAAAGATTTCAGGATGAAGGTGGTGGCGGCTGAAGGAGAAGTTCACGTAGTTGAGGTTTTCTCCAAGTTTGTTGTATAGGTAGAAGGTTTGGTTTTGCAAACACACACAAACATTTCTATACGAATGTGTATTTGTATACACACACACACACACACACACACACACACACACACACACACATATATATATATATATATATATATATATATATATATACAGACATGCAGGAAGTAAATAGACACCTTTAACTTTCAAAATTTCTGATCTAAGCGTTTTAATATGTTTTCAGCGGTGTGGAATTTACAATGTAATTATTCTTTTTCATTCCAGGTGTCATTATATTAAACATTTGCGAAGAGTAAACATGCCACGTACAAAAATAATTCAGCAGAACTGTCAGATTTTCAAAGAGGTCGTATGGTTGGGCAATCTGAGGCTGGTCTTAGCCAGTGAAAAATTGCCGGAAATCTTCAAATTCCTCTTGCTACTGTTAATATAATTATAGTGCAATAGTCAAGGAAAAGAATCAACAGATTCTCATCCTGGCCGACCTGGGCCCTCAGAAAGGAAGCTTCGCTGTTTGAAGAGAATTGCGGAAAACTAACCCCGTTCGATGGCTTCTGATATTGCAAAACAGCTAGGAGTTAGTCCAAGAACGTGTGTTACATATCTGCATAAGCTTGGGTATTATGGACGATCAGCTAGAAGAAAACCTCTCCTTCAACCAATTAATATCATGGAAAGAAAGAAATGGGCTAAGGAGATGTCAGAAAAATCCAGTTCATTTTGGAATAGAGTGATTTTCTCAGATGAATCCAGATTTGCATTATTTTCAAACAGTGGACGTGTTTGGGTCTGGAGGCTTTCCAATCAAGAATTTGATTTGAAACGACTCCAACCAACTTTGAAACATGGCGGTATCTCTGTAATGCTATGGGGAGCTGTCACCAGCAATGGTCGTTCCGAGCTGATAGAATGTGTTGGAACCATAAACTCTGTAAAATACATCGAAATACTTAAGCAAGGATTACTGCCGATATATTCACACGGTAACATAACGAAAAATGGGTTTTTATTCATGAAAAATGGGGCTCCATGCCACACAGCGAAAAAGAATCAACAATGGCTAACTGAAAATGGAATCAAAAAGCTTCCTTGGCTGAGCCAATCTCCCGACATGAACCCAATTGAAAATCTTTGGAGCATACTAGATAGAGGTATACGAAAATCTCGACAGAAACCTAAATCTTAAGATGAATTGTTTCGATTGTTGCTTGAAAAGTGGGCAGAAATTTCACAAAAGACAATCACAAATCTCATCAGTTCAATGCCAAAAAGAGTTTCTGAATTAAAAACTGCAAAGGGAATGTCAACTAAATACTAAAGTATGTAATCCTACCTATCGATTACATTTCAATTGTTTGCTTTGCGTATTAAATAAAAGATTATGAAAATTAAAGGCGTCTATTTACTTCTTGCATATCTGTGTATATATATATACGTGTGTGTGTATTTATGTGCGCGCGTGCGTATGTGCGTATATGAGTGGAAATCTGAACAAGTAGAAGTATTCGATGGTGATCCACCTTTTTCTTATATGTACAAGTTACAGTTATACTTGCAGATATCATCATCATTCTCATCGATATAATTATGGCGAAGACACAAAGAGAAACCTGGGCGAAATGGTCGGAGTTTTTCTTCTCGATTGTGGGCATGGTGGTTGGCCTTACAAATATATGGCGTTTCCCATACTTTTGTTACATCAGCGGTGGCGGTAAGTAACACCGCCATTTATGCTTCATATATTTGTACAAGGAGGCGCAATGGTCCAGTGGTTAGGGCAGCGGAATCGCGGTCGTAGGATCACAGTTTCGATTCCCAGACCGGGCGTTGTGAGTGTTTATTGAGCGAAAACACCTAAAGCTCCATGAGGCTCCGGCAGGGGATGGTGGCGATCCCTGCTCTACTCTTTCGCCACAACTTTCTCTCACTCTTTCTTCTCTTGGCCTGCTCGCTTAGCCAGCGGGGTGGCGTCATTTGATGGCTAAAACAATGTGAAGCTCATTGTGGCCAGATCATTGTGTAGCAACATCTGATAGCCTGGTCGGTCACGGCGATCACGGTGACATTTGTACAAAGCAAATATATGTTCTAATTTCTTTGTGTTTTCATATTCTCTCAGATTTCACTTTACAAACGACTCTTCTTTCACACAACAGATGGCCTCATATTTTTCACTTATAATATCTCACTTCTCACAATACTTTCTTCCAATATTTGTTTGCATATTGCTGTATGGCAAAAAACTTGCTTCCCAACCACATGGTTCCGGGTTCAGTCACACTGCGTGGCACCTTATGCAAGTATCTGTTACTATATCCGCGGGCTAACCAAAATCTTTTGAGTGGATTTGGTAGACGGAAATTGAAAGAAGTCCGTCGTATATATATATATATATATATATAATATATATATATATATATAATGCTCGTAGCTTAGTTTTTCCTGGGGGGTTGGCCGGATCGGAGCTATCTATCAAGATTAATCAGCCGAAATTGCTACGATGATCCGGTTCTTGACTGAAGATTGAGGGCTTCGAATGTCCCGTCCGTGTTTTTTGTATCGCCTTCTAAGTGTTTTGCGTTCTTGTCCCAGTTTGTATTTTTCTACATATAATAATAATAATAATAATAATAATAATAATAATAATAATAATAATAATATAATATATATATATATTATATATATATATATATATATATATATATATATATATATATATATATATATATATATATAACCCGTGATAGGAGAAATGACGAATAATAGTCGTGGTTATAGAATAGTTACATGTGTTGAAAATGTGGACCGCAGATTGGCTCAACAGGCATTGAGAGACACAGCTACACTTATAATACTTGTGAAAGCGGTCAGCTGTCGTCAGGGTGTGATTGCCCTCATTAGCATGTTGACAAGAAACATAAAAACGCAATGCATCAATATATTGTCTCCCATGTTTTTAAAATATGTATTTACTTTACTGCGTTTCATTTATATCTATCTCGATCACTCTCTCCATTTTTCTATTAACTCTTAGTCACTCTATATCCTTTCGCTACTTTGTACACTTTGTATTCACTCTCTATCCCCCACTCACTGCAAATTACTCTATTACTCTATATCCTTTACTCGAAGAGAGGTAACATTTATCCCCAATTAAACGGAGATGTTCTAGTAGAACAAACTTTACTGCGGCAGTTACCATGAGAGAAACTCATTGGCGTAAAATGTACTTTTGTTTATATCACTAGCGGGGAGGTAAATTCCCGCTACCTCCAGCGCCGAGATCGTTAGATCACATGATTTCGATCTTTTTTGGTTTTGTCAATGGTAGACACCCGACCGCTAGATGAACAACGATTCATTTCCCCGCCAGCGATAATACAGATTAACTGTACCAGAACAGGCGCTGTATCACGATTAGCCGATTAGTTTCTTAAAAATATATATTAGCGACAGAAACTCCCACTTAAACGTGGATGTTCTGTTAGAACAAACTTTAATGCGGTCTCACTCATTCACACACACACACACACACACCTTACCTTTACCTTTTACCTTTTACTTGCTTCAGTCATTAGACTGCGGTCACGCTGGGGCACCACCTTGAATATATTCATTTATTCCTTCATTTGTTTCGGTCATTTGACTGTGGCCATGCTGGAGTACCGCCTTTAATCGAAGAAATCAACCCCAGGACTTATTCTTTGTAAGCCTAGTTCTTGTTCTATCGGTCACTTTTGCCGAACCACTAAGTTACGGGTACGTAAACATACCAACATTGGTTTAAGGGACAAAGACAGACGCACACAAAAATAAATATATACATGCATATATATATATATAGACTGTTAGGTGTGGTGTACAGAAATTGAATATTGAGAAAAATGTCGTCAGGATTTTGCAGATAAAACCTTTTGTTTTCATCATTATTATTAGAGCTTTCGTTTATTTCTCGAACTTGTCAAATAGAATTTTGTGAATGTACAAACAGCTTGATCATTTATATAAAACATGCTTTTTGGGTTTTGTTTAGAAGAAAACACTGCCTTTGTTTCTTTGGGTGAGGTTCCGTAACAATGGAGATAGATAGATAGAAATACATTTAGGTAGATAGGCTGATAGATAGATAGATAAATAGATGGATAGACAGATAGATAGTTAGATAGGTAGAGAGGGGGAAAGAGAGAAGGGGCTCCCCCTTCCTATTCATCATTTATTTAGTCATTTACCATTGTATTGGAATGGGTTTAAGAATGGTGATCTCTTCAGAAAAAAAAAATGAGGTCACCATTCTTGAACCCATTCCAATACAGGGTGTTCAAAAAGTCTTTCCGCAGTGAATTTTTTTCAAAATATGTGTAGAAGAGTCAACTTATGTATTGAAAATGAAGGACCACACTTTCAACACCTCTTATAAAGGTTTTGTAAAGTCTAACATATTCTTTTGTAGTCTTATAACGTATTATAAATATTTATTTTGCAATAAAATACTTACTGCGGAGAGACTTTTTGAACACCCTGCTCAATGGTAGATAACTAAATAAATAAATGTATGGTGAATAGGAAGGTATCCCTTTCTCTTACTCCCCTTCTCTATCTATCTGTCAGCCCATCTACCCACCTACATTTATATCTGTCTGTCTCCATTGTCATGGAACTTCATAAAAAAAAACAGCATAAAAATAATGCTCTCTTCTTCTAAACAAAACCCCCCAAAACATGTTTTATATAAATGAACAAGCTGTTTGTACATTCACAAAATTTTATTTGACAAGTTTGAGAAACGAACAAAAGCGCTAATAATAATGAAGAAATAGACAGATTTTTCCCCCAAAATTCTGACGACTTCTTTCTCAATATGTATATATATATATATATATATATATATATATATTATATATATATATTAGACTGGCCTCTTTCAGTTTCCATCTACCAAGTCCACTCAGAAGGCCTTGGTATCCCGCAGTGTGACTGAACTTGGAACCATGTGGTTGGGAAGTAAAGTTCTTACCACACGTTTACGCTTGCGCCTATATATATATATATATATATATATATATATATATATAAATAATTTATAAATTTAACCTTTAAAGGTATTTTTTATATGCTGGCCATTGATAAATTTTTTTTCCCGAAAAAAAATATCCTGCATTAATTATATATATATATATATATATATATATATATATATATGTGTGTGTGTGTGTGTGTGTGTGTGTGGTGTGTGTGTGTGTGTGTGTGTATGTATGTATGTATGTATGTATGTGTGTGTGTATATATGTATGTATGTATGTGTGCATGTGTGTATGTATATATATCATTGCTATCTTTTCCATGTTATTTCATGACCATATGACCATATATATCTAATCGTGTCTCCGATTATATTTTTTAAAACAGGTGCGTTTCTAATTCCCTTTTTCATATTTATGATATTTGCTGCCATCCCAATATTAATGCTTGAAAACGCTGTCGCCCAATTTGCTAGTTTCGGACCAGGAAAAATATGGGTCATGTGTCCCCTTTTTAAAGGTAAGACTTCATTTTAAAAATCGCAGTAGATGACTAGCCATTGTTGCTATTATTTTTGTAACTAATTAGAGCAAGATCAAGTCTGATGAAAAAAAAAAGACATATGTTCAAAGACATTCCAATTGCTACCATTTCATATTCTTTTAAGGTAGTGAACTACATTATTCGATATGTCCTTCCTATTTTTTGAAAATGTACACACACACACGCATGCACACACACATTTAAAAGACTCCGCCGGTTACGACGACGAGGGTCCCAGCTGATACGATCAACGGAACAGCTTGCTCGTGAAATTAACGTGCAAATGGCTGAGCATTCCACAAACACGTGTACCCTTAACGTAGTTCTCGGGGATAATCAGCGTGACACAGAGAGTGACAAGGCTGACCCTTTGAAATACAAAGTACAACTCATTTTTGCCAGCTGAGTGGACTGGAGCAACGTGAAATAAAGTGTCTTGCTCAAGGACACAACGCGTCGCCGGGAATCGAACTCACAACCTTACGATCATGAGCCGAATGCCTAAGCCACGCGCCCTCACTGCACACACACATACACACACACTGTTAACTGAAGTAACTAAAGGTAGACTGACTCGTTGTTATAGATTAAAGAACTGAGCGATTGGCAGTTCGTGTTGGTAGCAGTTCACTGTGGCTTTTGATATAGAGCTTTGAATCTCATGTAATAGTAATAGTAGTGTGTCGGGAATACACTTTATTCCCCACTTCTTCGTTATATTATATATCCAATAGAAGGATATAAAAGTGGCGACGAGTTGTTTGAAGCTTGAGTCGTACGTTTAAAATTTATTTTTGGTATGAAACCAAAGGAAAATTCGTTTAACATGGATAACCTATTGGTCGTTGTGAGCAAAACAGTAGCAATTGCAGCAGCAGCACCAAAACCAACAGTTACTGGAATTAATGTTGAAGGAGTCTGAGAATATTTCAGGTTCGTACTTGCCAGACAGCATAGCAAGCTCAATTGAAAAATTCGGCTATAAACCAGAAGGTACTACGGTCTCTGCATATTTTTATAGATACGAAGAATTCTTCAAAGAAGGGTGTAAAAGTTGGTCCGACGAGAAAAATGTATGATTAATTTTAAGAAAGTTATCCCTTGCCGAACACGAAAAATATAGTAATTATATTCTACCGAAGAAACCAGGAGAGATTTGTTTCGATGGGATTGGTCGGTAAATACTTGGATATATATATATATATATATATATATATATATACAAGTATTTACCTAAACTCTCTCTCTCTCTCTCTCTCTCTCTCTCTTTCTATTCATATCTCTCTATCTATCTATATGTCAATGTATTTGTGCATCTTTCTAACAATCTGTCTTCTCTGATCCCACGGCACGGTGCAGTTAAGCATTGTAACCAGTAACAACTAATCTCATATTGTTCTGTTTGCAAGACATTTAACTCCACAAACTCTATATTCGCACTACCGTGCTTTTTTTTATCTTGCAGGTATAGGTGCTGGAATGATTATTATATGTGCCATCACTAGTGTGTACTACAATGTGATCATAGCCTGGGTCTTATACTATCTGTATAGTTCCATGCACCCTACATTAGCTTGGAGTAAATGTAACAACCCCTGGAACACACATCGTTGCTATGAATCAATTTCCTTGACGAAAATTTCTCAAAGTAATTCCACTTTAGACTCGATGCTGAATTCAACGAAGGATGTTAATGTATCTTCATCTCTGGCACTGTCGTCATCTGTTGAAGAATACTGGGAGTAAGTTAATTTATTTCTTCTTTTTTTTTTTTACCTTGAGTCCAAATACTCTGATAACAATTTTTCTTGTGTTCGGAACTGAGGATCGATGATTGAATTTCCTTTGGCGATGCCCCAGCATGGCCACAGCCTTAGGGCTGAAACGCATAACAGAATGTGTTAACAGTTTAAAGAGTAAACTCTGGAATCGTAGTAACACCTTGACGGTATTTGGGCTTAGAGCGAAGAGACCCATGTAAATACCACAAAGCGTTCTAATCTGACGTTCTAACCTATCTGAAAAATGCTCACCATATTTTATGTTATTTCGATTCCTGATAAGATTTTCTATGTAAATCACACTTCGTCTTTGTAATTGTCACATTCAACCGCCTCCCTAATGGCAAATAAAAGAAAATAACGGTGAGCTGGCAGAATCGTTACCACGCCGAACAACATGCTTAGCGACATTTCGTCCGTCTTTAAGTTCTGAATTCAAATTCCGTCGGGGCCAATTTTGCTTCTAATCCTTTCAGGGTCGATGAAATAAGTACCAGTTGCACACTAGGGTCAATATAATCAACTAATTCCTCCTCCCCCAAGACACCAGGCTTTGTGCTTAGAGTATAAAGTATTATTATTATTATTATTATTATTATTATTATTATTATTATATTATTATTATTATTATTACTATTATCATATGGAGCAAAACATTATTTTCATATTCTCATACTGTTCCCGTGGAATTTTCTTTACTATTTATTATTCCATGAATTGCTAACAAGTAAAATATCCTTTTTATTAATATTAGCATGTCTACAAGGCAACGAGCTGAAAGAATCGTTAGTACAACGGGCAAAATGCTTAGGAGCATTTCATCCACCTTCTCGTTCTGAGTTCAAATTCTACCAAGGTTGACTTTGCCTTTAGTTCTTTCGGGGTCGATAAAATAAGTACCAGTCGAGCACTGGGCTCGATGTAATCGACTTACTCCCTCCCGACATTTCTGGCCTTGTGAAATCAATATTAACGTGTCTATAACCGTGGCTTTCTGCCAAATTATTTTCTAGTAAATGATTATGATTTGGTGTGGCCATGTAGTTACAAGCACAAGGAGTTTTGTCCTCCACTAAGGGAACTGATAAGCGAGCGGTAAAACAGGAACTCGGAAATGTCGAGATGAGCGTGCGAATTATTGTTGTCACCGGATGTTCTTTATCATCTCTCATCAAATGTATTTCATCCACTACAATCCTATGAGCGAATGAGTCTTTAATCTAAGTGTTTCATTCTCGACTATGCTATCTTATTTTAAGATATAGTCTATCTAGAACTATTTCATTATCCAGTGTCGTCGTAAAATTGGTAGGGCGAGATTTGAGTAAGGTTTGACTGCTGTTTGCAGTATATCTAGCAACCAAGTAAATACTCCATCAACTCAAATTAGCTTTACAATCTATCATTCATTAACAATATTATATTATATTATATTATATTATATTACATTACATTACATTACATTACATTACATTACATTACATTACATTACATTATATTTATTATATTATATTATATTTATTATATTATATTATATTATATTATATTATATTATATCATATCATATCATATCATATCATATCATATCATATCATATCATATCATATCATATCATATCATATATCATATCATATCATATCATATATCATATCATTTTCATATCATATCATATCATATCATATCATATCATATCATATCATATCATAAAGGCGGCGAGCTGGTAGAACTTCAGCACGCCGGGCGAAATGCGTAGCCGTATTTCGTCTGCCGTTACGTTCTGAGTTGAAATTCCGCCGAGGTCGACTTTGCCTTTCATCCTTTCGGGTTCGATAAATTAAGTACAAGTTACGCACTGGGGTCGATGTAATCGACTCAATTCCTTTGTCTGTCCTTGTTTGTTCCCTCTATGTTTAGCCCCTTGTGACAATAAAGAATAAAATATTTTATTATATTCTCGATGTAGGCGTCATGTATTGAACCTGTCACCAAGTGTTAACAACATAGGAACTGTACGACCTCCTTTACTCTTGTGTCTCTTCTTGATTTGGTTGATAACATTTCTCTGTCTTTCAAAAGGTATCAAGACATCTGGTAAGGTAAGTCGCCGATTCTGAAGATTTTAGAAAATGTTGTACTGTATGCTTATGATTCTAAAGTTAGAGAACTTTCTAATAAGGATAGCCACTAGAATCGATGTAGTTGTGATATATTGAATGCAATTTATATATGAAGGTAGTCACTAGGATAGTGATGGTTAGTAAGAATAGTCACTAGTATTGGTGGGTTAGTGATGTGGGAAGAGACACTACATTTTCTGTAAGAAATTAGTAAAAAGCAGAAATGTAGCTGAAATTTTCAAAGGCCTCCAAAACTGATGGAAAGAAAGGAATATATTTCCAGATCCCAACATAGATAAAATAAGTGTTACACAGAGTGGCGTTAATTAGTCACCTAAATGCCAGCTGGTGGTCATCAAACATTAGTAGTGTATTAAGTTTAACATATAAGGCGGCGAGCCTTAGGATTTCTTGGTTTTCTCCGAGTCGATATTGATAAAACTTTTCCTAGCTGATTTTCAAACCATGGTAAAGCCATTGTTATGTTTTCATTATTCCGTGTAACGGCCTTCCTTTTTTATTTCAGATTTTTCAGTTTTTGGGTGAGCCACGCTGATTGCGTCTCTCTTCTCTAAGAACAATGGGATGTGGAAAAGGCCTTAATGATGAAGAAAAGTCTGTCATCATCAAAGAAAGTGCTAAAAGGACCTCTCTTCATGTCATCATGTCATTGCAGAGAAGATAGGTCGTCATGTGAACATGGTTAGACGACTCCTGAAGGACTCTTCGCCAAGAAAGAGACGATTCGATTGTGAAGCCTCCAAGACTATGACAACTAGGGATTTAAGGAATATTGGCTGCAAGCTACATGAGAAACCTGGACAAACAAGCAAAGCCATTTTCGCCACCTCCGGGCTTCCTCATGCACTGAAAACCATCAGAAATCGCATCCTCGGGACCATGGCCTCCGTGCGAGAACCCCTGAAACTGCCTTCTTTAACAGGAGTTTAAGGCTTCAAAGGGGCCCAAAAGTACATGACGTTAGATATGATTTGTGTTCTGTTCACTGACGAAACCAGAGTGACCTTTGACGGACTTAACGGTTGGGCAAATGGCTGGGTCTATTTTGGTGATGAGCGTCACCAGCGTTTACGACAACAACAGGTTGGAGGAGTCATGTTGTTGGCTAGTATCAATCGGAACAGACTTTTTGAGCTAGTCAGAGTGCCTGAAGGGGTTAAAGTGACCACAGCTGCCTACTGCAATCTCCTGAAAGAGTTCTTGGATCCCTAGCTAAATGATATACCGCTATCACTTATAAGGAATCTCATATGCATGCATGACAACGCTCCCTACATCTCTGCTAGGACCACCCAAACATTACTTGGGTCCTACGGCATGGTGTGATGGTGTGGCCGCCAGCATCTCCGGAACTCAACCCTATCGAAAATGTTTGGTCCATTGTTGAAAAAGATGTTTATGCCGATGGAAGCCAATTTACGTCGAAACCTGTCTTATAGTCGACCATCAAAACTGCAGCAGAGACAGTTCAACCTGCTACTATCAAGAAATTAACAGATTCTATGACTAATAGGGTTTTTGAAGTTATCCGTCGAAATGGCGGTCATGCAGCTAATTAATTCATTATGTCCATAAATGTTATAATGGTTTCTGTAAAATATTATAATGGTTTTCTGTTAAATATATACTCAATATATGCTTAATATGTATCATTACCTATCATTTTCTGGAAAAAAAAAATGTCTAGACGGGCTATTTTCATTCAAAAGCTGAAGAATATGAAATAAAAAGAAAGGCTGTTACACAGAATAATGGAAACATAACAACTGTGTTGCCATTGTGTGCAAACCAGCTGGGAAAAGTTTTATCAAAATCGATTCACAGAAAGCGGAGAAATCCTAAATTTCACTCCTAAGCTATTAGTGTGGTTTTGGGTATGTGTGTGTGTATATATATACTCTTTTACTCTTTTACTTGTTTCAGTCATTTGACTGCGCCCATGCTGGAGCACCGCCTTTAGTCGATCAAATCGACCCCAGGACTTCTACTTTGTAAGCCTAGTACTTATTCTATCGGTCTTTTTTGCCGAACCGCTAAGTTACGGGGACGTAGACACACCAGCATCGGTTGTCAAGCGATGTTGGGGGGACAAACACAGACACACAAACATATACACACACCACACACACACACACACTCTCTCACACACAAATACACACACAAACACACACACACACACACACACACAGGGAGAATTCACAAAAAAAAACAATAGACGAAGCAGGTGGTGTAGACAACAAACATGTAGCAGTATAACGTCCGGAAAGTGAAAAAGTCTTTAACGTTTCGAGCCTACGCTCTTCCACAGAAAGGAACACAGAAAGAAACAAGGAGAGAAAATAAAGAATGTGTAGTGGCTAGCGATCTATCATAAATATATGTATGTATGTACGCATGCATGTATGCACTTATGTATGTATGTATGTAGGTATGTATGTATGTATGTATGTATGTATGTATGTATGTATACAAAAAATAAAGTTATATCTTGAGTGACAACAACACTCAAGATATACAACGGACTGGGAATAGAAGTGCTCCAATGAGCTGGATACACTTCTTTATCCATGGGTGCAACGACCACAGGAACACCACAAAACCCAAAGATAGACCGTAGATGATGGACTTCTGTATATCTTATATTTTTGTAAGCTTGTATGTCTATTATATTTTATGTACTATTCGCCGGAATTTTACTCGTGTCTTGATATGCTATATTTTTATTTTATTATCACTATATTTATTCCTCTTATTCTAACAGTTTTAAGCTTGTTATATGCAAAATTTATATTTATATTTATATTTATATTTGTATTTATATATTTATTTGTATATGATACTTATTCACACACACGCGCACGCACACACACATACACGCATAGATATATATATGTGGGTGGGTGTGCGTGTTTAAGTATATTCAGTTTATTTACCAGCAGTCTTGTATCTATGCACAGATTGTATACGTTGCTGCCAGCTTGCCCTATATTTTCCTTTCCGTGCTGTTGATAAGAGGTTTAACCTTGCCTGGATCATTGGATGGACTATATTACTTCGTCAAGCCAGAATGGGAAAAAGTAACAGACCCCTCAGTAAGTAGAATTGTCTTTTTATTCCGTCTCAAGGAACTTACATATTTATTAAATGGTTGCTGTGTAATATCAGAAATAACAGTCAAATTACCCTCATATCTCACCCAGACTCCACGAAAAAGAACGGATACAGTAGTTTTATTCCAGACATTGTATGTCTGAAAATATAACGGGATGGCCATGACTCGAACGTCTTTACCCATTAATCTGCTGAATCATAGCTGACCTAGTGTTAAATATCAACATTTGAACTGCCACATTCAGTTTCCATTTTGTCTGTAGGTGAGTTAATAATTAACGTTTAGGTGTAAAGGTAAGTTGCATTCTGCCTAATTTCGCACAGCGTCAGCAATGTTAGGAGTTAGAGACAAATCGATTACATCAACCCCACTTATTGACTGGTACTTTATTTTATCAATCCCAAAGCAATGAAAAGCAAAGCTAGAATTTGAACTCAGAACGTAAATGAACGGAATAAATGCCGTGAAACATTTCATCCGGCATGCTAAAAATCCTGCCAGCTCGCCGCCTACACAACTGTAGCAGTTTCTGAAGAGGATAAGGAAGTCGATTACAGTACTTGACTGGCACTTATGATATCGGACCCGAAAGGATGAACGGCAGAATCAACCTCGGTGGAATACAATTGTAAGAAGACCGTAGTAAATTTATGATATGAAAATGGACTAAACTGTTACAGCCATTGTTTCGCTTCCAGATTTAAGCCGTTTCACGTAACGTGTTGATTTCTATCAAGTTGATACAGCAGGCATCTCTCGCAATAAGCAAAACTACTGACCAACTTGTCTATCTATTTGTTTAGCTCCAGGTTAACGCTGCCTTATAGGAACTGTTGTTAAATGTATTATTATGAACTTCATGACTAATCACAAATGACTTTAATCGCCAGAGACTGAGCATAATGAGAGTTATAATGGAGTAGGCAGAGTAGTGGGGGTAGGAAGGTAAACGTTATGACGTTCATGTATTGTTTAGGGACATTTGTAGGAGTATTTTCGTCATGGCTTTACTATATTCCTTCAAGTATTCTGTATCTCTCGCTTCATTATCCTACGCGTCATTCTCTAAGACGTTACAGTGTGAACTAAAGGTAATTTCGGTGCTGCTCTTAGCAGGTCGGACAACTAGTTAAGGACCTTTTCGTTGTCCCAGTATTTAGCAAATACCTGGGTTTTTTTCTTCTTTGAATATAGCCAGTTGACAATGCCGGACTATTGTCGAGAGGAATGTTTCGGTATTCGGTCAAGTCACATTTCCTCACTTTACAAATGTCCTTAGACAACGTATAGACATCCTTCCTCCTCCCTTCCTCTTACCTTTCCTTCCTCTCCTCCATTTTTTCCTTTCCACTCCTCCATTTTTTCCTTTCCTCTCCTCTCCCCTCTCCTAGCCCCCTTTTACCTCACCTTCTTCCTTCTGATATTGTTGCTATCGTTGCGTTCCGTTGCAGTGATTCGTCTGAATTTATGACTTGTCATAAAACTAATGTCTGAATTTATGATTGTCATGAAGCTAAAAACTTTCGTAAATTATCATTCATTAACAGATCGATGATTCGTATTTCATATTCAGCATTACACTTTTTCAATTACCAAGACATATGGCACGTGATCTTCCCTGGTTTGGTCCAGCTAAATGTAAATATTAGAAGTCCCTCATGGTCGTTCAAACGGTCTGAAATAGCAGTTAAATCTACCTCAAATCCAAGCCGATTGTTTGAAAAAAGGAAGAAAACACAAGAAAATCATTGCTCATAAACTGCTAAATCAATGTTGCTCCGTAGCTAAACAGCAGCAATAGCAGTAACAACAGCAAGAAGCACATCAAGGAAGTACAGTAAACTGCAACATGAGTAAAAACTCTGGACATTTATTAAGTGTTCTACTGTGCATTTATAGTTCTGCTTCTATCTCTTCTAGGAGTCTGGAAGAGGAACACTGCACGTTAGTCAAGTTCTCAGCATTTTAATCAGTTTTCTATTGTTATCATACTTCGTCAGCATTTGATTCAAACTTTGGGCTTGCCGCTCCAGCAGATATTTTAATTAACTATGATAATAGCAATGCAGGAATTATCTTCTATAATAATACTCCTGTGTTTTTCTCCGTCACAACATATGAATGTGAAAGGAAGGTGCGATGGCAAGTTGGTAGTGGGAGCGTTTCAACTCTGTGTGAGTATGTGTGTGTCTATGTAAAAGGGAGGTATGTGAATGTTTGTTTGTTTGTTTGTTTGTGTGTGTGTGTGTGTTTGTTTGTTTGTTTGTGTGTGGAAGTGGGATGGTGAACATTCAACGCTGAAAAGAAAAAATCAAACAGTGTTTCAACTCTGTGTGAGTATATGTGTGTATGTGTGTGCGTGTACAAGGGAAGTGTGTGAATATTTGTATGTATGAAACAGCATTCTTTCAGTAACAAGCGATGATCATGTCACATCTCAAAAGACAACAACTAGATAATATTGACAAGTATATTAATTTGATTTACCATCCATACTTGTAAATAAAATACTACAATTAGCTATCATTTTTGACGGCACGAGGTCAGCTAGTTTATTATAAAGGATGGCAGTGGTTGTAACAGAAACGTGAGCGGCAGAAAAAATATCACTCAGTATCTTAAATATTGTAATTCGTGTCCTGTGGAGGCACATGACCTAGTGGTTAGAGCAGCGGACTCGTGGTCGAGGGATCGCGGGTTCGAATCTCAGACCGGGCGATGTGTGTGTTTATGAGCGAAACATCTTGCTCCACGCTCCGGTAGAAGGTGATGGCGAACTTCTGCTGACTCTTTCGCCACAACTTTCTCTCACTCTTTCCTCCTGTATCTTGCAGCTCACCTGCGATGGACCAGTGTTCCGTCCAGGTGGGGAATCTATACGCCAAGGAAACCGGGAAACCGGCCCTAATGAGCCAGGCGTGGCTCGAGAAGGAACAAACAACTTCGTGTTCTAAGTTGATATAACTTTTGAGTGGATTTTGTCCTTCATTCTTCCGGAGTCAGTAAGTTTTATTTCCTATTTGCTTTTATCTAGAAATCAAAGGAAATAACTACTATTCCCCTCCAAACTATGATCATGTGACCTGGAGATCAATGTTTTGAAACTAACCTATTTTCCATTACATTTCAGACTCAGAGCCGAGTTGCTGAAACAGAAATATCGTTATAGCAAATATTCTGCTCAATATTCTGCTTGACCATAACCATTTGAGCATGTCCCTTACTGGCTGACAGTATGTGCATCTCTGATCATGAATAGGGGTAGTGGGGGAGAATCTTAGCCGTGTGTTGAGAGGGATTCTTTGGGGGTTTTGAATGTAACAAAAGCAAACTTTGAAGGAAATATTAGCCGTTTCTCATACTTTCTAGGGTTAAGCAAATAGGAAATAACAGTTGCTATCCAAGGATAAAAATCGCGTTAGGCAGTGTAATTATAATGGAATTCTAATTTGTTTTTTCAAGGTATGGAAGAACGCAGCTGTACAAATATTTTTATCCATTGGAATCGGTACCAGTGCATTAGCAACATTATCAAGTTACAACGACTTCCATAACAACTGTCAGAGGTAATACGTTCTCTTACTGTCATTATTTGTGAGTTAGCTGTGGCCAGTTTTTAGGAAGTAGAAATTTTAAGCAAGCATTCTCCCATTTTGTGATTAATAATTTAAAGGAAAAGAGAAGCAATGTTCAATAAAGTCTGACTCTATGAATTAAAAGAAACCCATATTAGATCGATCGTGAAGGGTTGGGGAACATAAAATCTTCAGTCGAGATTTGAAGATTGTGTGCTCCAGGTAGAACATACTTCCACTTATATTAGAGCCAAATGTTCATCCTATTATTCAGTAGTTTATCACATAGCATACAATGTGACAGTCTATGTTGCATTTGCATTGTCCAATGCTTTTAATTTGTGTAAGATTTTGTGGCAGTAACATTCTGGATTGATTTCAAGCATTCTTGACGAAAGTTCGCCTTGTTAAAGTAAATAGCTTTTACCCTCTTGATTGCAACAAGTCTTGAATTAAAGATAGATTTAGATTGATTACCTTTCGGTACCCAGCTGTAGCTATCTTACTACTAGGTGGAGTGGACAGCTGACAATTAATTGCCTTGGTTTTGGACACAGTATACAATGTAGAACATAGAAACATGTGGGTGACCCGTACAGTTTTAAAGTTAATTATCTGGGCTAAAAACATAGCATTATGGTATGTACATATATGTAGCAAGAGTCCGATCTACCTATAAGTAACTGGACAGTTGATATTAGTTATGAACGAGGTACAGAGAGCTGTTATACTACAACCAACAGTCCTCCAAGCTACGTAAAGTTGGGTGGACAGTTGACTGTTGAAGAACATCCACAGTACCATGAAATATACTATATTGTGGTACCTACGTACATCAGGGTGAGATATTAGTTTCAAATTTTGGTACAAGGTCAGCAATTTCGAAGGAGGGGTGAGTCGATTACACCGACCCCAGTACTTAACTGGTACTTATTTTATCGACTCTGAAAGGATGAAAGGCAAAGTCGACCTCAGCGGAATAGGTACTCAGAACGAATAGAAAGAGGAAATGCCGCTAAGCATTTTCTCGGCGTGATAACGATTCTGCCAGTTCGTCGCCTTCTAAAAGGTGGTCGGCAAGCCGCTACACAGAATCGAACACTGTATTTCTCAGAGCTGAGCACTCTGTAACACTAAGCGCAGCAGCCTCAGACATTAAAATAAGATATTAACTATTAACTTCGTAATGTGCATAATGCAATAAATTATACCAATCTGTGAGCTAAAACAATGACAGCTAGGTGAACTAGAACAATGACAATCAACTGTCAAAAGTAAATACAGAACAAGGAAATATGCTATACTGTGTTACCTACATGTTACTATGTGTCAATACCATAAACAGAATACAGTACAGCAAACTACAATACGGTGACAATTATGCACAGCTGTGTGGCGTGGACTATTGACAGTCAAATGTTAACGTCATAAACAGTGTAGATAGCATTCATTGAACGATAGGATATTCAACTGATTGTGCACTGCAACATATTGAAGATAAAAAAAATTGATATCATCAATCTCAGTAATAATATTTCTTGAAGTATTTTTTATTCCTCCTTTTATATGCTGTCTCCGGACTTATTAAAATAAATTCCATTTTGTAAATTATGATTTATTTCTATTCGTTACAGAGATGCCATCATTTTACCAATAATAGACGGATTAACCAGCTTTTTGTCCGGTTTGACATCGTTTAGTATCCTGGGTTACATGGCTCATATTAGTGGAACACATCTTGACAATGTGATATCGAAAGGTACATTAAATATGCTATATCTAAAATTATCAATGTTATTGATATAATTATTCTAATATACCTTAGAGTGACGAGCTGACAGAATCGTTAGCAGACCGGGCAAAATGTTTTGCAGTATTTCGTCTGTCTTCATGTTCTGAGTTCAAATTTCGCCGATATCGAGTTTACCTTTCATCCTTTCGGGGTCGATAAATTAAATGCTAAGGGAAACGCTGGGGTGGATGTAATCGACTAGTCACCTCCACCAAAATTTCAGGCCTTGTGCCTATAGCAGAAAGGAATATTGATATAATTATCTTCAGATACCTTACGGTGGCGAGTTGGCAGAATCATTTGGACGTCAGGCAAAATGTTTAGCGGTATTTCCTCCATCTGAGTTCAAATGCCGGCGGGATCGACTTTACCTTTCCTTCTTTTGGAGTCGATAAAATGAACACCAGCTGAGAACTGGGGATCGATGTAATACTAACCTTGAGCCAAAAATTTGTAACCAGTATCTTAAGATAACTTAACCGTGTTATGGTTAATATGACATTGTTATTGTACAAAATCAACATTTCATCAACCCAACAATTCTTTTTTGTATTTTGCCAGGTCCAGGGATTGCCTTTATAGTTTACCCACAAGCACTTTCAACTTTACCTTTTGCTCAGATCTGGGCAGTAATGTTTTTTGCAATGTTGGTGTTGATTGGCTTAGACAGTCAAGTACGTATTTTGTTGTTATTGTTGTTTTTGTTGCTGTTGTTGTTGTTGTTTTATTGCTGTTGTCTTCTTCTTTTTCTTCCAATGAGGACTCACACCGTTAGCCACAAAGAATAATCTCTAATTCGAGCCTACTCTAAGCTACTAAGAATGCGTATGGAAACTTGAAGATCCACCGACCACACGCGATAGACTGGCGGTTGCACGGGCCCGAAAGCTACGTTGTTATCCACATTCCGTAAACGGTGGCTTTTAACGGATGGAGAGCTGAACCATCCTGGGGTACAGAGGATTCGCAATCTAGACTAGGGTCTGAAAGTTTACCACACCATAGTGGATTACACCATGGTTCCTCTGCTTTGTGGCAGAAAGAATGAGAGAAAGTTGTGGTGAAAGACTACAGCGGGGTTCACTCCCACCACCGTCGGAGTCTCCTGGAGCTTAGGTGTTTTTGCTCAATAAACACTCACAATGCTCGGTCTAGGAATCGAAACCGCGTTCTTACGACCGCGAGTCCGCTGCCCTAACCACTGGGACATTGCGCCTCTACTGTTGCTGTTGTTGCCGTTATTGTTGATATGGTTGCTGCACTTATTGTTGTTGCTGTTGCTACAGTAGAAGTCTGAGATTTCGTAGATAAATAACTGTCTGTGAACAGTCCGAACGCAGGCTTTTACGAGGGGCGTTCAATAAGTAATGCCCCTGACCCACTTGCAGTTGTTTGATCTAGCTGAAATTTTGCACGTGCACTTATTTATACCTCTATAGATTAAGTGACGAATTACAGCTCTGAACTAATTGTGGTTTCTGATTTACAGGTGTTTGAACTGAGTCAAGTGTGAAATGGAGCCTGTTGAGTGTCGAGCAGTGATCTGGTTTTTGTATTTGAAAGGACGCACACCACGGGAGACTTTTGATGAAATGAAAGTAACTTATGGTGATGATGCCCCATCATATGACCTTGTAAAACGCTGGCATTGTGAATTCAAACATAGTCGGAACTCTGTGGAAACAGCTCCCAGATCTGGTCGCCCCCTTCTGCCGTTGATGAGACGTCTGTCCGTCAAGTTGAGGCTGCCATTTTGGAAGATCGACGCATAACTATTCGCCAAATAGCCCATAAGGTCAAGATTAGTACCGGGTCTGTGGAAACTATCATTCATGACCATTTGCTTATGCAAAAGGTGTCTGCCAGATGGATTTCCAGGTTGCTCACACCTTTCCAGAAGCAAGAACGCGTTGAGTGCTCGAGGATGAATTTGGAGATGTGCCAAGAAGATGAGTCAAAATTTTTCAAAAGACTGATCACACAGGATAAAACCTGGGTCCATCACTATGATCCATAGACCAAAGCCCAGTCAATGCAGTGGAAGCACCGTGACTCACCTTCTCCAAAGAAGGCAAGGGTGCAGCCTTCCGCTGACAAGGTTATGCTCACAGTCTTCTGGGACCAGGACGGAGTAGTGATGACAGATTTCCTGGCAAAGGGTACCACAATTACAGGAGCCTATTATGCTTCACTTTTGAGGAAATTAAGAGAAGCTATCAAAATCAAGAGACGGGGCAAGATCAGCAAAGGCATCTTCCTCCTGCAGGACAACGCTCCGGTCCACAACTCGCGTGTCGCCAGATCAGAAGCACAGGCGTGCAGCTATGAACTCCTCCCCTTGCACCCTCTGATTTTCACCTCTTCCCCTTGCACCCTCTGATTTTCACCTCTTCCCACCCATCAAGTTGATTTTGAAAGGAAAGCGTTTCCCAGATGATGCAGCCTTGATTTCTGAAGTCACGTCGTGGTTGGAGGACCAAGCTGGGTTCTTCTACAAAAACGGTCTCCAGAGCTGTATCAAACGATGGGAGAAATGCATAACTCTGGGTAGTTCCTATGTAGGAAAAGACTAATAACTGTGCCAAGTGTCGTTGCTCTACTGCTACGGGAAGTGGGTCAGGGGCATTACTTATTGAACGCCCCTCGTATTCCCTTTTAAAATCCCTTTATTTCCATCGCTTCCAGTTTTTCCTTCCATTATACTCTTCACACCTCTGTAAATTTCGGAGATGAAGGTGTCCAATAGTGTATCAAAATCTCAGAGTCACTATGTATTCATTATTTGGATTTGCTCTCAGCCATTATCAAACTGGGATCTAAGGATTAAAAAAAAACATAACTATAATTTATTTTCATTTAAAACTCCCCGAAAGTGGAATGTTCTCTTCAATGTTCTTTTATTCTTTTATTCATTTATTTGTTTCAGTCATTTAACTGCGGCCATGCCAGTGCACCGCCTTCAGGGGTTTTTAGTCGAACAAACCGACCCCAGTCTTTCTTCTATCGGTCTCTTTTGCTGAACCTGGGGTTGTTTTGATCGACTAAACAGTTCAAGGCGCTGCTCCAGCATGGCTGCAGTCCAATGACTGAAACAAGTAAAAGATTAAAGATAAATTTGAAATTAACCGATTGTTTGATTATTTGATTTTGTGGTTGTTGTTTAGCTCCAAGCCAGATATAATGTGGTAAACTTAGGATAAAAGGCCTACATGTGGCCATCCTATCTTTCGTATTTAGACATAGCATATATAAGTAAATGTCACAGATCGATCTAACTAAATATAGATTTCTTTAAATCTATAATACAAATTCTTCAAAATGTCAATTGTTTTCTCTTTCAGTTTGGTCATATTCAAGTGATTGTTACTGCTATTACAGATGTGTATCCAGAAAAATTTGGCAATCACAAGACTTTGTTAACCGGAATTGTCTGTTTAGTTTGTTTTCTTTTTGGAATCGTTTTAATTACGGAGGTAAGAGACTTCAGTAGGGTTATCAAGGGAGGTAACTCGATTACATAAGAACAACTCCTAATCCTCTTTTACTTTGATATATAGCAGCTGGACTAGCTCTCTTTCATATTTTATTACGACGTTACTTCAGTCCCTGCAAGATGTATTAACATTATTCTACACTAATTTAGGCCTCCGATCCTTTTGTACCACTTTCTTCAATCTTTATTCTTTCTGTTCAATGTCTTTTTATGGTTTCATCAGGAAGAGAAAGCCAGCGGTCGTCATACTCCAGGACATTTAAAAGTGATTGTAGGAAATTTATCGTCGCATCGAACATCTGACAAGAATGTCAACAATAGTGAACCTCGCTAAAATTATCCAAGGAACAAGTAGTGGAGTTAAACGAGATGACGGATTAAGTAAAAAAAAATCCAGCGTCGGTTTCTTCTACATATTTCTTATTTCCAAAGTTTCATTCGCAAGAGTTGGATCGATTTGGGCCTGTAATAGGGAACACTTGCTTTAAGTGCCAGCAGTATGATGGAAACTGAAACTTCATACTTGCAAAGCGAAGTTTTTAATCACAAACACAAAATACAAAACCACCCTTTTACGTACATTCTACTCTTTCTTTCACTATCTCTCTTAGTCTCTCGTCTACATCTGTCTCAAAATTTATTTCCCAAACTTCCAAATAGTACCTTCTCAAAGAGAGCTGTGAATATCTAGAGGTTGATATGAACTATAACGCACTGTACATTCTCAGAAAGCTGCGAAAGAAATTAACTCTTTTGTTCAAGCACTGAAGTATTAAAGATAATTTTCCCAGAATTCTTGATAAACTGCTTCGTTTTTGGATTTGGCTTGCAAGATTCTTTATATGAGTTCGTGCGTTGAAGCATATTCTGTTGTGTCTGGGGAGAGTAATTTTCTTTCTTTGCCTTATGATATAACACACTAACCGGTAAAATTTCCACTTTTAAAAAATTTTTATTTGATAAACTGTGTTAATAGGAAACAAGGAAACTGTTCTAGTGTCTGAAAGGAATCAACTCAAGTTGTAAGGTTTATTAATTTAACCATTCTGTCATTTCACCGGGACCAAACGAATGAGCCACGTCGATAACACAAATAAAAACCTCCGTGTCACAAGAAATGATACGGCTCTTTGTTACAGGGGTCTTTCTTGGCAAGCACACGTCCCTGACATAACAAAAATTGCATAAAAACACTGGCCTTCTTTCAAGGACCAGAAAATATTTGATCCCTCGACGACTGCACACCTTCAAATATAACCCATGATGGAGTCTTACTACTGTCACATCTGACTCGACCAGAGTGGGTTATACCCCAAAACAAAGTTTCTCATACGTTCCAAAAGATAGCAGTACTCACCCCATTAAATATTACATTAAAATATTCGAATCGCTCCTCTGTAAGTCTGTTTATTGTTCTGGCAAAGAAGTGTTTATCGCCTTAAATATTATAATATACGCGACATATCTAATATTTAAGGAAGTTGTTTGCTGCCTTAAATATTTTATAACAGACCTCACAGTTCTAAATCTGAAATATGTACTGCCTTAAACATTGAATAGTGCGACACAGTTTTAAATCTCCAGTGCTTATTGCTTTAAATATATAACATATTACTAAAGTGCTTCTTGCCTTAAATATTCTTTTCTACTCTAGGCACAAGGCCCGAAATTTTGTGGAAGGGGTTCAGTCAATTACATCGATCCCAGTTCGCAACTGGTACTTAATTTATCAACTGCGAAAGGATGAAAGGCAAAATCGACCTCGGCGGAATTTGAACAAAGAACGTAAAGACAGACGAAATATCTATTACTTTACTACCCACAAGGGGCTAAACACAGAGAGGACAAACAAGGACAGACAAACGGATTAAGTCGATTATATCGACCCCAGTGCGTAACTGGTACTTAATTTATCGACCCCGAAAGGATGAAAGGCAAAGTCGACCTCGGCGGAATTTGAACTCACAACGTAACGCAGACGAAATACCGTAAAGCATTTCACCCGGCGTGCTAACGTTTCTGCCAGCTCGCCGCCTTTCGCTCGGCGTGCTAACGTTTCTTATTTCTTTATTGTCCACAAGGGACTGAACATAGAGGGGACAAACAAGGACAGACAAAGGGATTAAGCCGATTAGATCGACCCCAGTGCGTAACTGGCACTTAATTTGTCGACCCCGGAAGGATGAAAGGCAAAGTCGACCTCGGCAGAACGTAGCGACAGAGGAAATACCTATTTCTTTACTACCCACAAGGGGCTAAACACAGAGAGGACAAACAAGGACTGACAAACGAATTAAGTCGATTATATCGACCCCAGTGCGTAAATGGTACTTATTTAATCGACCCCGAATGGATTAAAGCGGCAGACGAAATACAGCTACGCATTTCGCCCGGCGTGCTAACGTTTCTGCCAGCTCGCCGCCTTTCCTGCCTTAAATATTATATAACATACCTCATAGTTCTACATCTGAAATGCTTACTGCCTTAAACAAAATATAACATACGTAACTGTTCTGAGTCCGATGTGTTTACTCCTTAAACATTGTACACCATAATGAAAACAATGTTATAAAGGATTAATAGGTTTTAACTTCAGGACCAGAAAATATCTTTTCTTTTGAACCGTTGCCGAATTTCCTTAATACAATCCCCAATCAGGAACCTTTCACATACCTGATAGATACCCACCCCTAAAAATAAAAGAATACGTGGCTGATTGGTTAAATTTACTTTTTATTACGCTCACACTGCACAACGCTATGCCTACATTCTCTCTCCCTCTCATACTCCTCTCTCTCCAACCCCTCTCTCTCCTACTCTCTGTCTCCTACCGCCTCTCTCGCTTACTCTCTCTCTCCTACACCTCTCTCTCTTACTCCATCTCTCTCTCCTACTCCCTCTCTCTTTCCTACCCCTTCTCTGTTTCTTCCATGTGTCTCTTTCTGCTGTACTATAATAGCGCCTGAACTTCAAAGCTATTAAATATATTCTGCTCATTTGGTTCGCTCAATTCTTGCCACTCAAACAACTCTTATGAAAAAAATGCATTCGATGCTTAGCCCGTCACAGAACTGCAGCCTTCGGCTCACATTCTCCCGACATGAATCTATACGAATGATGATCAATGAGTTCATTCCAGCTGCAAGAGTCTTGTATTATCTTTAAGTGTCTAGGATTACATTACATAATAAGTTCTCCCCATTTTAAAGATTATAAATGTACTTCGAAGGAAATTTTGTTACTGTTTATAGGCGTGAGCAGCCTTCTTTGATGTTGAAGGAAGTGAAACTGTTGATATAACGAGAGAAGATATGTTAGTCAACGTGTGGTTATATATTGGGCCATCCCCCAAAAATAATGCGTTTTTTTTAAATACTTCTTTCATTTTTCAAAATTAAGATATCTGACGTGTTGTTATAATATGTGGATTACTTGTGAAGTGACACTAATAAGTGTTGCTGTGTATTTCTAGGGTGGACTCTACGTCTTACAAATAATAGACTGGTACTGTGCTAGTCTTACTCTGATGTTGATATTGTTTCTTGAAATCATTGCAGTTGCCTGGGTTTACGGTAAGATCATCATCATTATCATTATATCGTCATCGTCGTCGTCGTCGTTGTCGTCATCATCATCATCATCATCATCATCATCATCAATCCCCTCCTACTTATCATCATCCTCATCATCTTCGTCATCGTCAACATCATTAGCATCTTCATCATCGTCAACATCATTATTGTCCTAATGAGAATTTTGTCCATTTTCATTCGCTTCTATGCCAGTG
>NC_043002.1:33548840-33581340 GCF_006345805.1 Octopus sinensis | reverse complement strand
ATGATTCAATACAACAGTAATTATGAAAGCATATCACATATACACAAGTGAAAATTACCTTCATTCCCATACTACAAAAATTGATATATGAAAATCCTTTTAAATTAATTTCGATATTAAATATTACGTTTAGAATATAATCACTTTATAATAATGCCTTTTCTGGACAGCCTTACTACATGCTTTCAGGCTGCCTATAGAAACAGCCAAAAATGACTATATTCTTTCCCCAATAAAATTAGATGTGTACATATGAAGCATATAAAACATTAATGAACTAGCCTGATTAGATAATTAACTAAAAAGAAAAAGGGAAGCAACTAAAAAGGAATTAGCAAAAAGCGTAGAAAGCAAGTAAAGCTGAAAGTGAAAATTAATAAAAGTTAGACTTACTTAAGTGCACTAGCATATTAAAAATAATTTTATCAATTAAATATTAAAGTTTAAAAATAATTTGTAAAATATAAGCACTTTTGACTAATGCCTTCTCTGAACAGCCTTACTACGTACATGACTTCAGTACTGCCCATACAGACACAGCTAGAAATGCCTATATTCTATCAAGTGAATTTTGGATTTTAAAGAAAATAAAGATAAAAAAATTATTCAAATTTATTATCTTGCAATTATTAATAAATGATATGCATGTTTATAAGCAAGAAATTATTGATTTCATAAGAAGGAACAACAACTACAGTATAATCATCTTGAATTTGCAATATGGCTCACCAAACGATAGTAAATTGCAAGAACCCAAAATGTTCAGTCACCAGGCTCACCTTAAATCACATAGATCTTGTGTTGATGAAAACATATATAAAATGTTTCATTAAAGACGATATGGACATGCAAGAGGATCTACCAAAAACCACCAACGAAGAAGCACTATTAGTTTCCTTCGATGTCATCAACCTATACACCAACATTCCACATGACTACGGAATAGAGGCAATAAAGTTCTGGTTAGAAAAATACTCCGAAGTTCCCCCGGACCCCATAAACCTAGATTTTTGTCATTGAATCTCTGAAGTTCATCCTACAAAACAATTACTTCCTATTCGATGAAACATGCTATCACCAAAAATGCGGTATTGCGATGGGAACAAAAGCAACGACTGTCCTTGCGAACCTAATAATGGGTTTCTTTGAATCTACTCTATATGAATTTTCGCTCCAAAAATTTGGATCCCTATTCCACCAGTATATAAGAGAAAACTGGAGAAGGTACTTAGACGATTGTTTTATCATCAGGAATGAAACCTATGATATCCTTCACTGAACAATATAAACGCCAATATTCAATTTACAATGGAATATAGCAATGAACAGCTCCCATTTCTGGACATTTTGATTATAAAAAAATCCAACAATGAAATTGCCACCGACATCTACCACAAACCAACATATTCAAAACAGTATCTCCTTTTCAGCTCAAAATAAATATCCCATTCAATCTAGCAAAACATCTGTACAATTGTATCTGATACAGCTACTCGGGAATTTCGCCTACAGGACCTCAAAATAACACTCATTGAACGCCAATACCCACCCGCATTGATAGACCATGGAACTAGACACAAACACATTAAAGACAACAAAACACAACACCATGCCTCACTTTAAATCACTCCCATTCATATCAACCCACAACCCTTAGAAACAATGAAGCATACAACACAATCGTACAAAATCTCCCTCTGCTCATTCACGATCCAAAAAGGAACAACATTCTGAATACACATAAACTCCTCAAATGCAAAAGACAACGCAAATCACTTCAGAAACATCTAACAAATGCAAAACTGTAGTCAACACATACGATACCAACAGCTAAAGAAATGCGGACGACCTAATTGGGGTACATGTCCAAACCTAAGGCTCACATTCCAGCAAGGAGAAAAATATTTAATTAAAACCAACTTCACATGTGCCTCTCAGAAACTAATTTATGTCGTAGCCTGCTCAGGTTGTGGCCACAATTATGTAGGCCAAACGAGCCTTACTTTGAGATGCAGAGTTACACTACATAAAGAACAGATTCATTTTCTTCAATACAGGCAGATAGCTCTGAGCGAACATATTGACATATGCGCAAGAAATAAAACACCGAATTTTCATATTTTCCCATTATACCAATACAAGGATTCAATCTCCTTACAAGAACGCCTAAACAAGGAAAATCTGTTTATACAAAAGAACAGACCACACCTTAATATACAAACTTGACAACCTGATCCCTACGCTTTGCTATTTCAAAATCAAATTTATTTACCACTATTCAATGATGCTGAGGAGGTAGTTGTCCCCCTTACCACCTGTTGACTCCCTTTATCCACTCTTTCCATTCATTTTTACTTCTCAAGAAATGCAAAATGGCGTGATTCCTTATCTCAAGGAATTATTACTTTACAATGACTCTTGAAAAGCTAATGTAAATAGCGAAAACCGGCTGGATATCACTACATTTTATCAGACTTTTACCATCCATAAAATATGTATACATATTTTTTTATAAAGAGGTATTAAAACTTTGTGAAATGAAGGCATTTCTCTTCCCCGCTTTTGTATGTTTTCGACATATTTTCGCTTCATAATTTTGCCATGTGGTGTATACTGATTCTCGAGCATTTTTGCACCTTTTATATTTCTCCTATATATACATATATATATATATATACACACACACACACACACACATATATATATATATATATATATATATATACATGCATACATATATATACATATATATATACATTTATATATATATATATATATATATATATATACATGCATACATATATACATATATATATACATTTATATATATATATATATATATATAATATATATATATATACATGCATACATATATATACATATATATATACATTTATATATATATATATATATATATATATATATATATATATAATATATATATAAATATACACATATATACATATATATACAAATGCATACATATATATATATATATATATATATATATATATATATAATATATATATATATATATATAAAATATCATGAACTTCATTAGCCCACAGATATTTTCTACTACAATGTATGAACAATTGCAGAAGAACCTATTTCTGTAGTAAACATTTTCCTAGAAGAGGGCATGCTTTCTATTGTGGCAGTTGCGATTATTTTCATTATTGTCAACGGAATTTTGGTTTAGTTTCGCTTGGTTGGAAGTAGCTATTATTTAAGAGAAGTTATGCGTCGTAGAGTAAGACATTTTTATGATATTATTATGCATTAGTTTGTATTTTTTGTATTTTTTATCAGCTAGACGGAAAATATTTTCGTAAAAGTTGAAATAGACTTTTGCTAACGGGTTTTTACTTGTATGGTGGTTTGTCCCATATACTTCTTTTTCTCTTTCTGTGGAGTTATATAACTTTCATATATATATATATATATATATATATATATATATGTACATACACATATATGTACGTTTTTGCACGCGCGTCTTGTTCGTATATACTTGCCAAATGGACGTTCAACCGTCTTTCTTTAGTTGTGTTAAAGGAAGGGGTAATTATTACATAAGACTTTAGACATAACTCGTTTCCTAGATAAATACTTATTTCTAGTCAGTTCTTCCCAAATTTCCTTGAGTATTAAAACTTATGAAATCGTATTTTCACAGTCGGCCATATTACGAACCATATATCAAGAGCATCACCACCTATATCTAACAGCTACCCACCACACTCAACTACCACATATTTCCATATTTCTATCACCACTATCACCCGAGTGTATCACATACACTTCCCCGTCCACCATACATTAGAGTCAACAACCACACCAATCATATTTCGTTACCACGGTGAAGCATCACCCCAACTATGTCTTCTACTCCACATCATTACCAAAATACACCATAGTAAACCAACACCCCAATAACATTTATATACAACAGTTAACCAGCGCCAAAACTATATCCTCCACTCTAGACAATAGACACCGTACGCCATGAATCATACATCACAGTCAGTTACAACTTCGACTATATTTCTACACCACAACTATTGCGATAACTATATCCGCAATGCTTTATCATCACCGCTATAAACAACGCCCATACCCCACAGCTACCTGCAAATTGTATTTTTTTTCCTTACAACTATCAACCCAACTATATTCCCCGTTCTGCACCATCATCGTTACACATTGTTCTACGAAATATAATTATCTCCGATTTCTATATTTATTTGTTCAAGAATAATCGGGTTATCTTGTTATTCTATTGCCGTTTGATGAGTTCCTAATGAAGCACAGTTTTTGATCACGGTTTGCTGGAGCGGATTTATGTATACAGATACACAGACACTGACACACATACACATAGATACACACACTCATACATACACGCACACTCTCGGTAATACGCGCATACAAGGACTATTCGTTTACGACTATAAACATACACTGTGGGGCGAATACTGAATATGATTATATACTCTTATGGATATATACATATGAGCATGCAGACAAAAAAATATATACATAGACGCATGCATACATACAAGCATGTATGCTTATGTTCGTATATGTGTTCATACTTATGTGAATTTAACCATGTACGCATGAACGGTTTTCATGGGCCCTTTATTTCAAATCTCTTACCCTTACTGCTTTGCTATTTTTTTCATACACGATCCCTTTCTAATACCCTTCAATTGGCTACCACACTAAATACACCATCATCACCACCACCACCACCACCACCACCATCATCATCATCATCATCATCATCATCATCATCATCATCATCATCATCGTCGTCGTCGTCGTCATCATCACTCCCTGTTTTGCTTTATATACATATATGTATATATAACTGTGTGTTTGTGTATATATATATATATACATATATATATATATATATATATATATATATATATATATATATATATAAAATCAAATATCATATGTTATATAGATATATAGGCACAGGAGAGGTTTTTGGTAAGTAGCTTGCCTACCAACTACATGGTTCCGTGTTCAGTTCTACTGCGTGGAACCTTGGGCAGGTCTCTTCAACTATGGCCACGGGCCAACCAAAGGAGATTTGGTAGACGGAAACTGAAAGAAGCCCGTCGTATATATATGTGTGTGTGTGCGTGCGTGTGTGTGTGTGCGTGCGTATCTTTGTGTGTATGGGTTTGCCCCCCCATCACTTGACAACCGATGTTGGTGTCTTTACGTCTCCATAACCTAGCTTTTCGGCAAAAGACACCGATAGAATAAGTACTAGGCTTACAAAGAACAAGCCATAGGGGTCGATTTGTTCGACTAAAGGCGGTACTCCAGCATGGCCGCAGTCAAATGACATGAAAATAAAATAAAAGAATATACACACACTCAGAATACACCTACTCAGGGGCCTACGCAGAGTTGCAGAAAGTGTATGGAGAGGAGTGTATGAGCCGCACACAAGTGTACGAGTGGTTCAGACGTTTTCCAAGATGACCGAAAAAATGTCGATAGTGACGAACGATCTGGGAGACCTGCAAACAGCAGAACTGAAAAAAAAACATCGCAGACGTGCGTGCAACTGAGAGGAAATCGAATCGACATCCGTGAGTAATCAGAGGATGTGCAGATTAGTTACGGCTCAGTTTAGTCCATTATCACTGAAGATTTGGATATGAGACGCGTATCTGCCAAGTTTGTGCGAAAAGTGTAAAACTGTAGACCCCCCCCCCCAAAAAAAACACTCGGATTTCAGTTGAACAAGATCTCCTTGAATGTGCTGAGAACAATCAAAACTTTTTGAAAACGGTCGTAACGGGTGACGAATCGTGGGTCTATGGCTATGACCCTGCAACAATGGTTCAGTCTTCGCAGTGGAAGACCCCAATTTCTCATGAGTCGAAGTAATGTGAAGGTACTGTTGACCGTTTACTTTGGCTACAAGGGGATCGTTCATGGAGTATACGCCACCTGGCCAGGCAATAAACAAGTAGAACTACCATAACGTTTTGCGGCGTTTGCGGGATGCTATTCGCTGGAGAAGGCCTCAATTGCATGTGTCCGGTGTGTGGCAATTGTACCCTGACAATGCACCTGCCCATTCAGCGCAGCTTGTTCAGCAGTTTTTGACTAGACACAACGTTCCCCACGTCCAACAGCCACCGTATTCCCCAGATCTCGCCCATTGCCAATTTTTTCTCTTTCCAAAAATCAGATTCAGCTCGAAAGGAAGAAAATTTCAGGACGTCGAGGAAATGAAAGTGAATGCAACAAGGCAGCTGCTGATTATCCCATAAAACGAGTTCCAGGAATACTCCAATCAATAGAAACAGCGCTGGATTAAGTGTATGGCTTTCGAAAGGGACTACTTTGAACGAGATTAAATGCCAAATTGGTACGTGTTGTAGCTTTGTTTTTATAGCATCAATTTAGACCTTGTACACACACACACACACACACATATATATATATATATATATATATACACAAATCCCCAAAATGGAACAAGAACGCAACAGATGACAATAAAACATCCGGACAGATAGATGATACAAAAACAGGCAGGAAAAACAACAAAAAGGGACAGGAAAAAACAAGGACGGGCCATTCGTGGCCTTCACTCCTCAGTCAAGTTTCCTGATTATCCCTACAATTTGGGCCGGTTACACTTGAGACTATTCAAATCTCGCTGGCCCCCAAAATCTAAGCTGTCCATATTTCGTTGCTTTTCCCGTCCTTCTTTTTATCATCTATCTATCCGATCACAGGACTTGTTCTTTGTAAGCCTAGTCCTTCTTCTATCGGTCTCTTTTGCCGAACCGCTATCATAAGGACTTAAACACACCAACATCGGTTGTTAAGCAATGGTAGAGGGACAAATTTAGACACAAAGATACGCATATATAAATAAACACGCACGTACGCGCGCGACATAGGCACATATATACACACGATGAGCTTTCAATTTCTATCTACCAAATCCACTCACAAGGCTTTGGCCGGCCCTAGGCAATAGTAGAAGACACTTTCCCAAGGTTCCACGCAGTGGGACTGAACCACGAACCATATGGTTAGGAAGCAAGCTTCTTAACACACATCCACGCTTGTATGTATGTGTGTATGCATGTATGTATGTATGTATGTATGTATGTATGTATGTATGTATGTATGTATGCATGTATGTATGCATGCATGTATGTATGTATGTATGTATGTTTGTATGTATGTATGTATGTATGTATGTATGCATGCATGCATGCATGTATGTATGTATGTGTGTGTGTATGTATGTATATATAAAACATTAAAATTGGATTTTGATTGGCTATCATTGAATAGGTTTCTTTTAATGCCTGTAAATTATCGGTGCATATATGCATGTTGTTTATAACTCTCTCTCTCTCTCTATCTCGTTCTCCACTCTCTCTTTGACCATCCTCTTTCTCTACCTTTCCTGTTATAATATTTCCGACATTGTATTGTTCCACTTTTTAATTTGAACGTATTTACACAAAGCGGAAACTTTTTGCCCTAATCCTTTAAAGATAAACAACAATACTGATATTTATTGTACTTTCACACTGTTGATTGTTCATTATTGCATTCACCTGGAAATGGACTTGCTATACAAAATACATGCACACTTTCCTATAGATAAAAAGAAAATTATGTAGAGTATACATTTATCATCAGATAGAATTTTATCTATCTATCTATCTATCTATCTATCTATCTATCTATCTATCTATCTATCTATCTATCTATCTATCTATCTATCCATCCATCTATCTATCTATCTATCTATCTATCTATCTATCTATCTATCTATCTATCTATCTATCTATCTATCTATCTATCTATCTATTTGTCTGTCTATCTATCTATCGATCTATCTATCTATCTATCTATCTATCTATCTATCTATCTATCTATCTATCTATCTATCTATCTATTTGTCTGTCTGTCTATCTATCTATCTATCTATCTATCTATCTATCTATCTATCTATCTATCTACTTTATTCACTTTTCCACGTAAAAGTGCGTGTAAATGTATTCATTTGTTGCTTGGCGTTTCTGTGATCAGAGCGGCATCAATCAATGACTGGCGTTAATTATATTGATCTGCTACATTATTTTATCATTCCTGGGAGATTCAATAGAAATGCCAACATCAGCGGAATTTGAACTCGGAATATAAAGGACCGTAACTAATTACCTCAAGCCACTTTGTACTCACCGGAGTCTGTCTATCTCCTTAGACTGTATATTTACACAATCAATCAAACAATCAATCAATCAATTGATACTCACACATATATCTTACGTTCTAGATAAAATTGCTTTTAAAAAAGGTAAGTTTAAATATTTCACTATTATATCTTATTTTAAACGACATGGCGTGTTTAATATTTAGTTTTTATTTTTTTCTACAAATCTGCTGAGATGACTAACACCCCTCACTTGCAAAATATTCCTTACTCCAGCATTAAAAAAATCCTTTTATTTTAAATATAATTACTATGGGAGGAAGCCTCTAGAAAGTAATTAACAAATATTAATTCTTTAGTTTAATTGCATAGACACCGGAGTAAGGACAAAGTATTGGTCCTCTTTTAAAGTTTTTTTTACATTGGTGGGAAGAAAGTAAGAAGTTATTAGCAAATAGGAGACATGGCTCGAATACAGATTGGAATCCCCTAAAAATGCTCATGATGAGAAACGTTTGGGACGTCCACACAAATACGTCCATCTAGTTTAACTTACACAATTTTAGCCGACCAGAGCCAGCTACAGTAGAAAACAATTATTGAGCAGTGGGATCGAACCTGGAAGTAAAACGAATTGCTTTAGCGAATTCTCTTAACCATGCGACTATACATGTATAGTCGCAGTTTATAGAAAACACTACATCTTATTAGATCGGAGAACGTTTGTTTTACCCCTTTTTGTATTATATTATCTCTGGGTTTGCGAAAAATTTAAGCTTCCTCGGTCATAATGAATATATAGACGAGTAACATTCTCCTCTGCAACTCCAATATCAACTCCCTGTTAAGTTACGACCATCTCTGTTTTGTTTATTTGACATCTTTCACTTGCAATGCGTTCTTCATTTTCTGACAAAAAATAAAATAGTCATCAAATAATACCCTACTATTTAAAGAAAACGGAAGGAACATTTCAGTAATCTAGTCCTAGATACTCTTAAAATAATTGGTTACTCTTGAAGTGATTTTCATCAGAGGTCTACTCAGTCAACCTTTACTTAAGCCTAAACAGCTTTACATGGTTTACCAAAACTCTGGTTGAAGTAATGATAGATAATAATAGATACGTGGCAGAGGCGAGACAAAATGCAGTGCAGATAATAATAATGATGGCACAAGGAGCCAGCTATATTAGAGGTAAATTTAGTCGATTACATTGACCTTTGTGCCCATCTGGTACTTATTTCATCGACTCTGATACCGATAAGCATTTTGTCCTGGGCGGTAACGATTCTGCCAGCTCGCCGCCTTAACAACGATAATAATAATATTAATAATAATCTTTTCTACGATAGGCACAAGGCCTGAAATTTGGGGCGGATACTTATCGATTACATCGACCCCAGCGTTCCACTGGTACTTAATTTATCGACCCCGAAAGGATGAACGGTAAAGCCGACCTCGGCGGAATTATGAAATTAATAATAATGTTAATGATTACATACTCAACTAACGAAGAAAGAAAGGAAGGGAACAGAGGTTTTTTAAACGTAGAGGATACTATCAGCATTTCAATGTTCGCTTTGAAGACGTTAAGAAGATAAAAAAGGCTGTGGCAAAGGTTCTGGGCACCTTCACTTTGGAGGACTTCCGTGGTGCTTTCACAAAGCGGTTGGAGCGCTACAAGTCCATTTAAGTCAGAAGATCCTATTTGGAAGGAGATTAGAGTTTTGTACTTCTTTGAAATTAATAAATATCTGCTCTATATTTAAGAGATGAGGAATTATGTACATTATTTACATTATTTACATTCGACGGATATTTGTCTTCATCTTGTTCTCATATGCCCGCGGGCATATGGTGTAGTGGTTAAGAGCGCGGGCTACTAACCCCAAGATTCCAAGTTCGATTCCAAGCAGTGACCTGAGGACTAACAACAACAACAACAATAATAGTAGTAGTAGTCGTAGTAGTAGTAGTAGAAATAATAATAATAATAATAATAATAATAATAATAATAATAATAATAATAATAATAAGATTGGAAGTGTTATCATATACATTGTTATGTCTTGGTATAATAGATGGCTACAGCAAATATTCTGCTCAATACCACAAATTTGCTTGTCAGTTGCTTGACCTTAATCAGTTGAGCATGTCCCTTAGTGGCCGACAAAATGTACATCTCTGATCACGAGCAGAAGTAGTGGGGGAGCATCATAGCCATGTGTTGAGAGAGATTCTTTGGGGTTTGAATAATTCACCTTTGGAAACATGGGTGTTTTGTTCAACATCTTTAAACAACCCTTAATCAGGGACCTTTTGAGCGGGATGGGTTACTCGACCAGAAGAAAATTCTAACTGGGCCCCACCTGCAAGGTCATGTGATATGAGATCACCATGTCGCACACATATGGTTGTGATGCATGTGTCGGGTGTACCCTTATCAGACGGGTAGTCATGATGGGTATAATGGGCTTCATATATTTTGCTCCAGTGTCACTTTGATCGCATGCACTGCTCTCTCACTCAATAATAATAATGATAATAATAATAATAATAATAATAATAATAATAATAATAATAATAATAACAACATCGAAAAATACCTTAGGAATGAGAACCCAGGTTCGAAATTTCCCCAAGATACCTGAAGAAGGCTGGAGAGTATATCAGCCGAAACGTTGTGTTAACAACAAAGATAAGGACAAATATCCGTCGAATGTAAATAATGTAAATAAAATAATAAATATCTGTCCTGAAAATGTCTCAAAATTTCTTGAATACACCTTGTATTTTGTGCAAGATTAGAAAGGATGATGCACAACATATTTCATCGATATGCCAGTAGTAATTCTGTCTTTTTGCAGTTGGAGACATGACTGATATGCTTCATTTATAACAGGGCAGATTTGATGTGAAGAGTCTAAGTTAGATAATTTTTACCTGCTGAACGTTGAGGAAGGAGCAGTGTCCATAACCTGTTAGGTCAGAATGGTTTATGTTATTAATGATTTGAACCTTTGCAAGTCAACACCAACAGTAAATATATGAGGAGTGGAGAAACTAGAGTGCCAACATATTTCGAAGGAAGAACTGGGTTTATGATTAATGTGGGGCCTGGTGGGGTTGGTTACAAGAAGGGTGATAAGTGAAGAGATGAGTGAAGACGGCATGAGCTCAACCAGATCCGAAGACAGAGGCCATTATAGTAACCGTGGATAAATTTTTATGTACCGAGTTCAAATCCCACCTACGTTGACCTCGTTCATTTCTTAAAGGTTGATACAAAATACAACTCAAGTGCTGGAGTTGAATTAACAGTCCATTCAAATTTGAGGTTGTATGCCTATGTTAGGGACTAAATAATATGGGTATGCACTCAATACGAGTATGTGCACAATACTACTTGCTATGAATGTTTTGAAAATGAGTTAATAGATTTAGTGAAAATTAGTTAAATCTTGCAAACTCGGATTCGAACCTTCTTATAGAACGTAATAATCTAGAGTCAAATGAAAATAGAAGTTTTACTTAGCGATTTGTTTGAGTGTGCCAATCTTACAAATGTGACTCTTTATATATGTCCCTGCTATTATTGTTACACCTCATATGTGTCACTGCTATAATTTTGACTCTTTACATGTGTCCCTGCTATACCTGTAATACTTTATATGCTACTGCTACAAATGTGACATTTGTTTAATTTAGAAACACGTTTTAGAAGTAAACGCAAATGTAGATTATAACTAAAAGAAATGTCTAGTAACCATAAATATATCGTTGTGCCGCAAATGAAAGTGTTTTTGTTTTTACTCCAAGATTGAGTATATTAAGTGAACAAACACAAAGATCGGATCTAAATCGCAGATTTTATATTACAGCGTTCTCATATGACACGAATTTATTCCTAACAATGACAAGAGGCCACAGATTTCTGGGGATGAATATAGATTATTCAAAAGGATGAAAGCAAAGTTGACTTCGATGTACTTTGAGCGTAAAAGGTAAAGGACCGAAACAAATTATCAAATAGCATTTTGTCTGGAACTATAGTGATTGTGCAAGCTCTTGGAAATTGCCATTATAAACTCTTTCTCGGCGATACACAGTAGAGTCCGAAGAGCTCGTTTTTAAACATATATGTTGCTATTGTCCAAACCCCCAAATAGTTCACATCAACGCTACACACATACATACATACATACATACATACATACATACATACATACATACATACATACATACATGCATGCATGCATGCATACATACATACATACATACATACATACATACATACATACATACATGACCCACAATGTGCTTGCAGTGCCAGTACTCATACGAACATTTGGGCTGCTTGATTGGACGCTTGAGATCTGAGCCATCGATGTGAAAACTCGAAAAATACTAACAAGCACACATAGTTTCCATATAAACAGTGACGTAGACCGCCTCTACCCAAAACAGAAGCAAGGCGGCAGAGGCTTAACATCGATCCAAAATGCCTTTGAATGCCGTATCATATCCCTTCGATGACATCTTTTAACCAGTAAGTGTCGAAGTGTATCCCTTGACCAAGTTTGCATACATGAGGCTGATAACACCATAAAACTTGGAAGGTGGCTCCTTGAGCAGCATTCCTTGTCTGACAACCTTAAATACATGTCCAAAGAAGTCGCACGACTATACCGCAACGTATAAGATGAAAGGACGAACGTATATGAGCAGAAGACCATGGATATGTTAGTAGAAAGCTCCGAGATGATAGTAACATTGATCACGAAACCAGTCTATCATGGACCCACAACCAGATTACTACCTCCCACTTCGAAGGGTATGCATTTGCAATCAAGGAACAGGAAATATCAACTAAATACCTGATGCACAAAAGGGACAGAGATGCAGGAAAAACAGTATGATGTTACAACCGATGCTGACTTTGTGAAGTTAACACCAAAGATGTCACCTCCATCATAAGCCGTTGTCCGAAAATGTAATCACGTAATTATCTACCGATGAGACATAATGTTGTTGCTAGAACACTGTATAACGAGATCCATCGAAAGGATAAACCCGAGGACAAAGAAATAAGAACCCACAGTGTGGTAGAAAGGATAGCCAATCATAATAAAAAGGAGTAATGGTAGAATGTTCCAGTGAGAATCTCAATAAAATGTAAACACAATAGACCTGACATATTGATTTGAGATAGAGAAGAGAGACTGTGTACAGTTGTGGAAATTAGCTGCCCAGCGGATGTTTACATAAAGCTGAAAATCCGTGAGATAGAGCTATTAAGAAAAATGCAGTTATTCTATTTAGATTACAAGTTCAGGTTTATAACTCTGATTATTGGAGCACTGGGATATGTAACACATAAATACCAATCTTGAGAAATTAGGCTCCTCAAAACTAGAATGGAGAAAGCTGATTCGAAGACTACAGATTCAATCCATTATAGGAACTGTAAAAATCTAAACAACTTTCCGGAAGAATATCATTTAAGTATATATGAGTATGTCTAGATATGCAAGTTTATGCATAAGAAGACATAAAACAAAGCACAAATCTGTACTATACATGCATGCATGCATGCATACATACATACATACATACATACATACATACATACATACATACATACATACATACATACATACATATGTACGTACATTCATATATAAATTCATATAAAAATACCCTGTTGCTGATGTTGAAATTCCAATGAAGGAACTTTGGATCTAGGTTAGAAACTGACCCTTTCTCTATTGGCATGAAATCTTGAAATAAACTGAAAAATGAGACATACATACGAGATGGTTTCAAAGAGTTCCCGGCCTAGTTCTGTAGCGCGCCAACAAATGGCAGTACACGATTGCGTGCGTAGTGAGAACTAGTAGTGACCTTTATGAGGCAGTGTGCCAAGTGACACCGCTGTTTACTTCGCAAGTTGTGAAATTTGCGTTTTTGTGATCACCTGTATGCTGTAGTCTGCGATTTTTGTCATGGACAAGAAGTTGAAACAAAGAGCCAACGTGAAATTTTGCGTTAAACTTGGTAAATCTGCCACAGGGGCATTGAGCATACTTCGGCAAGCTTACGGCGACGAGGCGATGGTTCGTAAGCAATGTTTTCAAAGGATTATCACTGGTGACGAGAGTTGGGTCTACAGTTATGACCCTGAAACGAAGCAGCAGTCATCACAATGGAAGAGTTTTTCATCTCCACGATCGAAGAGAGCACGACAGAGTCGCAGATCAATCGAGAGCATGCTCATCGTGTTTTTCGACATCCGCGACATTGTGCAGGGCCAGACCGTCAATCGAGAGTTCTACTTCGACGTTTTGAAGCGTTTGAGGAAGGACATACTACGAAAGCGATTGAATCTATGGAGTGCGAAGAATTGGATTCTTCACGACACCCTGCCACCGAGCTCTTCTCATTCGTGAGTTTCTCTCCGAAAATAACATGGTATCGCTTTCGCACTTGCCCTGTTCATCGGATTTAGCACCTGCAGATTTCCATCTTTTCCCTAAGATGAAAACGTAGCTAAAAATCGCCGTTTTAACACCGTTGTAGAGATTCAGAGTGAATCGCAGAAGGTCCTCGAATCGCTTCCGGAAAACGACTTCCAGGCCGGATTCCAACAGTGGCAGAAACGCGTGGACAGGTGTATTGCTGCGCAAGATAACTATTTCAAAGGAGATGATGTTAAAACTTTGTTAAATAAGTTATTTTCTTATTAAATATAACTAGTACGGGAACCTTTTGATACAATCTCGTACATACATAGCATACATTCATGGTGATTGCCTCATCTCATCAGATGATAGCCGTCTCTCTACCTACCTCGACCTCTTTTACTCGCCTTTTACGACAGGCAGAGGAATCGTTGAGTCTGTTCTTCGGCATGCTGGTATCTACTGAGAATAACGGACCTAGGAATAATGGTAATTAAAGGGTGACTCCATGCATCCTACAACCTTACAATTCCCGAACTGGAGTCTCACAATATGGTGGAAGTTATCTTTTGATTAAGACCACTTCCTTGACAAATTTTGCTCTAAGAAACATCTCAACTTTGCACTCCTTATCGCCGAGGATATGGCATATGGTTTCTAAGGCCTGCAAGTCATGCCGTAACGACTGCAAGTCACTTTCCTTCCAGCAACACCCCGAACAACTTGATGTTGGGCCCTACAATGCTGAGAAGTCCATTGGTTGACTCGCACACTTTGTTAAACAAGATGTACGAGAGAACTTGTTTGATATGACATTGTAAACGGGGTTACCTCCATGAACAAGCTTGTGGCTGAGTAGGTATGTCTTTATGAAATAGACACCACGACCAAACAGGTTACACGACCGAGATTGTTTCGTGTCCTTCTTAGAGAAAGGGTTTTCCTTGTTGATTTCGAAATCATTAACTCCGGTAGCAATCAGATGCCTCTCAGATCCCTATCTGATGCAAAATCTTCCTAGATTTAAGTGTCTTTAAGATTTTCTTTGAAACTCTTGCGTGGATCGCACTAGGGGCATTTTATTTGCTCCAGATCACCATACAACATCTATTTTCGAATACGAGTATCCTTTAAATGGACGAGATGAGCAAACTATTTCAGTTGGTGCTTCATAATCATGGACTCGATACTCGTCATTTTTGTCAGCTACAGTGCCCTCGAATCTGGCATATGAAATTACCATAAGATCTTCAGGATATTACGCAGGCATGGCTGGTTTCAATCGCTCGAAACATTGGATATACCAGCGGTAGATTGTCCATGTTTCGCACCCATACAACACTGATGTTAAGATACATGCTCGATAAATCTCAACTTTTGTTACCACTTTGATGTCCAATTGCAACCAGAGCCTCGATTTAAGCTTTCCAGATGTATCACAGGCCTTAAAAAGTCTTTAACCGACCTCCTCATTAAGTGTATTATTTAATTTAGATAGTGTGATACTAAGGTAGACGGAGGTATCCACAACTTTTAATTTTTTAACCTTGATATATATCGATGGTACGATATACGACTTGCATGGAGTTGTTTATAACATGACAATCACATACGCATACACACACACACACACACACACACACACACACACACACACACACACACACACACACATACGCATATACATACATACGTACGTATATGGGGTATATGCATACACACACACACACATATAGGAGAAGGATGAAATAAAGATCCTTCCCGAGTATATAGACATATAAGGCCGGTTTCTCAGTTTCTGTGGCGCATGTATTCCCCACCTGGACGAGACTACGGTCCATCGCAGGATTACTCATTTTTTCTGAGTAAATTTTTCTGAGTAAACCGCCCGGTTCACAAATCGAAACCGCAATCTTACGCTCATGTGTCCAACACCCTAACCATTAAGTTACGCACCTCCACACAAACACACATATTTTACTCTATTCTTAGTGATTTAGAAATGAAGAGCAATAACCTGTGGTTGACATTTAACCCTTGGTCTACTCCAGTCGACCAAACCTATGAGCATGAGTAGTCCCCGTTTTATTTAAGTTTAGGACTGCCTTATCTAAAATATTCTTCCGTTTGTAAAACACTAGAGCATAATTTTGATTAGTATTTCATAAAGATTGAATGATTCTACAGTGTCTCTTTCCTGCTTAATTGAAGGGCATTAAGAACAATATGCTCAGAAGGGCATGTTTTAGACATAAATTAGAGAAGCTACAGTTTAGTGCAATACAATTTTGGGGAGACCTACCGGTTTAATCCATTCAAGAAGAGGTTTCCAAGATTTATACCTAAGTGTTTTACCTACACTATATCCAGCATCGTGATTGGATATACGAATCAACTAATCGCTATTAAATATCGTCGTTTTGTATTACCAAGGGTAGCAATGATTCAGATCTTACTACAAGAAGTCCCTGTTAAAGTACGAAAGGATGTCTTCACACAAGCACACTAATCTTTCATCCCTGTGTGGGTTTAGTGTTTCTATAAAAATTTAACAAAGGAAGAAGGAAATGATAAATTTCTGCTCACTAAAACCTAAAATCCAAAGTAATCCTGTACCAAAGTAGAACAATAACTAATCAACTCTGAAGATTTTATTTTTGTTTTAAGTGGATGATGAGAGAGCTGCCCCGGGCAGGAACCTGCGGCAACTGGTTTTGTTATTGATACAAATAAGGATAATGGTGATGTTGATGATGAATATGATGATGATGATGACGACGACGATGGAGATGGTAGTGAGGACGAAAACGAATATAAAAATAAATATTGTAATAACTATTTTTATGAGGATGATGATGATGATGATGATAATGATGATGATGGTGATGATGATGATGATGACGACAACGACGATGATGAGGAGGAGGATGCCGACGACAGCGGTGATGATATTGATAGTGACTGAGTGGTTGTGGTGATGAGGATGAGAACAAATATGATCATTATCCTTGTCGTCATCTTCATCCTCCTCCTCCTCATCATCATTTTGTGAATAATTATTTCATAGAGGGATAAAGATGATATTTGTAATTAATTTCTGCTCTTTGTACATACTTATTTAAATTATCTTTGTATAGGTCTGCGAGAAAATATAATTGCAAGAAAGCCTGTAATCAACTTAATCCAATTAGTTGATAAGAACCTAACAAGTAGAAACACGTTACTCCTGTTGGATCGATCACTGAAGATCATTAGCTGAAACTTTCTCTCCACTGACTCACATACGTCATCAACATATGGTAACATATCTTGCAGTTTCATTATATAGATTACATACATAATACATACATATATACATATGCGTATATATATATATATATATATATATATATATATATAAAACGTATGCATCTATCTATCTATCTATCTATCTATCTATCTATCTATCTATCTATCTATCTATCTATCTATCTATCTATCTATCTATCTATCTATCTATCTCTCTCTCTCTCTATATATATATATATACATATATATCTAGACCTATATATATGGTGGTTGTCTACTCCTTATGCAGAGTTTCACCACTTCCTGTATCTATAGCTATCTGATAAGGCTTTTAAAACCAGACAATGTTTTGACAAGACACCCACATAGATTGCATATCCGATTTGAGCTATCAAGAGATGCAGTTAGGTTCTGATTTTTGTAGATCTTAAAATATCTTTTGAGGCCTCCGTTAGATTTGCAGACCTTCTGGCATATATTGCATTGAAATGTGTGCACAGCCATATAGGCACTTTAGTTGGTGCGGGTTCGTTTTCCATGGATTCGGAAATGAGATTTGAGCCCAGCAAAAGAAAGGCATATAGACAGGCAGATAAATAGATAGATAGAAAGATATGGATATAAATAATTATTTCTAAGATTCTTCTGAACCCTAGTACCTTAATGCTGAGGACATCTAGTGAGGATCGAGATCTGCATATCTTGGTGTATACCATATACAAACACACCTGTATATACCCATAATATATAGACATATTCATACACTTACACATACAAATATACGCATACATGTAAATATTGATGTGCACGAAAATATATACTCATGCATACCGACATGTAGTTTCACGTCCCAATGTAAGTTCCATATACAACATAGGGAAGGAACCAGAAATGGTGTTCGCATAAAATAAGAACGAAGATGGGATAAAAGGTTCACGACAATTGTTTTAGAAACGCTTTTTTATTAATGAATAATTTGATAACATCATTGAAAAAGAAAACCGTTTTCTTCAGGTGAATTAAAAATTTAAAATTTGGACCCCTTATCGCTCTACCTCGTGCGGTTTTCTGCCGCCCGTACTTTTAAGAAACCCTACGGGCTCGACCGGTCCACCGACGCCGCTTCGCAATCCACGCCGCAACCATGCCGTGATCGAGGTGAGCCAGCCAACCTCAGACGCAAAGGAGACCGGCTGCAACAGCAAACCCGGGTTTCACGTGGAGCTACGGACGATGGCTTCGGCATTCCATTTATCTTAAATGTAATGTGAATTCCAACCAACAGGCTCATAAAACCAAACTTATCTGAATTTACAAGACACTGAAGCTCAGATAAACAAGATTATTTCACAGAACGGGACGCTAATCCGTTGTCCAGTGAACTCCCAGATATCATGAGTTCTAATTTCCAACTGAGTGTACCGGAGCAACGTGAAGAGGGTGCTTTGCTCGAAGACTCCGCGTAAGAATCTAACGTATGGCCTAACGATGATAAGTCTAGCTCTCTAGCCAATAGGCTACACACTTTCACACCTTATATAAGGGTTGATTATATTCTAAATAACAATCTTTATCATTAACTATAAGTAAGTATGGTTGGACCAAATCTTACAGATAGTCCCAAATATGCTATACATGTAGATTCTTTAATATTTATGCTGTTTTTACAATGTCTTTTGTGTATATTGTATTTTACACACGTTCTCTTAACTGTAATTTGATAATTTCTTTCACTCTTTCATCTTAGGCCCTGAAATTGTCACGTGGTATTCTTTTTCAATGACTAAGTTTAGGTTAGATTTATTCCTCACGTAATTGTAAACTTATAAGTGAGTCTATTCAATATCCTAGTAATTTCAAACACTGTCTTGTACTTAATATAACTAATTAAATATTAGTTTTTCTTTCACGTTTTCCTTCTTATGCTCTGACCTGATGTGGTTTTTACTACATCAAATATCTTATGTACCTTGTAATTCTAATATTTTAATGTTTTCATTGTTTTAATTTTATTATCTCAATTCAAACATATTTCAGTGATGTTGTTCCTGGATCTACTTCTTCTAATCAAGTTAACAGTGGGTGTGCACTGTTGGAAAACTTCCAATTTAACAAATAATAAGGATATGGTTGTTGCCAATAAGAATATATTAAAAACTCCAGCAAAAAAGAATATTATTATTTCAGACGGAGAGAAATATTCGAGCAGGTTGGTAAACAACCGGAAAAGAATATCTTCAGATTTGGCAATATTTAGAAATATCTACGTAGATATGGATATAAACAGTGTTAAACAGAAACAATTAATTTTCGAAATATTTTCTAAATTCTACAGAAAACATATGAATTGTCAAAGAAACAATTTAGATCAAAGATCGACTGAGGAAATGATATATTTTTGTAAAAAACAACTGCAAAATAAAGTGCTAAAGTTTCATAATGGTATCAAAGAGGACTTGCAAGTAAAGCCAGTCAATAAACAAATGAAATATTTTCTAACAAAGAACAGCCAAAATCTTGCGGAAAGATTTCAGGCTTATTATAAATATAATTGGACTTTTCAAATTTGTTCTATATTTACTGCAATGCTCAACAATAACTTCCGAAATTTTAAATTTAAAGTACAGAATTTCGTCACTGCCAAATCAACGCTGAAACTTTATCTTTCAGATTTAAAAGTTTTGGAAAACGTAGCGAAATATATGCTAGACTGCGATTTGATGCTAAAGAAGAAACAGAATATTAACTCAGACTCTGAAATCCATACTGGGTTACCGGTTTTGGAAGAAGTATTACCAAATAATGTAACAAACTTTCTGGTGACAGAAGGTAGCAAGAATATAAAACCACCCGAATATTCCAAGATCAGTGTGGCACCTGAAAGTCATGAACACGTTAAAATTACAGATACAAGTATATTTGTAGATGATACTGGTAGCAAACATTTACCAGAACATACAACGCTCGGTATAGCAGAAGCGTCCTCGAGTAATAACGTGAAACTTATTGTCAATCCTGGTTCACCTGTAAACTCACCAGGAACTACTAACAAGCTTTCTACCGGAAAAACCTCTCAAGCGTCCAGTTGTTCATTTATAACACGCTTACTCACAATCCACAAACCTATTCACCATAGTTCTATTCAGATCAATAAGAATCCTTCATTAATGTTTACTAGTAACCATGCAACAGTTCTGACATCGAATAAGGAACAACCAATATCTTCTCTTCAATATAAAATAACTTTACCAAAATTATTGACATTTTTATTTCGGAAGGAAAATTTGAAATTTAAAGAAACACCATTTATTCCGAAACACAACTACGAAGTAATCTTTTTGCCAAAGTATTCTTCCCTAGTTTCAAATATTTTAATTCGTTTCGAATTTCGTTCGAAGTATAGATCTTTCATACTGGTCATCTGTAGATCTAATCTTGTTCATCGAAGACCAAAAGTATTTTGGAATTGCAAAATTTTCAGATATGCATATCATCAAATCAAGAAAAAATCAAAATACATAACTATCTTAATCACAGGTAGATTCTTAGTTCTTTTTCCAATAACTCGTTTAATTTTCAAATATAACACCATTCCATTTATTTCCTGGACAAATTCGAACTCAGATTTTCAGAAATCAGTTGGAAACAATTCTCCAATCCAGACCAGTCAATGTAAATTTTCAATTAATTTATTATTGTTTTCTACTCTAGGCACAAGGCTCGAAATTTTTGAGGAGGTGGGCCAGTCCAATATATCGACCGCAGTATACAATTGGTACTTAACTTATCGACCCCGAAAGGATGAAAGGCAAAGTCGACCTCGGCGGAATTTAAACTCTGAACGTAAAGACAGGCGAAATACCGCTAAGCATTTCGCTCGGCGTCGAATCAAGTCTTTAGAGGAAATATTTTCTTCGTTCACCGGCAGGAAATTATTATTTAATGTTAAGTCAACTAATTCTGCTCTTATTCACAAATTAATAAAAAGGGATTTAAAAAGCAGTCAGCAGTTAACATCACAAAAGACGATTCAGTCTTTTTCTAACGCGTCCAACGACCCAACCACTCCAAATTTGATAACTTCGTCCTTGATTCACTCCTCAGCTGTGGTTACATCAAAAGAATCCACAACACAATTGCGTTCTTCAAAGGAAACAATTTTGGGGTTTTCTAATATTACCGAATTACCAAAGCAGTTGGAGAATGTTAATTCCTCAACGGTAAATTTGACACAAGCTGTTGATTTAAATAAAACATTTAACATGGTAGATATTATAATTCAACCAGCTATTTTATTTACTGGAATAATTGGCAACACCATCTCTGTTCTTGTCTTTAGATCGACGGAGTTTAAAAACGAAGTGGCTTTTTATATACCAGTGTTCCTTTCTACAATTGAAATGCTTACAGGTATAATTGTATTTTTTGACAGCGATTTTTATATTTATTTCTTTGGAGGGAAAATATCGAACCTAAATTTCACCATGTGCAAGACATTTCATTATCTGAAAGTTTTTGTCAAATCTACATCGGCTTGGGCAATTGCTATGATGTCAGCAGAACGGTTTATTGCGGTCAAGTTTCCATTGAAAGCTAAAATCTACATCACAAAATCCAAAGTTATGACTACAGTGGTTGTTTGCTTTCTAGTTGAGATAATGCTTAATTTCTCTCAGCTCGGCATGAGGTCCTATAATAATGACCAATGCGTTAAATCTAAACAAACTCATAATATTTTGGTTATACTAATAACAATGTTTAACGGGTGGCTTATTCCAACATCAGCCACTGTCATACTGAATATATTAATTATCATCCATCTGAGGCAACAGAGCAGGATTCGAAATACACTCACACGTGAAGATAGAAGTCAACAATTTCGACAGATTAACGTCATGCTTTTTACCATAATAATTTGCAAATTTATCTTTGAATTACCACTAATGATACAACATGTATTAACGTGGGTTCGCTATGGATTAAGCGATCTTTTAGATAGTGTATTTATGGCTCTTGGTTTTACACAGCATTCTATAAATGCCTTTTTGTACAGTTTTGTTTCAAAATCTTTCCGTTCTGTAATTTTGAGATGTTTTCGAAACAAAAGCTAAGTAAAGACAACATATTAAAAGCAAACGCAATGAAATATTTAGTATACTTTTGTGTAGTGGAAATAAATGTTTGCTGACCTGAAATATTTGCAGTGGGTTTGTGTATACGCTGGTATTAAATAGCTGAAAATTATATATTGTTGTCCAGTTTGGAATATGATATGATTATCACAAATTCAAGGCATGTATTGCTTTGTAGTCATGAGTTAAATAGTAAAACGTTGTGATGAAATTCTGTTACAGTAGAAGTATGTCATAGTTGTAATGTTGCGATGACAAGGGTAGTCACGGTTTTTTTATATGATAATGAAGCGATTGTGATGTCCTACTGGATATATCAAGGTTGTAGAGAAGGAATCTTCAGGTATTCATTTATTGCCAGAAAAGAGCAACTAAAATATAACTAAAGCATAAAAATAAACCTTATAATGAAAGGATGCAATAGGTAACTGCAGTAAACTTTAAAACGAGGCTACAACCTCGTTCTGATAAACTTTGACGCCTGCAATAACGTTTCAAAATGATGATTGATAAAATGTAAAAATGTGATAGGATCAGTTTAAAATATATGAAGAAAGACAAGACTTGCGGTTCTGATTGCTGAAAAATAAGTGAGCAAGATAATTAGGAGAAAATAATTGAGAAAAAAAATTACAGAAAATTAAATTAATTTGAAGTCATATTTCAACAGATTCAATATGACATCGATTACTCCAGTTCACCTAGATATAAGATGAACAGGAGTAATAGATGTTATATCATTGCAAAATAGATCAATGAAAATCTTCAATGATATCGGGTGATTTGGCATGGTTACTCTTTGTGAAGAGCAACTTAATCTTTCTCAAATTACAACCTACCTAATTGAAAAAGGAGAACAAATTAGATAATGTCACCCTTTATTCGCAATATCTCAGGGAAGGACGGCATGATCTTAACTGGAGCTAGACAACAACAACAAAGATATTTTGTCAAGCCCATGAGTAGTTGACTACAGCAAGGAAGAATTATAAACAGCTCGTCAATATTTTAGTCATATGTTTTATATGGGCTATCTGAAAACCTTCGCCAGCAATGATATCCGTCAGGTGATCTACTAATCACTGTGAAGAGGATCAGTAATGGTAATGCAATAGCGTTCAGATTACGTAGATGTGCTAAAGCTACATGCAATAAATATGCGCTTACTGTAACATCAAAATTACACCTTAACAGCAACACAAAAATCAAGGAACTTCATAAGAAAGACACATGAAGGTAATACCTAGGAATAAAGGAAAGAGATGACATACAGCTTTCTGTCATGAAAGATTAAAATACAAAAAGAATATTACAGGAGAGTTAGATTGATACTAAGGACTGAACTAAAAGCATCTGACCGATATGAATCTATCAGTAGTTTTCCTATACATACGGTCACTCAGTTTTAATACAGTAAATTGAACACTGAATGATTAAAAAAAAAACTAGTTACTAAAACAAGGAAAATGCTGATAATAGCCAACACGTACCATTCAAAAGCAAAATGTTGATAGTGTTTAGCCATCAAAAGCAGAGAGAGGTGAACGTTTGATACATCTTGAACGAAACTACCTAATCACTGATACGTATTTCTACGTATCATGTTACTATTTTTTGTAAATTATCAAACATCAGGTAAGCAAAAGAAACTACATCCAATCAAATGTGAAGAAAATTCTCACAAAAACTGTATATCACTGAATTAAGACAAAATAAAAACTCGACAATTTTTTGCCTATAGATTAAAACAAAAGCGGTACATCAGGGCTACAAAGAATAAGCAAAAGACAGTAAAAAGAAAGTTATGCGTGGCAAATATCCAAAAAGGCTTAAAAAGGTAGATGTTGGCCAACAACAGACAACTAAATGATTCAAAGATATTGGATGCAAGATAGAAACGGATAGCTTTATCATCGCTGCCCGAAAACAAACTCTAAGCGTCGGTTTACATCACTGCATCTTCAACGATGGCACAGAAAAATATTGAGAACATTTGAAAAGACCACCGTTCACATTATATCAACCGCCAGCAGACACCAGTATGCCTACACTGGAAAATGTGTAGGGAATATGATTTCAAAATGTCTGAGAAAGAGTATGAAAATAAACCAGAAACAGTTACCATAAATGGTAACCTTACCATCTTATGGGACATGCCAATGCAGATAGATTGGGAAATTAAAGCAAACACACCTGATATTACAATTAAAAAGTGATAAAAACCTGCATGCTGGTTGATGTGACAATACCAGCATATCTCAGTTAAGCTTAAAGAAAAAACTGTTTCGACATAAAGAATTTGATATTGATATCTCTAAAACGTAGGACTTGAACTATGCCAGAGTAATCGGGTGTCTTGTGTTTATCAAAACGGGACTGGAAAAATCCCCCAGCAAAATTCCAGGGAAGATCACACTAAAAAAAAACAACTTTTAAAATATCAAATCATTCAGGAACACCACATATAATACGGATTCTATTTTTAAAGTAGCAGCTACTTTCTACAACTCCCGGGCAACGGTTTAGATCTGGCAATACAAGATGAAATTAAGAGATTCAATAATAATAATAATAATAATGATAATAATAATAATAATAATAATAATAATAATAATAACTAAGACGTGGTATGAGCAAGCTCCAGAAGAAATCACCGAAAATGAGATTTGCAAATTCCTGTGGGATGCAATGATCCAGTACGATCACCTGACCAGACATCGGAAACCGGATATGGTTGTGGTGAATAAAAAAGACCAAGAACATGTATGATAATCGGCATAGAATGCACCGGTGACAACAGGATCAATGTGAAAAAGGAAGGAAAAATAAAGAACTATGATATTTAAAGTGGGAAATACGAAGGTTGTAATCAATGAAGAGAGTAGACATGATACCAATAGTAATTGGTACACTTGGAAGTATCAACACTCAACTGCCAACATGGCTGAAAAAGATCGGTGCAAATGTGAAGGTAGAACAGCTACAAAAATCAGCATTGCTTGGAATTGCGAGAGTTCTTTGCAGAGTTCTTGAAGCATGACCAGTAAACAAGTGTCACCTTAGTCTATTGGCTGTGGACAGCTGACACTTTCCATCGTACCCAGCAAAATAAGCTGTGAGTTTTCATATAATAATAATGATAATAATAATAATAATCAGACCTAACGTGCTAACGTGCGGTAAAAAACACTTGATAAAACGTTTGCTCATAGATAAAACATGTCTTCTCATTATTTTGTTTATTGTAATGTGGACAATAAAAAATTTACTGTAAACCATCAAATAATGTACTCTAGAATATCAGACAGTAAAATACTGTACTCTAGACTCAAGGCCATCAAATACTTTACACAAATAGATTTTGCACTCCACCAGACAATCAAACGCTGTATAATAGACACATACGAGGGGCGTTCAATAAGTAATGCCCCTGACCCACCTCCCATAGCAGTAGAGCAACGAAACTTGGCACAGTTATTAGTCTTTTTCTACATAGGAACCACCCAGAATTACGCATTTCTCACATCGTTTGATGCAGCTCTGGAGACCGTTTTTGTAGAAGACCCCAGCTTGGTCCTCCAACCACGACGTGACTTCAGAAATCAAGGCTGCATCATCTGGGAAACGCTTTCCTTTCAAAAACAACTTCATGGCTGGGAAGAAATGAAAATCAGAGGGTGCATGGTCAGGAGAGTAGGGGGGATGGGGTAGGAGTTCATAGCCGCACGCCTGTGCTTCTGATCTGGCGACACGCGAGTTGTTGACCAGAGCGTTGTCCTGCAGGAGGAGGATGCTCTTGTGATCTTGCCCCGCCTCTTGATTTTGATAGCTTCTCTTAATTTCCTCAAAAGTGAAGCATAATAGGCTCCTGTAATTGTGGTACCCTTTGCCAGGAAATCTGTTCAGAAGACTGTGAGCATGACCTTGCCAGCGGAGGACTGCACCCTTGCCTTCTTTGGATGAGGTGAGTCACGGTGCTTCCACTGCATTGACTGGGCTTTGGTCTCTGGATCATAGTGATGGACCCAGGTTTCATCCTGTGTAGTCAGTCTTTTGAAAAAGTTTGACTCATCTTCTTGACACATCTCCAAATTCATCCTCGAGCACTCGACGCGTTCTTGCTTCTGGAAAGGTGTGAGCAATCTGGGAATCCATCTGGCAGACACCTTTTGCATATGCAAATGGACATGAATGATAGTTTCCACAGACCCGATACTAATCTTGACCTCATGGGCTATTTGGCGACTAGTTATGCGTCGATCTTCCAAAATGGCAGCCTCAACTTGACGGACAGATGCCTCATCAATGGCAGAAGGGGGGCGACCAGATCTGGGAGCTGTTTCCACAGAGTTCCGACCATGTTTGAATTCACGATGCCAGCGTTTTACAAGGTCATATGATGGGGCATCATCACCATAAGTTACTTTCATTTCATCAAAAGTCTCCCGTGGTGTGCGTCCTTTCAAATACAAAAACCGGATCACTGCTCGGCACTCAACAGCCTCCATTTCACACTTGACTCAGTTCAAACACCTCTAAATAAGAAACTACAATTAGTTCAAAGCTGTAATTTGCCATTTAATCTATATATATAATTGCACATGAAAAATTCAAGCTAGATCAAACAACTGCAAATGGATCAGGGGCATTACTTATTGAACGTCCCTCGTAAATACTGTATTTGGTAGCATAAGACACCCTCTCGCATAAGACAATTTTACAAGAAAATTTTGTAGAAAGTCCCAAAAGTACATTTTATCATACACCTACTAAAATAAATTTTGATGTAGTTTTGTGGTGAGGAATGTATGATTCTGTGCATTTAGATATAATATTTTGACTGCACACCAGAATAAAGTGTGAAACCATAAATCATTATTGATACATTATGAATATATTACGCATCCCAACGTTAACTGCTTTTAGATTAATTGTATTGTTTAAATTTTAATCAAAAGAATTGCTATAGAGGATGTAAAACTTGTGTTTTTGACTGTTTTGTATTACCGTGATCAGTTACCAAGATGGCGCATCGCTGCAATAGTTTTGTTGTCATCCATTCATTGCAAATAGCTAATAAGCAGATGAAATTTAAAGGTACACTTTTCATCTTTCTTAGATAAATTTTGATTTAGACAATAAAAAATTCTTCTTAAATGTAACACATCCTTTGAATAATGTAAGACATATATCAAAAGTTTTGTATGCTGTGGTAGGAGCTGATGCGACATCTCCACGTAATTGCTGACGTACCATTAGCAACCTCTTGTAAGTCTGTGGCAACAGACTCATAATTTCGCTTGTTTTCATTTGCTTATTATTAGTAACAATGTTTGTGCCAAGCTGATTTAAGCTCATTCGGCTCCTTAGACATTCGATCGAATTAGACACTGAGAAATATTTCGATGTATTAAAAAAACAAAACAAAAAGCAAGTCTTCTACGTCGGTAAATACGGCACACAGGTGACATTAAAATACTACTGCAAAAATAATCCAATCATGGCAAAGGACCAATGAAATACTGTAGAGATTCAAATACATTCAAACGCATCAGATACTGTATTGTATTATTAATAAACTATTGTCTATAAAAACATCATATTGTTGGTATTTCTCTTTCGATATTGTGTGGTGGTGGTAATCAGTGTCGGCCTGATATTCTGTGCCGACATTATATTCTGTATGATATTCTATGTTGGAATTCTGTGTTCGTTTTCATATTTTGCGCTCTTGGAATTTTATTAAACAGCTATTATCGCTTGTGAGACGGTGTCACAATAGTTTGAGTCTATTGTTGTCATTGTTTCATTACCTTCCTTTAACTGATGTGGGCAGATATTATGTCTGCCTTTGGCGGAAGATATGTTGAGGACGTGACTGCCAATTCCTTATCAACCTCTTCAGATTTCACACGAAGATGTAAATGACAAGGGAGAAAGGCATCCCACTTCTGTAAATTTTTCAGAAGGCTAATAAAGTATTTCCCACCTGAATGGCCTTTCTGTAGGTATGTCCCTGTGAATCGGGGATTGAGAGCTGTGAGAGGAATTTACCCTAGGTAGTCGGAATAACCAAGAATGGCTCCTAGACAGATGACAACAGACGTACATTTGACTGGCAAATAAATGCCCAATATATAGCTACTCATGTACCAATAATGAATGGAGTAAAGTCCATAATTTTATATCTCTTTCATTTGCTAGATGGCTACTATATTAGATAGATCTCTGCCGTTTCTGATAAAGGCGATTATCAGGCGATTCTTGATATTCGACGTAAACATGAGACTTCCGTAACAACCCCATTTGCTTCTTGTTATGAATCCATGATTAATTCTATAAAAAACAAACAAACAACAAGCACGCCCCAGACATGGGGTTAAACATGGGGTTAAACATGGGGTTATATCAACCTGAAGACAGCCATTTATCTGAATGGACAGTTGGCCGAACTCACTTTCAACCGACAAGAAAACAACGGAAGAAACAATTGGTAAATTAGTTGTTTATTTTAAAACTTGTAGAAAATGATATGAAAATCATTTTCGATTTAACTAGCGATTGTCAAACGTAAGAAACAACCTGCACTTTTAGAAGCAGTGTATGTTATATTTGGAAACATTCGGCATTACTTTCCCCATTTTCATTTTAATTAGTGGTTGATTGCCTGTTTGAACTTTTTAATCACACCTCAAACCAAAATAACGTCAATTAGCTTATCTAGACCCTCTCGAATTTTCTATTCAGAAAGAAATATTTACTTCTTTTTAGATCATAGAATTTTATATCAACAACAAAAAGTGGCAGACAGCTCTTGTTAGATGGCTAAGTCTACATCGTTGATAAACATAATATAACATATTAGCAATATGAACGTTAAGAAAGTTGTGGAGGGCAGTTAGAGCCGGAAAAAAATCTGGAAAAGTAAGTAATATTATTCCCTCTCAGTCCTTGGGAAAACATTAGAAACTGAAAGAAGATCCAGATAGAGAAAATAATACTGACTGTCATTCAAAGCTGCACTAATGAAGAATCAATGTTGCAAATACTCTTCCTAAGAAAAATGCTTTAGCAAAAGGGTGCGCGTACAACGTACGTCACCAAGTGGGAACATTTTCACCGAATTTTGGGAAATGAATTAGAGGAGGAAAAGACTTTGCCATTCATGACAGCCTGCAAATTCTATCAACTCCTCGAATCTGGCAGCTTCTTGCCTTCAATGAAGGAAATTTTGCTACAGCGCCGCCAGGGCGCCAGTTATATACAGTACATGTTTAACTATTTGGGAGCTTTACAATTACGTCAGTATACTGCATAACAAAGAACAAAAAGTAAACAATGTATGACATAATTTATATCAACCTGAAGAAAGCGAAATAAGATTTTAATCCAGTTTCAGTTAGCACTGTCTATGAAAGAGTGACTTTAGTAGCAACGATGTACACCCTTATTTTCTTTTTGATCCCGTATCATTTGACTTTTGGGCCGTTGCAATGGATGCTAGAGATATTGAGAAGTATCCTACTTGAACTGGGATGATAGAAGATCATATTTCCATATGCAGACGAAATCACTGCCAGTTTGGAACACCTGAAAAATAGAGTTAGTATGCACAGAGTGGGCCAAAATTCACAAAGAGTTGCAATATTTGATAAGTTTTTTGAATATTAATTTCTTCATGTTTTTACAGATTTTATAAAAAAGTCCTTGGAGATTAACCATAGAAAAGTTCACGACCTAACTGCGGACACAAATTGTGAAATTTTGCTATCACAATCATTGGTTCTAAGCGAACTAATGATTAAAAGTTTGATTGGTTCAGTAAGCGACCTCCTACCATCTGGCAGACTCTGCACTATCAGGAACGAAACTCCAGCCATGCGTGTAAGGGAGAGTGTTGAAGACCCAAGCGTATCAACATGAAGACTGTCTGGACAAGATGGAATCTCCCGGACATGTTCCAACAGGACGGAGCCTCAGCTCACACAACTAGGACCACAATCAAATTACTCAGGTTTATTCTTGAGGGAAGAATAACTTCCCGCGGTTGGAACATATGCTGGCCATCACGTTCTCCAGATCTGACGGCTCCTCATTTCTTCCTATGAGGATATCACACAGAAAAATTATCTTAATGAGTCTCAGACACTTTAACAACTTCAGAACAATATTCAGGCCGAAATCAGAGCACACTGGAACCTGAAACATTAAAGGCTGCCATGGAAAATGCCTCAGAAAGAGCACGTTTACGCGAAGTAGAAAGTGGATGTCATTTACTAGATATGATTTTTCATACGTTGTGTAAATTTATTTCCTATATTACTGAATATGGCACTATTGTAACTTTTAAACGAAAAGTAATAGGAGTTATTAAACATTTAAACCCTTTCGTGACTTTTGGCCCATCCTGTACTAAACTGAAGGAATACCAGCTGACACAGGAATACCAATTAATCAGAATAAGTTGCGTCCTGGAGAGTCAGTTTTTTTTCCCTGTCAGTGTCACGTGTTTTGAGCCCACTTTTCCATCTGCTGACAATAACCTTTACACAGAGCTTGATGTCGGACATTTAAGTAACTCTGATTGCATAGTATCTAGGAAGATTCGTGAACGGCGAACAAGTCAACGTTTATCATGTACGTTTTCTCATTTACGGAGCAATAGTTCTCGTTCAGTCCGTATAGGAACTTATTGTTCTTTACCAATCGATCAATGTGGTTGTTGATAAATCGATTCTTCCATTCTATAGAGGAGGAGGGTGGGGTAAAAATAAGTTCCAGGTGTTGACGAAGATCAAAGGAACAATCTATTCATGGGGACTTTCCTCATAGGGTTTATGAACTACTCTTGGAAATCCCAAGCTCGACAGCGGTACAGGTTGAAGTGTGGAGTAGACTATACAGACATAACGGTGTCGTCAGCCGGGTTTGTTTAAGGTGCATACGAACTGACAAAATGGTTCTACACATAATCATTCAGTGTCAGAGTATTGTTGTTTTGTAGTTTTATGTCTAACTGCTTTTGATGCATGCAGAATTGATCAGACCTCTAATGAAATTCATTTTGACAATCACTTCATAAACGTCTTTTGTCCGTGAAGGAAACCAGTGGCAGTGTTTCGTTGTCTTGTTGCTATGGCAAAACAGGTTGAATGTTGATAAGACTGAAAAGGCCAAGAGTTTCTTCTGCAGCATGTGATCATCATCTTTTTAAAGTTCACTTGGATAAGAAAGTAATAGCGGAAAGTATTGTCTTCCAGTGAATTCATTGAAAGGTAAATCAGAGTGGCGAGAATTGTATACATCAACAGTCTTACTTCCAGCATGCACCTGTACGTTGGAGAACATAACTAAGCGACGGAACTTGCCCAGGTTAATCTTAGAACAGTAGCGAT
>NC_043002.1:33541340-33543840 GCF_006345805.1 Octopus sinensis | reverse complement strand
CCACCTTTAATAATAATAATAATAATAATAATAATAATAATAATAATATAATATAATAATAATAATAATAATATATAATAATAATAATAATAATAATAATAATAATAATAATAATAATAATAATAATAATATTAATGATAATAAAAGTAATCCTTTCTACTACAGGCACAAGGCTTGAAATTTTGAGGGGAAGGGACTAGTCGATCACGTTGACCCCAGTGTTTCACTGGTACTTAATTTATCGATCCCGAAAGGATGAAATGCAAAGTCGACTTCAGCAGAATTTGAACTCAGACCGTAAAGATGGACGAAATACGGCTAAGCACTTGCCCGGCGTACTTAACGATTCTGCCAGCTCGCCTCCTTTAATAATAATAACAATAATCCTTTCTACTAAAGGCACAAGACCTGAAATTTTGGAGCAGGGGAACAGTCGATTACATTGACCGCAGTAATTATCTAGTACTTAATTTATCGACCCCGAAAGGATGAAAGGCAAAATCGACCTCGGCGGAATTTGAACTCAGAACGTAATGACGGGCGAAATACCGCTAAGCATTTCGTCCAGCGCGCTAACTATTCTGTTAGCTCACCACCTTTAATAATAATAATAATAATGATAATAATAATAATAATAATAATAATAATAATAATAATAATAATAATAATAATAATAATTGACATGGGCAGGATACTTGGGATCATTTTAAAGCAATAGAAATGAGAAGGTGAGGCTTTTGTGTTTTCACAGGCAAAAAGGTATTTGTTTAAAGGATTCTTCAATTGTGAGGCAGTTGACATTAATAGTAACAAATTCTAACTTAGGTAAAAGCCGAGAAATTTGGCGCGTCTTCGTCGTTTGTTTCGGCCCATGTACTGGGATGGCACAATATTTTATTGACTCCGAAAGAGTGAAAGGCTAAGCTGACTCTGGCATTATTTGAACGCAGAAAGTAAAGAGCAGTTACCAAATAGTATAATTTATTTTGTTCGATGCACTTAAGATTCTGCTAATCTATCTAACATAATTACAAGGCGGCAAGGGTTTGAGAGAGGGATTACTCGACTAGATCAGTCCTAGTATTCAATTGGTAATATTTTATCGATCCTGGAAGTATGAAAGGCACAGCCTACCTCGGTGTGTCTTGAACTTTGATGTCTAAGATTTCTAACATAAGCTGAATGTCACAGTCTTTTGAGATATGATGAAGAAATATCCTGGTATATAACTGGTATTATTTTGTTGGCCATAATACTTGATTAGTGCTATATTTTGATAACTCCAGAAGGAGAAAAGGCAAAAGTAGATCTTTACGGGATTTGATCTCAGAGTGTAAGGGGACACAGCTAAATACCACAACGCATATTTTACAATGGTCAACAGATTCTACCACCTCAGGCAGAAGGTCAACTATTTTGGCGAGAAGAATCAATTGGTACAGTAGATACCAGTTCATGATTGGTAAGGTGTAGTTCCCATTACACAATGGTAATCCAAATGACAATAGGCGCGTGGATCCTCATATTCGGTAGGAGGGTAGAGTCGGATCTAAAGGCCTTCAGTATAATACGGGTGCTAAATTCATCAACCCTGAAAAGGTAGATAATAAGGCAAAATCCCACCACTAGATTACTTTTATGGAAGCAATGAAGAAAGAATACAAGAAGAGAAAAAAAGACTAGAGATTGTTAGATAGTAGTAGTAGTAGTAGTAGTAGTAGTAGTAGTAGTAGTAGTAGTAGTAGTGGTAGTAGTAGTAGTGTTAGCAGTGTTTTGCTGGTAGTTCTACTGATTGAAGTGGTGGGGAACACGGTAGAGATACTGGTGCTGGGTCTGATGGTAACCACTGTTTGTCGTTTATGTTGAAGTAGTGGTGATTTGACTTTAGAGTTTGTGGCGACAACTTACTATCCAATAGAGGTAAATGGACAGATCGATAGACAGACTGATAGATTAACAGATAGTCAGATTCTGCAACTTCGATCTCCATTGTCTGTTACATGTTAACTACTCAAATCTGGTAACATAAGGCAACGGAAGGTTCTGTTAGTATACACTATAAAATAGATAACTAAAAAGATATTCAGTAGTTGTATGTTACTATAAATGTATAATTTATTTCATAACTAATGATAATAAATCTATAGTGACTGTGGTATATTTATATTAAGCTAGTACTATGGAGCCGTAGCAAACGGTCAAAGTTACCGACAAAGAATCAATCCATACGTTTCAGCTATTGTATAGATTAGCTGACATAAAAAATTTATAGTAGTTATGACACCGGTAGAGTGGATTACAGTAAAATACGAATAGCATATACATGGGATTACATGTAATATACATGGGATTACATAAATCCGTAGACCATATCCATAAAATATAACTATGGTGTATAAATCAGAATGTGGCTATAGTATATGTCAGCTGGTTAGAAAGTCAGTTGAAAGTAAACATCTTTAAACTGATAGGATTATACACTTGGCATTATACATTATAA
>NC_043002.1:33531340-33536340 GCF_006345805.1 Octopus sinensis | reverse complement strand
TGAGCATGTCCCTTAGTGGCTGACGATATGTGCATCTCTGATCACGAGCAGAAGTAGTGGGGGAGCATCATAGCCGTGTGTTGAAAGGAATTCTTAGAGGTTTGGATAATTCACTTTTGGAAACATGGGTGGTTCGTTCAATATCCTTAAACAATCCTTATTCAGGGACCTTTTGAGCAGGATTTGCTACTCGACCAGAAGAAAATTCTAACTGGGTCCCACCTGCAAGGTCATGTGCTGTTTATCTTGATATGAGATCACCTTGTCGCACTCATATGGTTGTGATGCATGTGCCTGGTGTACCCTTATCAGACGGGTAGTCATGAAGGGTATACTGGGCTTCGTATATTTTACCCCAGTGTCACTTTGATGGCATGCACTGCTCTCTCATTCAATGATGATGATAATAATAGTAATAATAATAATAATAATAACAACAACAACAACAACAACAACAACAACAACAACAACAAAAACAACAACAACAATAATAATAATAATAATAATAATAATCCTTTCTCCTAAAGGCACAAGGCCTGAATTTTTGTGGGAAGGACAGTCGATTACGTCGAACCCAGTACTTGACTGGTACTTAATTTATTGATCCTAAAAGGATGAAAGATAAAGTTCGACCTTGGCGGAATTTGGACTCAGAATGTAGCGACGGGCGAAATACGTATTTCTTTATTACCCACAAGGGGCTAAACATATAGTGGACAAACAAGGACAGACATAGGTATTAAGTCGATTACATCGACCCCAATGCGAAACTGGTTCTTAATTTATCGACCCCGAAAGGATGAAAGGCAAAGTCGACCTCGGCGGAATTTGAACTCACAACGTAACGGCAGACGAAATACCGTTAAGCATTTCGCAGGAGTGGCTGTGTGGTAAGTAGCTTGCTTACAAACCACATGGTTCCGGGTTCAGTCCCATTGCGTGGCATCTTGGGCAAGTGTCTTCTGCTATAGCCCCGGGCCGACCAATGCCATGTGAGTGGATTTGGTAGACGGAAACTGAAAGAAGCCTGTCGTATATATGTATATATATATATGTGTGTGTGTGTGTGTGTGTTTGTGTGTCTGTGTTTGTCCCCCTAGCATTGCTTGACAACCGATGCTGGTGTGTTTACGTCCCCATCACTTTGCAGTTCGGCAAAAAAGAGACCGATAGAATAAGTACTGGGCTTACAAAGAATAAGTCCCGGGGTCGATTTGCTCGACTAAAGGCGGTGCTCCAGCATGGCCGCAGTCAAATGACTGAAACAAGTAAAAGAGTAAAGAGTAATAATAATAATAATAATAATAATAATAATAATAATAATAATAATAATTATTATTATTATTATTATTATTATTATTATTATTTTTTTTTCTATAGGTACAAGACCTATAGAAGACCAGCAATTTCGGGGGAAACCTAAGTGTTCAAATGGTACTTCTTACATCGATCCCCAAAAGAATGAAAGGTAAAGTCAACCTTGGCGGAATTTGAACTCATAACATAAAGACAGAATAAATACTGCTAAGCATTTAGCCTGGCGTCCTAACGACCTTTCCAGCTTGCCGCACATGGAGTACTTTATTTAAACTCAATCTTTGGTGAGCTCTTAATCTCAAATTGTCTCCATTTAGTTTGTTGGCTTGCATGAAGATTCGTTAGCCCTCATTTCATTTGGGGAGCAGATGGGTTTCTCTGTATAGAAAGCTTCTTTTCCTGAATGACGGGTTCCTACGAGATAGATTCATCCCCTCTACGGTGAATGCCTTTTTTGTCAACTTCCCTCGTACTTTTTTGTTGCCTATTGCTTTTTTATTTAATGAAAGGAAGATATCTTTATTTTTTTTGCCCCGAAGTCTGATAACCCATTTCAGTCTACGTGGGTCCTCTATACGCTTAAGTGTATTCACCAATACCTATTTCTATATTACCCACAAGGGGCTAAACACAGAGCGGACAAACAAGGACAGACATAGGTATTAAGTCGATTACATCGACCCCAGTGCGTAACTGGTACTTAATTTATCGACCCTGAAAGGATGAAAGGCAAAGTCGACCGAAATACTGCTAAGCATTTCGCCCGGTGTGCTAACGTTTCTGCCAGCTCGCCGCCTTTCTCCAATACCGCAGTGAAGTTGGACTTGCCGGATGTAGTGCTGTCTTAAGGCGTGGACACACTAGGCAGTTGCCTAAGGACCTCAAGATTCTCGGAGCCTCAAGAGTCTAGTGGCCCAGTTCTCATCTATATATGCTGTAGCTTGCTGTACTGGGCCCAGTACATTGATTTGTCCGGGAGCCTATGATGCTTCTAAAACAGTCTTGCCCCGTAAATCTATCTTATTGACAATATGCTTTATGTGTTTATCCTTCATGGTTCATGTTGAAAAGAATACTTGTAAACGAGGGAGTTTGGTGAGTATTCGTCGCACTTTCATTTGATCCAGCACAAGTAGATATGCTGTTGCTATGGTTGTTGTTGGCTGTAAAGAGTAAAGACCCTTTTCGGACCATGAGATTGCACCTAGAAAGTTATCGAGGCACAAGTCCGGATAAAGTTGTTTATGGAAGACCAGTATCTCCCATGCATACCAGCCTCCCCTCTTCACGCCACCGATGTTATCCAAAGAAACAGGCAAAGGCTGATATAGCTTAGTACCAGTGACATCACAATATGAAATAAAGTATTCTGCTCAAGAACACAACACAGAGCCCGGTCCAGGAAGCGAACTCACTACCTCACGATTGTGAGCCTGACGCACTAACCACTGAGCCATGCTTAAGGCAATATCATTATTTTTTTCTCATTTTCTGCAATTTATATAATTGTATATTCATTAACATTTATTTTTGATTAATTCGCTTTCATTCTGTTCGACATTATTCCTTCCACGATGTCTGTGTTTCGATACTATGTAAAAGCAAGAATACTTTATTGTGTGACAGACAAAAATGAAATGAAATTATTTAAAAACCAACCTTCATTGTTATACCCCTCCACAAAAACAGACTCCCAAATTGTGCAACAGAAAGTTCTATATTAGAGAACATATATCATCAAATTATTTTTTTATGCGTCTGTAAAGCGCGTGTGTATAATTGCGCACGCGCACACTATGCTATTGCTGCACAGAATTACGACAGAAGGGAGGTAACCTACTTAGTTGATCTAAGGGAGATAACTTTATCAATTTTGTAACTGCTATCATTAGAATCAAACCAGTGGAAGTTAAACTTCCGTCTGTCGTCTGCTCTTGAAACCATGCGCATCTGTAGCGAGTCTGAATAGCCATCCGAGAGAGTCAAAAACACTGTTGACAACGAAGAAGCACAGAGAGAGACGGCAATCATTTGTGAAAATTGAAAGATCACCATGTATGTATTATAAAGGGAGAGAGACAGCCATGAACTCACACAAGAGAATTTGAGAAAAAAGGGAAATTCCTGTAGAATTTCATTCTTGTAAAATGAGGATTGGAGTGGTGATTTGTTTGTTGAAACAAAAATAGGAATGGTATACTCTCTCTCTCTCTTTTACTCTCTCTTTTACTTGTTTCAGTCATCTTGACTGCGGCCATGCTGGAGCACCGCCTTTTAGTCGAGCAAATCGACCCCGGGACTTATTCTTTGTAAGCCCAGTGCTTATTCTATCGGTCTCTTTTGCCGAACCGCTAAGTTACGGGGACGTAAACACACCAGCATCGGTTCTCAAGCAATGCTAGGGGGACAAACACAGACACACAAACACACACACACACATACACACACACACATATACATATATATATATATATATACATATATATACGACAGGCTTCTTTCAGTTTCCGTCTACCAAATCCACTCACAAGGCATTGGTCGGCCCGGGCCTATAGCAGAAGATACTTGCCCAAGATGCCACATAGTGGGACTGAACCCGGAACCATGTGGTTGGTTAGCAAGCTACTTACCACACAGCCACTCCTGCGCCTATGTGAAGGAGTATGTGAAGGAAAGATGACTGTGTTGGGTACTGCACTTCACGGTCAAGCTTTTGGCTTTCAGAAGTATTGTTTCATCTCACTGTTTTTTTTTTTATCATTACTTTCTCGTGTATCCACCGCTCAGGCTCCCCTCAACCATTCATTTTGCTCTCTCTTCTCACTTTTATTGGATTCACGTATCGGTTCTGCACTAGCCATAGTATCCATTCCTTCTCCCTATATTATATAAATTGCAGAAAATGAGAAAAAAATAATGATATTTCCTTAAGCATGGCTCAGTGGTTAGAGCGTCGAGCTCACAATCATGAGGTAGTGAGTTCGATTCCTGGACTGGGTTCTGTGTTGTGTTCTTGAGTAGAATACTTTATTTCATGTTGTGATGTCTCTGGTACTCCAACTGGAATTTGCCCTTCACTCATGTTTTCCTGCAGGTGTTGGCCAGCAATAATTTAAATAGAAGATTTAAATTCTCAAGCTCACCAGTTTCAAAGCGCTTATAAGTGTCATGGACACTGGCTCTTTCTTTAGACGTAGCAAGTTAAAAAATATCAAAACCAAAATACATTTGGTATCTATGAGCTTGTTATTGTTCTTTTGTCACCTCACCTCGTTTTATAGTATGTTTAGGACCACATTGTGCAAAATGTCCATCAGGATCTTAAGAGGTAGAATTTGACCTAAGGGAAATTTGGCTGCTTTTTTAAGAGGTTCTCTTATTGTATTGGTTTTGGCTGCAATATTTTGCAGCGTCGAAAGGTTTGTAGTTGGATGGTCTTTTTTAAAATGCGTTCTAAAATATTTGTGTGTGGGTTGCGCAATCAGACTTGTGGTTTATAGAGGTCAGTAACTGGTCTCCTGCTTCAATAGGAAACCCAGTCTTTCAGGTTTTGTCATGGCTGTGTTACTGATCTATGAAATAAAATTTAGTAAACATAATTTTATATATATATATGCTTGAAATTATTCATTATTGTAAGCGCAGACATAGCCGTGCTGTTAAGAAATTGATTAGCAATTATA
>NC_043002.1:33518840-33523840 GCF_006345805.1 Octopus sinensis | reverse complement strand
GACCGCAAGCCCGCTGCTCTAACCACTAGGTGATGTGCCTATGACATCTGTGAGTTGTGACGATGTAAATACTCCTCTCATTTCACAAGGTCTTCACATTGAATTATTGATCACTGCTTTGGTGCTATGAATAAACCCGAGATGTAATGAGTCTTCTATCGGCTTTAAAAAAAAATACTGTAACGAAGCTCATCCAAATTTAAATTAATTTATTGCAAAACATCTTGAGCAACAAGCGTCTTTCTTCGGAAAAAAGTTTCTACCGCAAACATCGATTGTTATTTCAACTCCCGTGATGTTAAAATATCATCTTAAACTATCGAGAACCAACCAAAATCTGCTACAAGAGAGATCGAAAATAATGTAGCAAGACCCTGCCGCTATCGTTATGATGTTCATATTTAGCGGATTCGACAAAGACGACTGTGGAATATATTCAACTGAAGAACAACCGAACATAAAAGTTAAAAAAACAATCTTTTCTAGTTTCTTCTAAGTTACCATTGAGTGATTGGCCATTCTTAACAAGATTAAAGGAAAAGTAAAACCAGACTGCTCTTATGTTAAAAGTTATCGCTGATGTTGCTGGTGAGCACATGGAATTACGCGAGGTTAATTACTGCAAAATTAACACCTTACTATACAGAGTTGCTACTACTCTTAATAAAGAAGAATCCCACCGAGAGGAAACCCCCAGTATATGTGCTAAAGATGTTACTAAACAGAAGCAACCCAAGCAAAAAACAAACAAGAAAAAATACATCAACGAACTGCCCCTCTATATTGGCTTGTTAACCACGATAATAAAAGGTAATGATGATAAAAAATGTACATTTCACCGATTATATATTATGTAAAAAATAACAAAACTCTTGAGGGAAGGAAAATATTAGGTGTAACAAAGCCATTTCTCAAGAATACCTTTAATCACACTCGTCTAAGATCTGGAGCGGAAAGAGAAATGTCAACTAGAACGCATCGTGATTAAATAAGTTCGGGTATATAGACAGATAGATACATACATACACAACATATATTATAGCATATATATATATATATATATATATATATATATATATTATATATATATATATATATATACATACATATATATATATATATATAATATATATATATATATATATATATATATATATATATATATATATATATACATATATATAGTATATATATATATATATATGATATATATACACGCACACACATACACACGCACACACACACACACACACACACAACACACCACTATATAATATATGAATTGCACATACATATATACATATAGATATATATGAGTGTGTAAGTATGTTTTCCTTGCTTAGAGAATGTACAACTCTGTTGTCTCAAAGGGAATCCTGTCAACTTCTTCCCTGATGAAGGACTGTCCGAAACGGCAAACTCACTGTACTCTTCTTTTCTATTTTACTAAATAATAGAAATGTTGCCGGCGCAATCAGTCTCTTTGGAGTTTGTTTTGTCGTACGCAAAAGAAGAACTATTTAGCAAAAGAGTGTGGTTAGTTTTTTCACTGAGGCAGGCTTCAATCCAGGCACTATACATTCACTTAATGTGCTCGAAATTCATAATTTCTTAGAAAATGGATAGGTGGTCTCAGGTACACTATCTGGCTTGGAAAATAATGAGCGGATCAATGTTGGAAATCCTTTGATCATGAATTTGCTTGCTCAGGTCTGAGTCGGGTTGCACAATAACAAAGATGGTAGGCAGCTCATCTTCCTCGTCTAGTCACTCATATTCTGTTTCATCCCTCCGGACACTTACCCAATCCTTCCTTCATAGAATTGGCATCTGGAATTCCCCACATCCCCATTCTCATGTTCTCTGAACGTGAACCGTAGAAACTTCATCAAACTGGGACGGCTTGCAAAACATCTCTCGCTCTGATTTACACACACACACACACACACACACATTCCCACAATTACAAACAAGATTGCGTACACACGCAACAGATGTGATATATAGATACAGAGGTATATAACCTAAAAGAATGTAATACAGAAAAGCATACTCACACCACACACACACACACACACACACACAGAGACTCACATACGCATATACACATTCACACATAGATAAACAGGCTCTCCGCTCTGCTAAACTCTGGCACTATTTGTAATCTCTTCAATACAGGTTCAATTCCCCTTCGGTCCATTTGATAAATCATCACTGTAATGTCATTATATCCTCTTTATATCGACCCTATTTCATTTTTCTATTTTATTTATTCTCTTATTCTGTTGTTCTATACATTTCACATTCATTTATCTATTCTTGCAAACTGCTATTCATTCATTCAGTCATTCGTCTTCACTGCACATCAATATCCATACAGTAATACTGCAACAGTTCTTTTTTTCTTTAATACGAATATACATTCGCACGCACTCACACACACGCACACACAGCTTACGTATCAATACACACACACATGTACACACACACACGAAAACACGTAAGGGAATATACACACGCAAGCAGGGATACACACAAGCATAAACACACAAACGTAATAGACATACATGGACAGAGAATGCGCGCGCTCACACACACACACACACACATGCACACACGCACACACATACGCACACACACATGCACACACGCACACAAACACATAAGCGCGCGCACACACACACACACATACAAACATACACATACAGGCATGTATACATTAAGAAGCCAGTTGCAGATATCGATTTTAATTGTAATCCTTAGTCTATCACTTCAATTCGCCAAATATTTCTGACGTCACCAACTGAAGTTGGTTGTAGCTGTAATTTACCTGTTACTTCCGTATCCGGTTATCAGCCTAGCTTGGTGCAAAACATTTACCGCGTTCTTTTGCTAAATAGTCCTTCTTCCCCACAACCATTCATCTACATTTTATATATGTGTGTGTGTGTGTATGTGTGTGTGTGTGCGCACGTGTGCGCGCGTGTGCGTATATATATATATATATATTATATATATATATACAAATATATATTATATATATTATATAAACATTCTTTTGCTTTTTTATTTCTTTCAGTCATCTGACAGCGGCCATGCTGTGGCGTCGCCTTAAAGGCCTTTTAATCGAAAACATCGACCCCAAGACTTATTCTTTGTAAGCCTAGTATTTATTCTATCGGTGACTTTTGCCGAACCGGTAATTACGGGGATGTAAACATACCAACATCGGTTGTCAAGTGATTTTGGGCGTTGGGGGGGGGGACAAACACATACACAAAGATATACACATACACACATATACATACGCATGCACACACACACATATACGTCGGGTTTCTATCAGTTTTTGCCTACCAAACCCAAGGCTTTGGTTGGCCAGAACCACGCAGGTTGGGAAGCAAGCTTCTTATCACATGCGTGTGTATATGTGTATATATACATGTGTATATATACATGCACACACCTGTATAAGTATGTACAGATATATAGGTGCTTGTGTGTATGTGCATGTATGAACGTAAGCATACACGAGTTTATGCATGTATCCATGTACACACACACACACACACACACACACACACACACACACACACATATATATATATATATATGTTTGATTTCTCTCACTCTCATTTTGCTCATCTAATTTCTTATCTTTAGCTTTTGAATTCTCTACGTCATACACACGCATTCAAGCATTCCATACATATACTTAAATACAAATAAACCACCTCACTCACACGCATATAAGCTATCCTTCACTCACGCTCACACTTACACATAAACTAAATGATTCATACATAGACACGCATTAACTCTGTCTCACACATACTGACTTAATGACATACCTATTACTTTGCTACCCACAAGGGGCTAAACACTGAGAGGACAAACGGATTAAGTCGATTACATCGACGCCAGTGCGTAACTGGTACTTATTTAATCGACCCGAAAGGATGAAAGGCAAAGTCGACCTCGGCGGAATTTGAACTCAGAACGTAACGGCTGACGAAATACGGCTACGCATTTCGCCCGGCGTGCTAACGTTTCTGCCAGCTCGCCGCCTTGACATACCTGTACGTGTAAACCGACGATTTTGCACACACAAACACAGACACAGATATACATGTAAACACGCACACACACACACACATACGCATAAGCATACTCACACGCACATACACAAACATACATAGATTGAAGTACATACTGACATGAGTACATGAGTACACATCACGTGACGAGAAAAAGTGCCGCATACAACTGGACTTACGATATGACTTTAATTTGATGACGCCAGCAAGTTAGTATTGACTTTTGTCAAACTTCGGTTACTGGAAATTAAACGATTGCAGTGTTGTGTCTGTATGGTAAGGAGTTGGATCTTTTCAGTTTGAACGGCAGTTTTTCTAGCGGTGTCATATGAAATTGTCCCCCATAATTATGACCCTAATATCGATCTATTGCATTTCAATCTGTTTTAGGGTTAGTTAGGGTTAGGGTTAGGGTTAGGGGTGGGGAGAAGGGTATCTTTTTTCTTCAGAAATGTAAATAAACCCAATCTGTTTCTTAAACGAGGGACATATTCATACAGCACAGAATGTTGTTTACCTCAATGGACGTCATTGATTGGTTGAAATTGCAGAAATTGAAGAAAAAAAAAACAAAAAATATCTTACAAACTATAGAATTTTCTCAATAAAGCCAAGAGAAAAAGATGTTTTATAAACACATTCTACCAGTATACGAATTTTAAAATTTTTTTAGTTACCTAGAAATTATGTTAAAAACTGCCGTTCAAACCGAAAAGATCCAAGGAGTTTCCTTCTTTACTGCACGGTTCTGGGTTCAGTTCCAGTGGGTGACACCCTAGGCAAGTGTCTTCTAGTATAAGCCCAGGCCGACCAAAACCTTATGAGGGGATTTGTTTGACGAAAAGTGAGAAGAGGACCTTATCGTGTGTGTGTGTGTATGTGTGTGTATACACATATACTCAC
>NC_043002.1:33506340-33513840 GCF_006345805.1 Octopus sinensis | reverse complement strand
GAGATTTGAAATTAAGGCGCAAAGAATCGAAACAAATGCGGTGAGGTATTCTATCTAACGCTCTGATGAATCAGCTAAGCTGTCTGCTTATTTGGAAACACAGCAGGTATATCATTACTCATTGGAAGTGGCTAATGTCATAATTGTTCAATCTAGTTATGGCGTAGCAGTAGTAGAAGCAACATGCCGAGGAAAATATCTATTGCCATCACAGCTCACTTTAGTTTTGACACAACAATATTTTATGGCGTCAAAGGAAAATATTTAATGACGTCACTGTACACTTTATGACACACAATCATACTATCTCAGCAACTAGCCATATTGTAGTTGTAGTGAATAACTATGTTATCGAATCATGTAATGTTGCCGTATGATGTGCAAAGATCGTCTATAGAAGAGGTAAAATGGGAAAACATAAAAGAGTGCTGGTATCCTCTAAAAGAATATAAAACTTGATCCAGGACGAAACCAATGTGTAAAGATACAACTTGTGAGGATTTTAACAGAGGCCAATGTGTAAAGATAGATAAAGCAAAATGAAGGATGTCTATTGGAAGTGAAACCCGAATTAAGACTCAGAGAAAACGGAAGTATACTGCAATAATCAATAGGAAGTCGTAGACTGCAGTTACTAAGTATGTATTGAACGTGGTTCATATTAGCAGAGCAGATATCCACATATATTATACGGAATAATTTAAAGAATCTCAAGAGGGAATCTACTGCTTGGCAGGCAAACAAATTATGAAAGGTTATTCATGAAAAAGGTAAAATAGATGCAGACATGTAAGAGTATTAAAGGCTTATGTATGGAAACAAAAGTCTGAGTAGAATGGTATTTGGTGAATGAGGAATAGAATACGATACATTATGTGAATGGATAAGTACTGTGTGTGTGTGAGAGAGAGAGAAAAGAGGTAGAGGGAGAGTGTGAGAGAAAGAGAGGGAGAGAGGAGGAGAAAGAGGGATGGAGAGAGAGGGAGAGAGAGAGTGGGAAAGGGGAAGAGAGAGAAGGGGGAAGAGAGAATGTTGCTCTGTTGAAATAGATGCAGAAGATAAAATACTCTGCGTGGTGGTAGTGATGAAATACAATGATGCAGAAATCAGAATGAAGTGTGAGAGAACAATGAATGGCGCATAGAAGCAACAACGGCGGAATTTGAGAATAAATAACCAAAAAGAAAAAAAAAATGTTGAGAATTAAAGATTAAGTTGTATAGAGATAAAACAAAATGATGTATGTAATATGTTAGATAAAAACCTGGAGGAGGGGGGGGGTCTAAGCTGCGATTTAGATGACAGAAAAAAAAACTTGTTTCACCATTAACAGGCAGTAGCAAATGGATGGAACGTAACAGAAGAAATAAGTAAATAAACAAAGATAGAAATATCTGATATTTAAAAACTGTGTAGGCAAAATTGAAAAAGATAGTATATGATCTGTTGACTGGATATCATTGTTACCAAGAATGATTGTTAAAAAACATGACAATAAAAAAAGCACATTAGCACAATTGTTCTCCAATCGACTTACACTAGTATCCCCACCTTAACCAAAAAGTGAAACTTTCTGTCACACCCGCTCCGTTTTGTATAAGAACACAAAATAGAGATTACATGTGTATAATTATTTTTTCTTCATAATGGCTTTGAACAAGTTTAAAAAATTAAAGATGCCCTAATATCATTAAAACAGCAATCCTCACGTTAAAGGCGTTGTCCGTAACTTATATTAAGGCGGCGAGCTGGCAGAAGCGTTAGCATGTCGGGCGAAATGCTTAGCGGTATTTCGTCTGCCGCTACGTTCTGAGTTCAAATTCCGCCGAGGCCGACTTTGCCTTTCATCCTTTCGGGGTCAATAAATTAAGTATCAGTTACGCACTGGGGTCGATATAATCGACTTAATCTGTTTGTTTGTCCTTGTTTGTCCTCTCTGTGTTTAGCCCCTTGTGGGCAATAAAGAAATAAGTAACTTATATTAAACAGGAAATACTGATGTGAAGAAATCGAAGAGTTGGGACGAAGCATTTTAAAGTACGAGCTTAAAATTCTGCAGGTCAATATTTAGGAAGACATAAAGAATTAACTAGAGTCTTTAGAACTCAATGTAGGATACGGAGATAAACAGCAAGAATGATTTAGAAAATGAGAGGAATAGGTACCAGGTGGATAAGATGGTGGTGGCACACGAAAGGTACGACACTAGAGGCTGAGGAATAGTTGTAGAAGCAGTAGAAGTGACAGAGAGAAACTTGTAGCAGATGCAGATTGTAATGTTTTAACAATTGAAGGTTTGATTATCACTCGGAATATTTACCTTTCAATGCTGTTTAGAATACTATATTGCTGCTGTATTGTTACAGACATGCATTCCACATGTGACGTGTCAATTATCATTAACTGATAATTGCTAGAGCGGTGTCTGGCTCTAGACAGTAAACTCAGCCTATTGAGTATGGCTTCGGCGGTAATATAGATATGCAGACACGTTAAAAGATCATCTAAGATTATGAAGGCCAGTATTTGGAAAGAAAGTAAAACTTTCAGCTGTTGTACTTTTAATGCAGTTGCTGTGTATGATTTATAATGCAAAGTGATAGTGTTTATGTACAACTGAATGATGTGAAGATATCATATCTCAATAGTCGAGTGTTTCTACACTTACGGAGCAATACAATATCTACAAATAAAGTTCAGTGTATATTAGAAATTCCATCAAATATATATTGCAAAATCAAAACAAGCCATTCAACTGATGCATCATGGTAAATAATATGAACTGTATATTGCTACATATAAGTATACACAACCTACTTTAGGTAAAAAAAATATATGAAAATGTTGCTTACAAATACATTTTATATTTTTGTTGATATACTTATCTCTCTCTGTCCAGATTTAAAAGTGGTAGCGCAACGTATAAAATGTTTGTAGTGTATTAGGCTGCTGGAGTGATGTTAATGCATCTATTTTTTTTTAACTATAAAGCTACGTATGAGACTCTGTCTATTTTGCCAGTAGCAGCGCACGAAACACTTGAACCTGAAGTCACTGATATAACTTCATATAGAAACATAGTTCATATCCGACGAAAGGATATCTCAATTCTGTATAATTATTTCATTACCTGCGCATTAATATATTTCTCAACCAACCAACCAATCAACAAGCCAACCAACCAACGAATCGAATCACACTATCTATCTATCTATCTATCTATCTATCTATCTATCTATCTATCTATCTATCTATCTATCTATCTATCTATCTATCTATCTATCTATCTATCTATCTAGCCATCCATCCATCCATCCATCCATCCATCTATTTGTTTGCCTGTTGTCAGTTTCTCTCTCTCTCTCTCCCTCTCTGTACATACACACACACACACACACACATATTTATACTTACACACACATACATGCACATATACGCATGGAACATACACCACAACCATAGTTGGCGACATAGTGACATCATATCGAGATAAATAGCAGATGGGGACCAGTTAGAATTGCCCTCAGGTCATGTAGCCAATCATGCTCAAAGGATCTCTGAATAAGGGTTGTATAAGGCCGATAAATGAAACACCAATGTTTCCAGAGATGAATTATTCAAGCTCCAAAGAATTCCTCGCAACACATAGGTATGATGCTCCTCCACTACTCCTGCGCGTGATTGGAGATGCATATATCGTCAGCCACTAAGGGACATACTCTACTGGTTAAGGTCAAGCAAGTTACAAGCAAATCTGTTGTATTGAGCAGAATATTTCCTGTAGCCCAAGAAACCATGAGAGCCACTGCCTGGTACTGGGTGATCGTCGTCGTCATAGTCAACATCAACATCATCATCATCATCATCATCATCATCATCATCATCATCATCATCATCATCACCACCACCACTACCACCACCACCATCATCATCATCATCATCATCATTGTCGTCGTCGTCATCATCCTCATCATCATCATCATTATTATTGAATGAGAGAGTAGTGCATGCTATCAAAGTGACACTGGGGTAAAATATACGAAGCCCAGTATACCCATCATGACTACCCGTCTGATAAGAGTACACCAGGCACATACATCACAACCATATGTGCGCGACATGGTGATTTCATATCAAGATAAACAGCACATGACCTTGCAGGCGTGGCCCAGTTAGAATTTTCTTCTGGTCGAGTAACCCATCCCGCTCAAAAGGTCCCTGAATAAGGGTTGTCTAAGGATGTTGAACGAAACACCCATGTTTCCGGGGGTGAATTATTCAAACCCCAAAGAATCCCTCTCAACACATGGCTATGATGCTCCCCAACTATTTCTGCTCGAGACCAGAGATGCTCATATCGTCAGCCATCAAGGGACATGCTCAGTTGGTTAAGGTCAAACAACTGACAAGCAAATCTGTGGCATTGAGCAGAATATTTGCTGTAGCCCATCTTTTATACCAATCAAACAACTGACAAGCAAATCATCATCATCATCATCATTGCTGTTGTTGTTGTTATTATTATTATTATTACTGTAGTTATTGTTGATGTTGTTTTCCTCATCCAGTCTCTTTTATATTGTCTTTGTATTTTAAACTTCCTTTTCTTTCCACCAAAATCTTTTGATTACGTCTCTTGTTAGCAAAACTTAAATTTATCTTCATCCATTTCTCTCAAGTAGCATTAATACACACAAGACATGCACATTCATGTTGTCTGCCAAGATAAATTTAGACACCACTAACTTGATATATTTTGCGTGTTACGGAGGATATATCAACTGAGAGAAGTGAAGAACGGCAAAGATATGGAAATAATAATAGAAATAAAGGAAGAGGATATGCCATAAGCTGATGGATGTATTGGTTAGAAATTTAAGAACCGTAGAAAACTAAATCAATGGAAAACTGTCGGAATAATGAATAGTTCCCGATACGGGTGCTGCAGTGGAATAATCTTTATTCAAAGGTGTGTTTCCATATGCTGTTTCTTAGAGTTTATGCTTTCGTCAACAGCCTCTTGGAACCTTCAGAGGAGCGACATTAGACTATACACGCACTCACGCACGCTTGCGCGCGTGCACACACACACACACAACACACACATACACACACACACGTCTACATCTTTCATCTTTTACTTGTTTCAGTCATTAGACTCCAGCCATGTTGTAGCACTGCCTTGAACAATTTGTTTTAGTCGAATGAATCGATCCCCCAGCTCCAGTACTTATCTTTTCGTTAAACCTGGTACTTATTCCATCGGTCTCTTTCGCCGAACCGCTAGGTTACGGAAGTAAACACACCAACACCAGTTGTTAAGTGGTGGTGAAAGACAACATAAAGACAACACACACACATGCACATATATATATGTGTGTATATAATATATGTGTTGTGTGTGTGTATGTGTGTGTGTGTGTATGTACATATGCATACATACACACACACACATATATTTATATGTATATATATATATATGTGTAATATATATATATATATATATTATATATAATATGTATATATATAATATATATATATATATATATATAATATATATATATACATGTTCATGTATATTCACCAGGCATACGCACACACCCACATAACATACATCATATAACATACATAAATACATACATGCATGCAAATATATATATATATATATATATATATATATAATATATATTATATATATATATATATATATAAGGTGGGAGAGAGAGGATAGAATTGAAACTTTAGAATTGTCAAACGCTATAAAGAGGGTGCTATTATAAGAGAGAAATGAAAAATACGTTTCTAGACAGACAGATATGAATGCTGAAGGGAATAAAAATAGGAAGAAAGCAAAACGATACATGAAAGAATGCCTGTTTTACACTGTAGAACATTTTACAAACCGGATGTTAAAATAATGAGTTTCCGGTTAACAAGTAATGATTGCTGGACATATTGCAAATATGGAAAGTCGAAAGAGATTCAATAGAATTTCTTTTGATGTAGCGAAAGATAAAAGCGACCGATATGGGTGGGTAGGTGTTGTGTCATACGCTGTTGAGGTGAACTAACAATTACTGTATTAGCTTAACACCATTTTAAATTGTCTACCACCACAACGGAAAACGTAGAGGAAATTTAGTAACGTGGTTGTTTGTCTAGATCATTTTTACACAGCACAGAGTCATGTTGAAAAGAATTATAAAAAAAAATAAGATACAAGAACAAAATTCTTTAACACAACATTCAAAGAATCCACGCAAACCCAACAAAAGTAATCAAATGGGTTATACTCCTCTTCATTTTCTCTAATTGTAATACAAATACCATCAAATATATCACAATAAAATTATTTGTGGACGACTCCAAGCTTTAGGATGTTATCAACACAACAGAGTAGGTAACAGAAGAAAACTCTAATCTGTCCGCCATGCTGTATATAAAAAGCGAAACAGAACAATGGCTGCACAATAAGCAATTTGTGAGTAATTATATGTTGTGTACACTTCCGCTTTAGGGAAAAAAGGGATTTACGTAAACCATTATATTCCCTTCACAAATAAAAAAACTCTCATGGCGTCAGTTGTCAAAAGCTTACATGTAAATAAATATTAACGATAAATTTAATTGGAGAAATCGCACTAACAATGATATAATTCAAGAAATCCAGGAATCACCATACTTCTATTCTCTAACTTTTCATGGTGTCAAAATAACAGAAATAATGTACTTCAAAAGAAAAATTACAAAATATATAAATAAAAGATAAAATAATGTTTGTTGTCACTTCAGCGTGGCTGTTCCATACGGAACTATGTTACTAAATTATAACCCCAGGAAAACATCTTTTCCAGCTGGTTAACGGCACACAACCTGTTTCTGATATATTGTGAGTAAGGGAGCGAACCACTCTCCTCCCATAGCAATATATCAGACACAGCTTGTGTGTCGTTAACCAGTTGGAAAATATGTTTTCCTGGGGTAAAAATCTAGTAACGGTTCCGTGTGGAATAGCTACATTATGTTTTCGTATCCTTACTACTTGTATCTCTTTTAGACATTTTAGAACTAGCTACTTTGCTTGAATAAAGTAACAAATACAGAAATAAAATGATGACAAATGTTTAAGGACATGAAATTTCTTTATTATTTAGACGGGTAACAAAATGGTCAGATTCGATTCTCCCCAACACCACAGTCAACATATATACGATTTGTAAAAAGTGGAAAAATTATAAGATTGATGTTGCCTAAATGAATGTTAGCTTCTTGTTATAAAAAGAACTCAAGGCTAGGACATAGTCACATTACCAAAAATAATCTTACAGCACATAATCACATCGCGAAGCAAATTTTTACAGAAACAAATCGGAGAATGCAAATAGCCTTCAAAAACCAGACTGTTTTCATCAAGAATAACTCCCTACCCTAATAAGCTATGATACTCCAAAATATGATTTAGCAATCCACTAGATTTCTATTTCCAGCAGAGGATGCTGT
>NC_043002.1:33496340-33498840 GCF_006345805.1 Octopus sinensis | reverse complement strand
AAAATTGCACTACTAGGCACTGCACACATCCTACGCAAAACACTTTCCATACAATAACCATCAGAGCATCACAACAAATCACAGCACATACCCAAGGCACACGGAGCTGCGCTCGTAGTGAAGTGAAAGCACGCTATAAAAATAAAACTACTGAATAATAATAATAATAATAATAATAATAATAATAATAATAATAATAATAATAATAATAATAATAATAATAAGGGTTTCTTTATTAGCCACAAGGGTTTACAGTAAGATGCTTTTAGGGTATGTGCCTCTCAACAAAACCAATAGCTCACAGACAGAATTAAACTGTTGCAAGCTCTTTCTTAGAGCAAATATAGACCGCCCGACTTTGCTTAACATTTCTCTAGTTCCCCACCAATATCTTCTGTGTCTTGCAATAATTTAAACTTAACCGAACATTCCATATTGGTTCTCATATATTAAACAGCTACTAATTCTCTCTACAGTGAAGGAAATATTTCCACAAACAAACACGAACTGCCAATTATGTTCCTCGGTTGTTCTTATTCCATTCCATTTAGTCGTTAATATATTCAAGAGACACTCGGACGCCACAATTTCTAATTTCCTTTTCCAATTTCTCTTAGTTTATGAATTTAATGCTGAATATCATCAATGGAGATGATGACAATCTACAGCATGATATATACTTGTCACACAACGTGGTCTTCCGTGTTTTACTAATGACTCAATATCTTACTTACAATAAAATACCAAACAACAGAATCTTATCTGCTTCTTTTACCTGTTTCAGCCATTAGGCTAATGGCGTGCTGCGACACCGCTTGTCGGGTTTAGTCGAACAAATTGACTCCAGCATTTATTTTTTAAACTTAGGACTTATTCTATCAGTGTTATTTGCTGAGTCACGACGTTACGGGTTGTCAACCACAGGTAGGAAGACAAATCGCACACACAAAGACACACACACACACACACACACACACACACACACACACACACCACACACATACACACACACATATATACATTTCCACCCATCCATATATATATATTTTTTTTCTTTTATTCTTTTATTTGTTTCAGTCATTTGACTGCGGCCATGTTGGATCACTACTTTTAGTCGAATAAATTGACCATGGGACTTATTCAACCTCTCTCTTTGCCGAACACATTAAGATCGGTTGCCAAGCGATGGTGGAGTGACCACACAGACACCACACACACACACACACACACACATATATATATATATATATATATATATATATATATATATATATATTATATATATAGGGCGGGCTTCTTTCAGTTTCCGTCTACTAAATACACTCACAAGGCTACGGTCGACTTGAAGCTGTAGTAGAAGACACTTGCCCAAGGTTCCACGCAGTGGGACTGAATCAGAAACCATGTGGTTGGGAAGCAAGGTTCTTACCACACAGCCACTCCTGCGTATATATATATATATATATATATATATATATTATATATATATATATATATATATATCCCTCCTTCTGTAAGCACAAAGTCTGACATTTTGGGAGGGGCTAGTCACTTACATCAACCCCAGGGCTTGACTCGTACTCTTTTTATCGGCACAGAAAGGATGAAAGGCAAAGTCGATATCGGTGGAATTTTTAACTTGGAATGTAAAGACGGACGAAATAATCCTAAGTGTTCAGTTCGGCGTGCTACTGACTGTGTCAGTTCACACACACACACACACACACACACTCACATCAAATGGATGTGTTATAAAACTATTCTGCACATACAATAACAGCCATACCAAAAGACCAACATACCTCCTAACAAAAAAACGGAGAAAAAACGGGCAACAAGAAAAAAGCCAACAACGCAAGGACGTGGTACATGCAAAGTATTAATAAGACGCTCAGGGAAGGAAAGAAAGAGTGTTTTACGTTTCGAGCAAAGCTCTTCTTCAGGAACTGGAGACAGAGAAAAGTTCAAGAGAAAAGGAAGACGGAGGAAAAACCGACCACAGTCTACATGTGGTTACATTTTGGAACGTGTGTGTTTCATATATGTATGTATATATGTATGTATGTATGTATGTATGTATGTATGTATGTATGTATGTATGTATGTATGTATGTATGTATGTCAATACAGTTTTCGTCAACGAAATTTACTGGCAAGCCATTGGTCGGTCCGGAGCTATAGTAGAGGACACTTAACCAAAGTGCTATGCAGTGGACTAAACTAGAAACAACGTGGAAGCAAAGCGTGCTTCGTAAGCACACAGCCAAGCCGGTGCCCAAAACGTAGAATTTCTTGACGGAAGATCTCACAGTCAGCACGAGGTTGTCTGCTCTGGAATATGTATCCTATAATTACGGGTCAGCTGTTATTTGATGCTCCACTGGGTATAATTTGAAGATTTTCAAGGATTATAAGAATGTTTATTCGTAGAAAGTTTTATCCTAGAACATTTACGTACCTTTGGGATTTACCCATCTCAATGCAGTCTGTACTTTCTCTG
>NC_043002.1:33493525-33496240 GCF_006345805.1 Octopus sinensis | reverse complement strand
CAATCTTATTGCTTAGTCTGTCTGTGATATTAGTAAAAGTTAAGCTCCCTTCTTTGTAGTTTATGCATGTGTTGTGGCAGGCAGAGTGCAAACATACATATGCACAAACATAGAAATAATATTATATATTTATATATCTATACATGCACACGTACGTACGTGCATGCATGCATACATATTATATATATTATACATATATATATATAGGGAGAGTTTACGAAAAAAAACAAAAGACGAAGACAGGTGGTGTACAAAACAAACAGATGTATTAGTATAACGCTCAGGAATAGAATAAGTCTTTTACGTTTCGAGCCTACGCTCTTCTACAGAAAGGGACACAGAAAAAAAAAGACAAGGAGAGAAACAAGGAGAGAATATATATATATATATATATGAACAAAATCGAACACACATAGACAGTGTATATGCGTTGGTAGTTCGTGGGTCGGCTGTGGTTTTATGCATAAGAGAATATATTCAGAATACGCCTGGTGTAAAGAGCAACAATCTAGGTCCATGTTCAGTCACTCTGTAACGACAAACTACTACAAAACTCTACGTTTGTATTATGCACCTCTTCTACCGCCAGGCGATGTGCATGTGTGTGTGTGTTTGTTTGTCTGTCTGTCTGTCTGTCTATCTATCTATCTATCTATCTATCTATCTATCTATCTATCTATCTATTTAATCGCAGTCATCTTCACCTCTCGTAGAAGTATTATGAATATGTACCGTACACAATTCTTCAGTGTAATGGTGAATTATTTTTATAACTCGATATAAAAACGAAGGACTTACAGAAGCTCTTTAGGTCGATTCTTATTTTGGTTTCCATTGGTATATAAGGGACGGAGAGTAGATCATCGTTCCTTGTTGAGACGCCACTCCATTTGCAGGGTTAATACACACCTGTTGTTTGTACTAATTTTCACCTGAGCAGAACTAAAACTGTGTATATATATATATATATATATATATATATATATATATATATATATATATATATATATATATAACACACATACACCACACAAAACACACATACAAAAATACATACATACATAAACATACGTGTGTGTGTTTATATGTAAGTGCGTGTATACATAATTGGTATGTTGGGTCTCACCTAAGCGAGAAGAAAACTTTCATCTAACAAACATTATAGGCGCAATTAGTGAACAAAAATTAGTTTTAAATGAGATTATAGAAATATTAAAATTACTAAGTCTCTCTAAAAGAGAACAACGGCAGCGTTCCCGGAAAATAATAGTTATCGCCATACTAATATGGCATTCTTATAAAAATAAGAATAAAGCTGTCCGCTTAGTAGCTCCATGAGGCCATCGCCTTAAGTTAGCTATTTGATACACAAACTGTATCCATATAACCTTCGAAGGTTATATGGATACAGTTTGTGTATCAAATAGCTAACTTAAGGCGATGGCCTCATGGAGCTAATAAGCGGACAGCTTTATTCTTATTTTTATAAGAATGCCATATTAGTATGGCGATAACTATTAAATGAGATTAATATCTAAAAAATAAAAACAAACTTAATAAATTTCTTATGGATCTTTTATGGATATATACGAACGAACAATAATGTCCGTGACTCCAAAAAGGGTTCAAGGCTTTCTCAGCTTCATCTTGTGACGAAATTGGCAATTTCCGTCACATGACATTGATTGCCGCGTTTTGCAATATTCAGGAAGTGCTCAAGGGAATTATGCTTTAGCCTTATAGCAAGCTAAAATATGCAGGAATAACATATCACTTTAATCAATTTAGTTAGAAAATGAGGATGACATAGTGTTGAAATGTTAAAATGAACCTGGGAAACTTTTATAAGTAAAATGTCGACTTCCGATAAACATAAAAAATGTGTAATAATGATGTTTAAATCGCATGTAGACTACTAAATATAAAAAATCTATGCATAAAGTTATATATATATCCATTTTGCGTATGCGTGCATGAGTGTGTATACGCATAAAAATGTCTATATTTAAACCAGTCTGGTTATATTTCTAAATATTTGCATATGTACACGGTTGTGTATTTAATTTCATATGTGTGTATGAGTGGGTGAGTGTGTTTACTGTTCGCTATGGTAGGCTCAGCAAAAAGGTATATACATATATATATATATATATATATATATATATATATATTATATATATATATATATATGTGAGTGTGTGTATATATAACCCCCTCCGCATATATTTATAAACATACACATACACAAGTATCCAATACGAAAATTACAATAAAAATAGTAATGCAACTAAACGAGTACATAAACACACTGCTACCTGGGTATTTGTCGACCTTATCAAGTCTCTATTAGTACGGATTCCTTTACATACACTAGGGTATTCTATATTCTGTGGAATCTATATTTATCCAGTTTCTATTTTAGTTGTACATCTACCCCGGCTGGTTTAAGCAAATACTTAATGTGGTGAACATTTATTTTAGGTCGACGCTTTCCAGCTGCACGCCGGTGACGGTTGGGAAGTCTACCGTGAAAGCATTGAACAACTTCACAGCTCAAAACAGCTATGCTTTTTTCATTTCATACATACACACACGCGCACACATATCAACACACATTCAAACACAAACGCAAACACGCACACACATATATGCTTACAAGCATACAGAAGAGAGCGTGTGTACTCAATAGTTTCGCCCAGGGCTGAGCTATCAACT
>NC_043002.1:33486025-33488525 GCF_006345805.1 Octopus sinensis | reverse complement strand
CCCCATCTAAACATGAGCAACGCTCCACTAGAAAGGCTTACATCGTTGTTGTTATCGTTTCGGTCATACTTGATCAAGTAGTCCGCTGATAAAATATAATCACTCTGGCTTTAAAACACCCCGTTTTTTTTATTCTTGAGACATTGTACTATCATTTTTAAGATTGTAGGGTGTCTGGTTTGCAGGAAATATGGTTGCCCTTCCTATCTATTGGAGTGGCTGTGTAGATGCTTCTATGTTATCTCATTAAGAACATAGTTATAGAATAAACTCTAACATATTTACTATTCTGTTGACAATGGGTCTCAATATATATGTCTAATTTGTAATTATAATTTCTAATTGACACCAATATCTAACTGCTCTTTTGTTTTATTGACACCATAATGCAAAGCTAATCCCAATGGGATTTGAACTTAGAGCGTATATAGACGTAATTAAATGCTGCATTTTATCCAGTGCACAACCGTTTCTACTAATCAACCTCAGTTTGTTCAGTGTTTAATATTTCTTGTATTTAATTATTGTTTGGCGGCATGTTAAAACGGAACGGGAATTCTGAATATATGAAGATTTGTAGAAGAACATTAGGACAAAGAAATTAAGTTTGGATCTGTGTAATGATTTTCAATGATTATGGTGGGAGGTAGAATAAAGTCAGCAAAGCGGAATGTAAATAGGAGTGTAAAGGTCCTAGTTGTTCTACTGCATTGGACGATAAGCCGAAAAGTCGGCAATTTGCGTTTTATCATCGTCGCCATGTTTGTCCGTGATAAACTTTCTTAAATGACAACGGCCTAGTCTATCTCGATATAAGGAGAAACTGCAGGGTGATGTAGTTCGCCGCTGTAACTACCAGCAGCAACGGTAGAAATAGTCATGCTGATGAATTGACAAATATTTCTATGGTTGGCAGTTGCAAGTTCAAATTCTTCATTATAAGTAAATCTATGAAATATCAGCTGGGCAGTAGTTATTCATCCAGGTAACATTCCTGACACCGTATATCTTGATTAGGCTAATGGAAAATTTGTAGTGACATGGTCTAGTTTCAACATGATTAGATCAATATGGGAGAATATACAGCCGATCACGTGGACAACAAAGATTGTGTATATAGAAGGAAGTATAAACAGGTGTTTATTTAATGGATGTATATTAAATAAATTGTAGGAGAATGTATATAGAATAAACTACAGAGTGGGGTATATTGTAGGAAGTTTAGTTGTATGTATATTGAAGAAGATGTAAAGAGATGCATTTTAAATTAGTGCCTCACAAACTGACAGTTACCTGGGCACCTCCCAAAAACATAAGAAAAACAGTAAAATTTTTGCCAAGCTCCACTGCATCTTCATTAATGAGAAAACAAGTAACTTTGACTCATACATCTTCTTTCAACAAGTTTAAAGTTTAAAACTTTTAAAATTTATCAAACATAGCGATTTGTCCGTTCACTTTTAAATTCCTTCCCGTAATGACTTGCCCCCGTCTCTGAGTATAACTACCGGTACATTTAAGTAGAATTTATACCATACTCAATGCGCATCAATGGATATATAGTCTAATTTTGGCACAAAGCCAGCAACATTTGAGGCAGAGAATTGAATACAAGCTCACACCTTGCTTAACTAGTACTTATTTTTTCAACTTCAAAAGAATGAAAGACAAAGTCGACCTCGGAGGAAATTGAACCCAGAAATGGACATATATTAAAGGATATATATATTGGCTTATATTGGTTTCATCTAAAGGAAGGGATTGCGATGAAGGCTTTCGGAGGATCTCCATGAGAGTGATACCAATTATGTCGAGCAGTAAAATGTAGACGACAACAGGAAAACATAAACTGAGAAGGGATTCTACACAATCCACATGATTGGGGAAAAATTTGAAAGGGAGCTTAATTCACATCCTGTAGAGGTGTGGAGGGAATAAAGGGGGTGATGACAGGAAAAGCGACAAATGAATCTGGAGGTCCTGAGTAGATGTGGTATAATACTAGATAGTTCAGAGGAGCAGAAGCCATTTAGTAGTATTGGTAGAAAAGATAGAGGATACAACAGGGCTGTAGGGCATGTTGGTAACGGACTTCATAACAAAGGAGTCTAGTATGTCTTTTTGTGTATGCAAAGCAGTATGACCTAATGTGCGATCATTAATATGGGTCTCTCTTCTTGGTCTGTATATATATATATATATATATATATATATATATATATATATATATACATACATACATAAATACATACATATATATATATATATAATATATATATATATATATATATATATATATATATATATATATATACATACAAAGGGAGAGTTTACGAAAAAAACAAAAGACGAAGACAGGTGGTGTACAAAACAAACAGATGTATTATTAAAATGCTCAGGAATAGAAAAAGTCTTTTACGTTTCGAGCCTACGCTCTTCTTTATATATATATATATATATATATATATATATTTAATGACATGAACAAGAATGGAGAAAA
>NC_043002.1:33468525-33481025 GCF_006345805.1 Octopus sinensis | reverse complement strand
TCCTGATTGCCTTCCTACATCTCTATTTACCTGCCTAAATCTCTATCTACCAGTCTCTGTTTTTCTACCTAACATTCTATCCATCTGTATAACTCCATGTCTATATACACTGCTGCACTAATCAGCAACTGTACAGGCAGCAATTCACCAATACAGCCGATACGAAAAGACAGCCGTGTCGTCTGTAAATGGAAGAAGCAGACGACAGCCTAACCGGTTAGAACTGGTTGCATCAATGATGTTTGATAGGTAAAGCTATTTAGGAACAGAGAGAGGAGGAGATGTTGTTAGTGCGTGAGAAGGTTAGTATAAGAGGAGGAAGCCGTGGTGGGTGGGGCTGGTGGAGATAACAGGTAGATAGGAAAGAGTGGGAGTGAGAATGTAGGAAGGTGGGATAGGGAAAGATTGACTTAAAGCGACAATTGTAGAATGAGGTGGAGTGAGAGTGAGCGGGAGAATGGTTGTAATGCACAAAACACATACTGAGGGAGAGAGAGAGAGAGAAAGAGAGAGAGGAAGAGAGAGAGAGAAAGAGAGAGGAAATGGGAAAGAGACAGAGTCGATAATTTGATAAAAAGAAGAAAAAGGGAGAGAGAAAACTGAATGTAAAAGTTTCAAAATGAGAAAGGAAGAGATAAAGATTGAGAGAGATAGAGAAAGAAAATGGAGCAGAGAGGAGTGAAAGAGAGGGAGAGGGAGAAAGAGAGAGATAGGGGGAGAAAGCGAGAGTGGGAGGATTTATTGATAGATAAATTGATAGAAAGGATGTTCTAATTATCCGTCTGTTTGTCTGTTTGTCTCGCTCTCTCCTCTCTTTGCTTGTATATGTATGTATGCATACATACATGCATATGCACACACACACACGCACGAGCACATATATATAAATATACAGAGAGAGAAAGAAAAAGAGAGAGAGAATAGAATGACTAGGGGTTACTACCCAGGGTACGTTAGGCGTACACACTTGCATGTGTATGTGTGTATGTATGAGTGTGCGTATGTGAATACATAGACGTACAGAAGCAGACGACTAAGATGGTTAGATCGACAGGGAGAAATAATAGATACATTCATAGTTAGACGGGCAAATAGAAACATCGGATAGAAGGGTAAATAGAGATATGTAAATGAGAAGATAGAGAGACAATGAGTATACAGCTGTGCGCGCACGTGTGTAGATAGATAGACAGACAGACAGACAGATAGATAGATAGATAATTAGAGATAGATAGATAGATAGATAGATAGATAGATAGATAGATAGATAGATAGATGGATGAATGGATAGATAGATAGATAGATAGATAGATAGATAGATAGATAGATAGATAGATAGATAGATAGATAGACTGAAAGAGATGGGATAGAGATGTGTGTGTATGTGTGAATATTTGTTTAAAAATAAGTGAGGAAATAACACATATAAGTATATAAATTCATACATACATTTATACATACAAACATACCTTTACGCATGTACAAATAGATACATACATAGATGTCAATATACAAGCACGTAGACACACGTGAACACGGCTATACATGCACACACATGCATACAAGCATACATACATTCATTCATTCATACATGTTTATGTGCTTATAAGGGTAGACAGAGAGGTGGAGTGCAAGAAAAAGAAAGAGAGGGAGAGACAGAGTGAAAGAGGGCAAGATAGAATGAGATATATAGATATAGATAGAAAGAGAGTGTGAAATAGGTAGAGTGCGATAGACTAACGACAGCAATGCAGTCATCAACTGGTTACATTTCTATCAATCGATAGACTGTCTTGCTATTTCCCTCCAAGTTGACACTACGTTCAAGAGATTGCTAGGTTGTAGGCTGCAGGTTATTCGCTATAGAAAGGCGTGTGTGTGTGTGTGTGTGTGTGTGTGTAATGCTATGTGCGTGTGCATGTAAGTTACTCTCTTTGTGTGCGCATTTGGACAGCTCTCTCATATATGTCTATATGGAAAATAGAACTTCCCCAAATTTCTGAGTTTGCTATGCATCGTGAATGCTATCTAGATTTTGCTTTTATCATCCATTAAATCTGTTTGTAGGACACACATGAAAAGACGTCTGTGATAGGACGACGGCTTTAACAAGTCGAAACTAGTCGAGATGCTCTCCGGTTCCGCCAACAGAAACGAAGTCTTATGATGTCTATTAATCTTATGGTCTATTAATGCAATAAGACTAAATGCACGTATGTATTAAGTATACATGCAGGTGTGCCTATACGTAGGTTTGTATGTGTATATGTACGCCTGTACACATACACATACATATACCATATACATACAAGTAGGCGATATTCTCTCGAATATGTGTGTGTATATTATATATATGTATATATATATATATATTATATATATATAATATATATATATATATATATATATATATATATATATATATATGTATGTATGTATGTATGTATGTATGTATGCATATACATATATATATATATATAATATATATATATATATATTATATATATCTGAGATAAGGCATTGCTGATAAGTTTTGTCTTTCTACTGTTCATGTTACATGCATGCATGCATACATACATGCATAAATGCATACATATATGCATACATACCTATATATATATATATACATGTACATATATATATTTATATATATATGTGTGAGAACGTGTATATCTAGAAGTATATTTATACACATGCTTGTATGCGTGAGCGTATGTGCGTATGTATATATATATGTTTGCTATATGCATATATGTATGTTTATGTGCGTGAGTGTGTGTGCGTGAGTGTGCGTGAGTGTGCGTGCGTGTGCGGGGCGTTTGGATGAAAGAAGAAAGGAATAATAATTATAGAAAAAAGGTAGAATTGTAATAAAGGAGATGGAGTGGAGTAGAAGAATTGGAAGGAAAAAACAGTTGAGAAAAAAAACAACAAAAACGATTTAGTGTTTGAAAGACATTTTAATTGAATTCGCCATAGTTTCATGTGATTGTTGTAAGCAAGCCAGGTCTAGGTTGGTGGGACAATGCTACCCTCTGTATAACTGGGCAAATACAGATATAAGGAGTAAATATTTATACAAGCCTAGGGCAACACTGCAACGTGTATACAAATATACTCACGTATATGTATTAAACACATGTACTATAGACAAAATGTACTCAATCAAAGATAAATATATGCAATAAAACACATATACGCTCATATACACGAACATAGCGACGAATGCATAAATACGCATACAGATTGACGAAAACACATATGTAACTAAGAATGTACAATTATGCACACAAATGCATAAATAATTATGCGTGTTCAAACTCACACGTATGTAAGACCTGAAGAGTAATACATAACAAAGTAGGATCGGTCGAGAAAGAAACCATGATACGTAAGCTTGTTAGTCATGGACTGCCCAGCCATGAGACAGGTTGTACAGTGTAACAGATACACGAGAGTGTTTTGCATTAACATCGGCTAAACGACGATGCAGGCAATCAATTATGAAGACCAACAACCAGAAACAAAAGATATTTGAGATGATAAGCATTGACAACAGTTAAATTAAAGGAGACTTGATGAGTGTCTATAAATTTAATTGCTTTGAGAAATGAAAAGTCTAGTTTTCCAAGATCTAGCTATTAGAAATCAATCGGGAACGATAATCGCGTTGCTAGTCGAGCTGTTGGTATTCGCTATCGATAACCATACAATGAACATCATTTTTCTTTACTGCTTGCTGAAGGATAACATTTTGAAAAATTACCCTTTCTACTCTTTTCTTCTGAGTTTTCTTGTAATATATTTAGTTTGCCCATTATATAATATATATATATATATAAAATTTTCAGAATGAGATAAAAATCCAAGGCTGTGAAAGATTTTAGGATATTTATAAATAAAAGCTCTTACAGCTGTTTCGAGGATATTTTATATATCCCTTCTTCGGAGACGGCGTGAGAAAATAGTTAAGCAATAGTTATTTTAGATAAGATATGAAATAGAGAGTGAAGTGGAGGAATGAAAATAGACGTGAGATATGCAGGGATATTACATCTGATATTTCAGAATGGTATACATATAAGATTTCAATACCTTGTGAGTAAGTTCCAATAGTATTTAAAATGGGACATTCCAAGTATAGAGTTTGTACGCAGTGTTATTGAATCGAGGGTTATATTTAAAGTGACCTAAAAGTTGGGAATGTATTTGTAAGGTCAAATCGAAAACAAGGAGAGAGGAATAAAGAAAAGAAAAGAAAAATGAAAAGCGGGGAGAGAAAGTGTACTGGTTAGTGGTCAGTCAAGATAAATTGATAGTAAGAATGGGGAAGTGAGGGTGTGGAGCTTAACTATAGTCTGTTCATAGCACTTACTCAGCATTACCTGACACCTTTGGGTCTTATTGACACCTTTACCTCTCATAGCCCCCCTCTCTCTCTCTCTCTCTTTGTGACCGCGCGTGTACCGTTGGCGATTTTTTTCCCTCTGTCTTCCCTTCTCTGGATCTTTCCTTCTCCTATGTTTGCGACGAAGAGCTCCGCTCGAAACGTTAATCCCTCCTACTTTCCTTCTTTCCTGAGCGTCCAATAATACTATATTTGTTCCACGTCCTCGCGTTGTGTTTTTTGTGCTTTCTTGTTTGGATTAACTTTATATATATATATATATATATATATAGTAACGCTGAAATGATTCGAACCTATCTGTTATATATGTGTAAAAGTATAAAGTCATGCCAATACTGGCCCTTTACCATACGTACATTCGTCAGCTTGTGGTCAGCTGTTTCACCAGTGAGTTAGCTAAATCTACGATATGAGGGAAATGCCAGATTCCACAGGTGAGGTGCTGCGTTTACATTACCAACTTACTATAGTACACAGTGTGCAATCAAGAGTATAAATTCTATACACACTATTGATTCTTTGCTATAAGCACACATATATCTTTTATCTTTTATTTGTTTCAGTCACGGAAACTACATCTAAGCTGGAGCGCTGCCTTAAAGGGGCTTAGCCGAATAAATTGACCCTACCACTTATATTTTCGATCTCCTTTGATGAACGAGGACATTTACAAACTAACACCACTTGTCAAGCGATGGTGGAACGAAACACAAACATACACATGCACACATGCACATGAACATAAATATGTATACATATATATACATACATACATACATACATACATACATACATACACACATACACACACATATGTGCATCATCATCATCATCATCATCATTGTTCGATCGTGGTCGAGGCAATGGAATTTACCGTGCCACGCCAGACCTCACAGTCCATCATAACATTACGGAGGTCCTGTTGCTGGATGCCTGTATCCCTGGAGATTACATCAGGGTAGGAGAGTGTGCACCCTCTGGTGTTGCGAGTAGATGGCTTCCAGAGGAGAAGAGTAGAAATTACCTCGTTTTCAGCTCTACAACAATGTCCAGCAAACTGGACTCTTCTACCTTTCACAAGAGATGATACAAGTGGTAGTTTCCCATATATTTGTACTTTGGTTGGATGGCGCTTCTACGAGAGATTTTGAGCTCTCATAAAGTTCCATCCAACCGCCTCTCAAGCTTCTTTGATAACGTTCAGGTTTCTGAGCCATATAGTAGAATTGGTTCGACGCCACACAGGTTCCGTATAGGAAATTCAATCTAATTGATCGGTGCAGGGCTATAATAGTAGGTACTCGCCCAAGGTACCGCACAGTGGGATTGAACTCCAAACCACGTGATTGCAAGGCGAACTTCCTATTACTCAGCCATGCCTGCATATTTAAATTTTTGTATTATTATAAAAATTTCTTTATATATTGAGAAGTTAACACTTCATCATGCTTGTTAGCTCCTCTAGTTAATTGCGATAAACAAGCAGAGGTTACTGTATACAAATGCAAAGGAATATTTATATAAATCGCGAGAAACAGTGGAAAGAGTTCTTCTTTGCTTGCTGCGTAAAAACGATTATGAAAATGTAAAGATACACGCAGATAAACGTAATCGTGCATAGGTATACGCACACGTACGTGCGCGCATACACACACACATACTTATATAATGAGAGAGGAAGAGAGAGGGGGGAGGGAGAGAAAAAGAGTAAGAAGTAAAAATAAGATGAGACTGGGAGGAAGAAAGATACCTGAAGAGAAATAGAAATAGCTTACAGCATTTTATTATCTTTCATGTGGAGGAGAACGTTCACCTAAATATATATATATATATATATATATATATATATATATATATATATACATACATATACATACATAGACACACACGCACACACATATATATATATATACATACATATATATATATATGTGTGTGTGTATATATATATAAATATACGGGTGTGTGTGTGTCTGTGTATATGTGTGTGTGTGTATATGCGTATATATGTGCGTATGTAAGTATATATTCGTAATTAAATATGCATTTGTATATAAACACAGGTAGAAATTCCACACATACCTTTATATATAATATATATATATATATACATACATATACATACATAGACACACACGCACACACATATATATATATACATACATATATATATATATGTGTGTGTGTATATATATATAAATATACGGGTGTGTGTGTGTCTGTGTATATGTGTGTGTGTATATGCGTATATATGTGCGTATGTAAGTATATATTCGTAATTAAATATGCATTTGTATATAACACAGGTAGAAATTCCACACATACCTTTATATATATATATATATATATATATATATATATATATATATGCACCAAGCCTAAATATATACATATGTAACACACACACAAACACACATATATATTTGTGTGTGTGTGTGCGTGTGTATGCGTGCGTATGTGTGAAAACAAAGCGTCACAGTGAGTGAGAATAAGGGGAAACAACCGGTGTTTGTTTCCAAAAGGTTGTTATGATGCTTCATCATTTCAGAATGTAAAACAACTTTGCCCCCTTCTGAGTGCACCATCTGTTGCAGTTATCATACATTCATGCAAGTTATCTGCAATTGGTATGCAGACGTTCGAGAGAGCTGCTAACAAGCGTTAAACTTGCATTTAACATTTTCTTTACATGACATTGATGTAAAGCAGGCGATATTTATATTGCATGTCCGCTTCATCTCACCATCTGACCTCCCTGACTTTGCGTTTTTATGTTATATGTTCGTGTTTGAGTATGTGTGTGTGTATGTGTGTGTGTGTGTGTGTGTGTGTGTGTGTATTTGTTTATGTCAGTGTGTGTGCTTGGTATGCGTGCGTTTGCTTATGTTTCTACGTGTGTATGTGTGTGTGTATATTTGAAGATGAGTGCAAATATATATGTACATATGTCTTTGTATATATGCTAATCCGTATGTATGTATGTATGTATGTATGTATGTATGTATGTATGTATGTATGTATGTATGTATGTATGTATGTACATGTATGTATGTATGTACGTACGTATGTACGTACGTATGTATGCATGTACGTTTTACGTACGTATGTATGTATGTGTGTATGTATGTACGTACGTATGTATGTATGTATGTATGTATGTATGTATGTATGTATGTATGTATGTATGTGTTTATGTACGTACGTACTTATGTATAATTGTTTCGTCTGCAGCAGTTTTGAAGGAGACTTGCGAAAATGGGTTTTTTGTGTATCTTAACACTTATTTATTGTATGATTTTTTTTTGTCAACTGATAATCAAATGTAAAAGAGGAGTGGGAAAGGCTCTCGAGGGTGGTGGTGGAGATGCTTTATTGAGGCAAACGGTGCTTCGTGTAGGCAAAGTAAAGGAGGAGGAAGGAAATGGGGGAACACAGTGTGTTTAAAACTATGTTACATTTTGTTATTGAACGAGGTTGAAGCCATCTTCTGACAGAAAAGATTCACCACGAGGAAAAGAAGGATGTAGAAGAAGAAGAAGAAGAAGAAGAAGAAGAAGAAGAAGAAGAAGAAGAAGAAGAAGAAGAAGAAGAAGAAGAAAATGTAATAGACGAATAGGTAAATGGGCTTTTATTGGTGTGTAGGGAACGAGAAGAGGAAAGTACTTTCTATTATTGCAATTACCATTTCCATTTGCCCAGAACCATTCAGTTGCCAAGTCTGGGCCCTGAGTACCTTTAGCGAAGTAGACCATATAAGGCAACTATGTCTCCTACTTGGGTTCTTTTCTGGTTGACTACACTTTTCAATTTCTTCAATTTTTGTCCCAATCGATTTCATATTCGGTGTATTGGTGCAGTTTTGTATGGTAATCATTGACATAAAGTTCATTTTCGCCATAAATCAATAAATAAAGAGTTAATAACTTTTAAAGTTTGCTAATTTTAGGCAATTTTCGTCAATAGATGTCTGTTTTCATAGTAATAAGCCAAGCTGTTCCCAAACTGCTTACCTATGTAGGCATTTTCCCATATTAAATGCTTAAAATACATAAGAGATGAGGCAGTCGTGAGATGTGCTAAAAGCAATAGCTAAATAGGCTTTAAATCACGCACCAATTCCTTTTCGCATAATCGTATGAATTCCTGTGTGTAGGATACAATTTCGCAAAAATTTTCTGAAAATTCCAAAAAATAAAAAGTTATGAGGGGTTATAAGGATTCATAAAACAGAATTCCGCCAATATTTAATTTGTTTACAGTTGACAACACGTGCAGTCACGCATAAAATGATAGGTTCCAAATCCTGTTTTCTGACTGAGTAAAAATGATCAAACTTTAAATCTTTATAACTTTTTAAAATATTTTTTCTGGAAAAAGTGAATAAGCTCCTGAGATTCAGCGTGCAAAATTACATCAATACACCAAATTAAAAAAATTTCTCTAAACTTTCAAATTTCAACGGGTGCAGCCACATATAAAAGTTCCCCCATTTGAAGATGTCTTCTTCCCTCCTTCCCACCAGACAGCAGGTCCTAGAAAGGGCCATGAGCATTGCCTCTTCCTTCTGACTAATCGATAACTTAATGTATACGGGACTGATTTATATTTCTATAATGTACTGTATATGGGAATGGAATATTAATAGAAAACATGGTGAAGGAAGATAAAGTAAGATGTTTGAAGGCGACTCAGTCGGCTGGAATTATATTCAGGGATAGGACGGTTGTTCATCACAATTGTATTTCACCACAGGAGTTTAATACGTATTTCGCTGAGTGACAGACTTAAAGACGTCTAAAACAGAAATATCGCACTCGTATACGATCACAATTTTTTATTTTTATCTAGCTCGAATAATGGTGGCTAATAAGATGTTAGCAACAGCAGTAGCAGTAGTAGTTTTGGTGGTGGCGCTGGTAGTATTGTAGGTGATGCTGGTAGTAATTTTAATAATAGTAGTTATAATGGTGAGCAAGAAGTAGTAGTAGTAGTAGAAGAAGAAGAAGAAGAAGAAGAAAACAATGATACAAAATATAGATAGAAATACAACGAAGAAAAGTAACTTAGAAAAAAGAAAAAGAGAAGGAAGAAAATAAAAAGAAAGATTTCAAAAAAATAAAATGTAAGAAAACGGGATATATCGTAAACGATCATTCTTGTATGAAAAATGAGTATGTGGTTTCAAATCTTTGTCCAATACTTATTATGAACAGTGATTCTTGAATATTCTATGTAGTAACTTTTTTTTAATGAAAAGTCGCTTAAAAAATTTCCTTCAATTAAATAGATGTTCAGTGGTTCATTATCCATATTTTCTGATGCCATCCCTCCCAGCATGTGTCTCTTTCTAGATATTTGTATACACTAGCAACCCTCTATTAAATTTTGGGGAAAATTATTAAAGAAGATTAGGACTTATATAACAAAATTATAATAGACATTGGCTCCTCATCTAATAGACCTTGGCTCCTCATGCTTGCTTACTTATATCACAAGGTTCTATTGATATTGTAATGAAAAAAAAATTCTGGTTTGAAACATGTGTTAAATATAAATATTGTACCTGGTTTAAAAATCCCCTTTTTTTTTCAAAAAATAAAAAGAAAAAAATCTCTTCAAGTGCCATGACAGCGTCTCCATTTGTGAGCTCACAACATCTTCAGGGAGGTGCTGCCGCCTAGGTTAAGAACCATTATAATGATCAACACCAGGCGCCACTATATTCGCCGCTACGACTATAAATTGTTCACTATTAACATTGTGTGACGTTGGAAATGTAGGTCTAAGATGTTATTCGGTTTAATATTTCATTAACGACCTTAACTTGGCGTAAACCCAATTATTAGTAAATGTAATGCAGTTTGCGCTTTGTCGATCTCAATCGATATGGTGCTAAAAGTTAAATATATCAATGTCTCAGGCTTATAATATATTCAGCTACGTTGATCTCGTTTAGAAATACACGTAGTCGCTGATGTTTGCTGAATAGTTAAGGTTTTCATTAATTCTGTAAATAAAAGGAAGCTTAATGTTTGTGTTTGTTTCCTTTAATGTAATTCATCAGAAAGTAAGATAAGCACACTGCACAAAAGACGATAAATATTATACTTAACATATGTGAAGGCCTTCAGATGAAAGACAGCTATTTCCTATATAATATATAGTAAGTTCTATCAACCAACAAGTAAATGAAAAGACTTTTGACTATAGGACAAACATTTATTGACTTCAAGTAGAAGGAACTGGTTAACTTATTTAACTGTTATATCTGCACCAGAAGATAATTTTTACATAATATATAGTATCTTGCAATAAATATTAATTTCCGTCAACCAAAAAATAAATGAAAAAGCTTTTGACTATAAGACAAACATGTAGTAACTTCAAGTACAAAGAATCGGTTAACTTATTTAACAGTTCTTTCTACAAGGGTGATAACGTTAAATTAGACAGTAAAAATATAGCTATAAATATCTTAAATTTAGATATAGAAAATATTTAATGCTTTCATTAATAACAAAAATTAAAATTAAATAGTTCAAAACGCTTGCACGTTAATGTTAATGGTGCCTGGGTATAGATATTTTTTTGATTCTCTCATTGATTTAGAGGAATATGGGTTCCAACGGTTCGATTAATGGCACTACCAGCCCAGTGTACTGTAGTGTGAAATAGCTGAGTATCCGCTGACATTTCAACCTATAATGTAATATTTAGGTAACCTTACTGTGACACGTAGTGCGACAAGACTGACTTTAGAACTGTAATTACAAAGACACACACACACAAACACACACATACACACACACACACACACACACACACACACTCACACTGCGTGTGTGTGTATACCTTTGTATCTTTGTTTGTCCCCTACAACCGCTTGACAACTGGTGTTCGTGTGTTTACGTCACCGTAACTTAGCAGCTCAGCAAAAGAGAACAATATAATGAGTACGAGGCTTAAAAAAAGGAAGATAAGTACTGGAGCTAATCGATTCATTCTACTAAAAATTCTTCCAGGCAATGCCTCTGTATTGCTGCGGTCTAATGACTGAAACAAGTGAAAGATATATATATATATATATATATATATATATATATGCATCTGTCAATCTACAAAGATATTGCAATAGTGCCGTCGCATACAGACGGGAAGCCTACAGTTTTAATAACCACTAGTAGAAAGGCTATAATCAAAGCATCTATCAGCTTAATTTCGGATATGTTCCTTGTATGGGAAATTCGAAGCTTAAACTAATTTTTGATTAAAGAGATGCAAGAGTCTTCTAGTGATTGAGTTAGTATTGTAACATGCAATAATTTCTTTCATCAGAGTGTGATATAAACTATAAAGAAAAGATAAACAGAACATTTTGAATATCATAACTTTCTTATGAGGAGGAATTGATAAAAGCCATTCCGGTCGGAAATCCAAAACGAATTTCAGGTTCACATGAGCTGTAACATTCTGGATGGACAACCTGCAGGAACATCAGTCGACTGTCGACGATGATAATTCAAATGAATGTTAGAAATGACATTGATATAACCAGTAATAGCTACAATAGCTGCAATAACTACCGCAACATCAAGATCAGTCAGTCTCGCTAGTATGTTGGGTTACATGGTAAATGAAATTGTGCGGCCTGAAGCAAAACGTTACAAACACGATTTGGTGGAGTGTTAGTAGTCTAGTGCAACAGTGGTACCAGTTGAGGCACATAAGCTGATAAGCAACAAGGAAAATAGCAAAAGTAGCAATAATAGCACATACAATCTTTTATCGTTTACTTGTTTCAGTTATTAGACCACGACCTTGCGAGGGCACCGCCTTGAAATTTTAGTCGAGTGAATCGGCCCCAGTATTTCTTTGTTTTAAGAGTGATACTTATTCTTTTGGTATCTTTTACCATACCACTCAGTTACGGAGATGCAAACACACCAACACTGGTTGTCAAGCGGGGGTGGTGGGACAAACACAGAGGTGAAGACACACATACACATAGATTTATAAATACATACATTCATACATATATACATACATACATACATACATACACACACACACACACTCATACACTCACACACAG
>NC_043002.1:33451025-33463525 GCF_006345805.1 Octopus sinensis | reverse complement strand
AAGTCTCTTCATTGCCTTACAGAGGAAGATGTTGAGGCAGTTGTTTTCTTGTTCCATGAATCATCTCAGTGAGGGATGGTAAGTACCTTAGGGATTAGGGTAATCGGCTCACAATCGTAAGCTAGGGAGTTCGATTCCCGGCGGCGTATTGTATCCTTGAATAAGATACTTTATTTCACGTTGCTCCAGTCCACCCAGCTGGCAAAAATGAGTTCTACTTATAATTCAAAGGGCCAGCCTTGCCACAATCTGTGTCACACTGAATCTCTCTGAGAACTACGTAAATGGTACACGTGTCTCTGGAGTGCTCACACACTTGCACGTAAATTTAACGAGCATGCTGTTCTGTTGATAGGATCAGCTAGAACCTTCGTCATCGTAACAAACGGAGTGCCACCCGAGCGAGCAGCTTATAATCAGAATTAATCTAATCAATGAGCATTCTGTTTTATCTCAGACAAGACGTTCACTAAAAACACTATTTCACAAATGGACATTCCCACGGCTTTATCGATCGCATTCTCACCTGGAATGGATTTTTGTAATTTTTTCAAGACTTATACACGCCCTGATACCGGCGGTATCTACATATCAAATTTGAGCGCAATCGGATGGAGAATGCCCGAGATCCTAGAAGACACACAGACAGACAGACAGGGAGAGTTTACGAAAAAAACAATAGACGAAGACAGGTGGTGTACAAAACAAACACATGTATTAGTATAACGCTCAGGAATATCTACCATGTGAACAAGAGTTTCATATTCAATATCGTACATTATCTAATTTTCTTTTGCCTCTCGATTCTGTTTCTCTCCCTGACTATCTTCATTGTGCACTTCTTTGAATGCTGTTTTCTCGCTTTATATTTCTAAATTTTTCAGGCACATGCCTTCGCTTGTCTTTGCGTATTATTTGTTCTTTATTTGTCTACCTCTTCTTTGCCTTTTTCTATACACTTTCTCTTATTGCCTGATTTTTAATACTCATGTGAGTGGCTGTAATTGAGAGTACGCGCACATGTATGTATAAAACCCATTTGTTTATAAACTTAGCCACATAAACAATTATATTGGCATGTATATATATATATATATATATATATATATATATATATGTATGTATGTATGTATGTATGTATGTATGTATGTATGTATGTATGTATGTATGTATAATTATTTAGATATAATATATACATATTTTCACACGTATTTACGCGGCAAATCCGATTATTCTTGTCAACCACGTGGTTGAGATTAATAATCAGATTTGCCTCGTATTTACGTGTGAATATACGTATGTATTAATATATACGCATGAATTTGTATGGATATGTATATATATATTTACATTTATGTACTTTTGGTATATTCTACTGATTATGGTAAAGTAATAGTGTTACTAAACTAGAAATTAGACGATCAAGGATTAACCTAAAAAACATATTTTTACTAAATCTCTTTTATCATTTTCTTGTTTTCAGCCTTGTTCTAATGGAGTGTAATCTGAATTGAAGTAGCTTTTAGGGTCATTTGACGTCTATCTCAAGCATATAGGTGGTGTTTTTCAGTTCCTTAGTCATAATTATATCTATATAATTATATATCTGTATTAATTTTTACCTATATGGTTTGTATTACATGCTGGCCAATGATAGGATTATTAATTGATTTTATCCTTAATCATGTATGCATATATATTTATTTATTCACTCCGACCCTGATATCTAATGCGGTATTATCTTGATCACATACGCACGTGGTTGAGATGAATAATCGGATGAGCCTCGAATTTACGTGTGAACATATGTATATATTAATATATATGCATGTATTTGTATGGGTATGTATCTATATTTACATATATTTACTTTTGGTATATTCTACTGATTGCGGTAAAGTAATAGTATTACTAAACTAGAAATCGGACGATCTAGAATTAACCTAACAAAAAATATTTTTATTAAATCTCTTTTATTCATTTCCTTGCTTTCGGCTTTGTGCTAATGGAGTGTAATCTGAATTGGTTTTTGGTCTCATTTGACGTCTATCTCTGGCATGCAGGTGCTGTTTCTCAGTACCCTTAATTATATAATTATATAATTATATCTATTTAATTATATATCTATACTAATTTTTACCTATATGGTTTTTATTACATGCTGGTCACTGCTAAGATTATTAATTGATGTCATCTTTATATATATGAGTATGTGTGTATATATATATGCTTTCGGAGCGAATGGTTATATATGAATATATATATTATATATATATATATATATATATATAATATATATATATAATATATATTATATATATATATATATATATATATATAGCTTTCACCTTCGAAACGTAGAGTAGATGAAACCATAGCGACTGAAGACGGGTTTTTTTCTTTGTGTTAATTGTCCTGCTCTAATTTTTTGTTGTTTAAAAAATGTCCAGCTCCTTTGGTTGTGTCTATGTTTTCGTTTCTCATTGTGTTCGACGTCCTTTTGGTGTCCTGTATTCATATATGCGTGTATATGTACATGTAGAGGTAGGTACGTATATATATGTTTATATATATGCATATGTTTATTTTATTTATTAAATATATATATATATATATATATATATATATATATATATATATCTATATATATATATATGGGAAAATCTTAGCTGCCATTTGCAGTAATGCATGAACTAGTAGCTATTATTATGCTTTTGCTAATCATTTCATGTGTCTGCATACCTGAGAGCAGACACAGATTTTATCTAGGTTAGAGAGTGTCTATGTCTGCTTGACTCCCTTAATTTAGTGGAACGTCCAATATGTGACTGCCATAGAAGGGAAAGTCACACCAGTACTCGGCTGGTACTCCATATTTCAGGTAAGTAGATTGGCGAAACGTTAAATGACGAATATACTGTCTACTAAAGGACGCAATATACTGTCTACTTCAGAAAACGAACACACGAACTAATGATCGTGAGACCACTAATATAACTACTAGGCCACAGATGTGGTATGTGTACATACGTCTATCTATCTATCTATCTATCTATCTATCTATCTATCTATCTATCTATCTATCTATCTATCTATCTATCATCTATCTATCTATCTATCTATCTATCTATCTATCTATCTATCTATCTACTACCTAGTTATGCATCGTATTATACATTATATAATATATATAATATATATTATATATATATATATATATATATATATATATATATATATATATATATATATACATACATACATATACATACATACATATATACATACATGCATACATACATCTATATATATATATATATAATATATGTGTGTATATATGCATTTGTATATATATTATGTATACAATGGTATATATATACATGTATATATGTACCATATGTATATGTATGTACATATAGATATATATAAGTGTATGTATGTATGTTTCCATATGTGTATGCATGTAGACATTAAAATACATACATACATACATACATATATATATATATGTGTGTGTGTATATATGCATTTGTATATATATTATGTATACATATGTATTTATATACATGTATATATATATATATGTATATATGTATACATATGTATATGTATGTACATATAGATATATATATATAAGTGTATATATGTATGTTTCCATATGTGTTTGCATGTAGACATTAAAATACATATGAATGTTGTGCATCTTTTAAAAGATAGTCATTTATATTTTCATAGTGTTCAGCTATGTTCAAGAGACGGTCGAGCTTGCTAGAAAATTAACGGGCTGTTACACCGCTTACATTTGCAAGATCAAATCACATGAAATCTGCTTCGGCGTTCTATTGATCTGAAGAAGATACTAGCGCCATCTGGTTTTAAGCAATGCGAAACACCTCATTAAAGGTGCACCAATCATTAAAAAAGAAAAAAAACTATTCCGAGAGCATAACATTAATTCTAAATTTATAAGCTTTCGGTATTGATTATATATCAATAATATCAAGAGGAGCTAAGCGAACTTTTTGGGAAACTATCAAATGGATGCATAAACATTCTCTTCAAAACAAATATACAATAAAATGATTGAACATATACTCACAAAAATATATATGTAAGAAAAAACAATAGTAGACATAGGCATACTATGAAACGTATGCACACAAATACATACGAAAAACATGGCGTTACCTTTCTTGGCAATCTAAACAGGCTTATATATATCTATATATATAAAACTGTATATATATATATATATATAATATATATATATATATATATATATATATATATATATGTGTGTGTGTGTGTGTGTGTGTGTGTGTGTGTATGTATATATGTATGTATAGTGTGTGTGTGTGTACACAGACACACACATACGTATGCATATATATATATATATATAATATATATATATATATATATATATATATGTATGTATTATATGCTTCTACATGATGTTTATATGTATTTACTCATGTTTTTATGTATGTGTATACATGTTTATTTAAAGACATACATGTACGTCGCACGTGCACAAAAAGCCTATATGGTCAGCTATATTACAAACCAATCTTACGATCACATAAAACTGCACACAACTTTACCAGCACACCGAAAACCAATGTCAGTTAAAGAAAAAACACACACACGCGCGGGAACACACATACATAAACACACGCTTACAAACATACTCGAAGCATGCATAAACAGAAGCACACAACCAGAAGCACGTTATCAAGCATACCTTGTTTACATATACGCCGATACACGCTGCTTAAACTCAAACACGTTCAGTTAAATACGACGTGAGCAACAGTACTAAATGTGAGCAATGATGCTAAATGATCGTTCATACAGACAAATGTACACACCATTACGCACATAGGTTTTATTAATACACATACAAAAACAAGTACACGAATACCAAAAAAGACACGTATAGAAATACACACCTCACACACCCACACACATACACTCACAAATACGCTCAGGCAACTATATTTTTTCGAGTTGGAAGTTAAATGTATAACTTATATTATCGACAACTCTTATCAGTGGATCAAAATGGCGACTATTTCGAACAGAGCGCGAAAGCAGACATTTTTTAACAGATTTGTCTATAATTTCAGGCGGTGAATGAAGGGATGAAATGTGTGGAAAAGGCATTAATAGAAATAGTTGTGTATGTGTGTATACTTGTAAGAGTAACTGAGGGAAAGAAAGAAAAAAGAGAGAGATAGAGAAAGCGAGAAATTAAGAGATAAGAAGGTTGAGATAAATATAGTAATAAAACGGTTACTCACTCGGGGACTCACTCTCTCTTCATGTCTAATTACCTACCTACTCTTCTCCTATCTATCTATCTATCTATCTATCTATCTATCTATCTATCTATCTACTATCTATCTATCTATCTATCTGTCTATTTGTCTATCTGTGTCTGTCTGCCTCTTTCCGTTTGTCTGTCTGTCACTCTTACCTTACCAAGATATATATATATATATATACTATATATATATATATATATATATATATATATATATATGTATGTATGTATGTATGTACGTATGTATATACACATAATATCTATACTTATATATACTTATATATATATATATATACTTATATAAATATAATCAAAATAAGCAACAGGATATCCGGAGGTGATACAATACAATCGTTTCAAGCGACTCCATTTAATTGAACAATGCAATCATTACATCAATTTAAATATAGAGCTATCCTCAGCTGCATAAATAAATAAATGAATAAAATTAATTTAGTCAGTCGGACACATTTGTATAATTTTACCTAAATCCTCTAAGAGGGTAAGAAAACAGACAAAGTCCATGCCGTATTCACTTCTGCTTAGAAACTACTAAGACATCAGGAAAAACTTGTTAGAGTTCTAGCTTGTCACTGGTTTTGGGGTCGGTTTTAATTTATAGTTTTGTTTATCAAATCTTTGTATACCAAAATCTAAGACCAAAGAACATTGTCTGTTAGGAAAGGGCCAGAGAACAGTTGACAGAATCATAGTAGGTATAGTCATACAATTTGTCAAGATTAATTTGAAGTCGTATACAGTAATTGTCTATAATAAGGTTTGGTAAAGAAGATCTTAAATCAAGATGTTAGTTACCAGTTAAAGGGGCAATACTCTAATAAAACCAATGACGACAATACAGGGGATATTTTATCATGGGGTATTATAGTTGAATGATTTAAACAATATTATCATATTGTATAAAGATAAAATTTAGGGTTATCAAGAAAAATATTAAGAAGAATATTATAACCAAAAGGATAAATTTTTGAATACTTTTGAGTATATACCAAAATTTACAACAATAGGGAGAGAAAAGAAATTACATAAAACCGCTTGAAACGATCGTACTGAATCACCTCTGGATATTCTGTTGCTTATTTTGATTTTATTCACCTTATTTTGAAACTGTACCGATAATTCCGCAATAAATTTTGGTGCCTCGACTTAAGTACCTAATTCATTTGAATCTCAATTATTTTGCTTATATAAATATATATAGGTATATATGCCTATAATGTAGGTATATATAGATATATATATATATATATATATATATATATATATATATATATATATATATATATATATATATATATGTATATATGATCATATATATATATATGTGTGTGTGTGTGTGTGTATAAGCGGTATCATTTCAAGCTAGACATGTCGGAGTCTAGTTTGTATTACATCCTCTCGGGGCCGATATAATTGTACTAATCCAGCATAGTCGGTTGTAGGACCTATAAGAACAGAATGTTTGGCAGCGTTTCTCAAGGCTTTTTACGCTCTTAGTTCAAACCCCATCATTACCTACTTGGACGCTAAGCTTATATATGATGGTCTATGCATACTTGTATTATATTTGTTCAAATGCTTTTTAATTACTAAAACCCTGACGTTTACACCTATTTGCACAATATGCATAATAATATCTTCAATTCATAGTGTACACCGAAACACCTGTAATGATACATATTGTTAAATCATGTAAAATTATTTAGCAGATCATGTAAAATATATTCCATAAACTTATGATTGTTGATCTCTGTTAATAAATACATACTTATGCATAGACACACACACACATAATATATGTTGTGTGTGCATATATATATATATAGGAGAGTTTACGAAAAAAACAAAAGACGAAGACAGTTGGCGTACAAAACAAACAGATGTATTACTATAACGCTCATGAATAGAAAAGTCTTTTAAGCTTCGAGCCTACGCTCTTCTACAGAAAGGGACACAGAAAAAACACGGAGAGACTACATACATATATATATACAAGGAGAGAGCACATACATACATATATACATACATACATATATATATATATATATATATATATATATATGCGTATCTGTATATGTGTCAAGTTTTCTAATTATCCTGTTCACTTTATGTCTATTTCTCCCGACAGTCTATCTGACTTAAGTTACCTTCTGTATATACAATCTATACTTACACTATTAATAGCCTGTAAATTTCCATCGAGCTCAGTCATCCTTGTTATATAAAAGCTGGTTACTAGAGTGATCAGTAGTATCAGCTGGTGGCCTGCACTTTGACTGAAGCTGCACAGTGTTTTAAAAGCGGACAGTCTCATCATTGATGATCTATTTTTTGGACAGGAAACTGAATGTTTCTCTAATGGGAGAAATTCCACCATAATATCTTATTATTTTTACAGACACTTGACTTTTTAGCGTGAGCTGTAATATAGCTGCTGATCTATAATTAAGGCACAAACATGACTGTCTCCGAAATAGACAATAATATTATTGCTGAACTATATTTTGGACAAGATAAAAATTTCATCTCTATTTAGAACAGCATAATATCGGATGTTTTATTGTTTCGACAGACTCTTATTTTGGACAGAAACCTGACTTGGACGCTAGAGGGACCGACAATATATCCTCTGATGACAAACACTGAGGAGAGTACATTGGTGCTCTACACTTGGTGCTCTATAGTTTAGACAGTCTGTGTTGTGGATAGAGCAAACAATTTTCAACTGTATCCTATGATTTAAAGAAGAAATTGACTGTATTCCTAATCTAAGCTGCAACATCACTGGTGACCTGTACCTGGGTCATGAACATGACAGCGTTACAAGAGAAAGAACATAACTGGAGTCGTATGACTTGGTTCTGATTCGTAAATACTGTTTATGATAATGGCTAAAAAAGATCTAATTTGTGATCTTTTATTTAGTTAGTGGTTAGGCCAATGGCCTTTGGTTAATATTGACATGAAAATATTATCTGGTCTCAGCAATGGTTTCATTAGTGAGTTCATAATGAGTCTTACGTGCAAGTTAAACTATAATTCACATGGCTCAAACGATTTAAATTTAGGCCCTTAGGGTTGCTGACCCAAAGTCTTGAGTCATATGACATTTGACCAGTAAGTCAGATTCATATGAATGCTAACTGTTAACCGTTATAGTAGACTATGCGACAAACTGGACTAAATCTGGAATATGACTGTAAACCTAACATATGACTGATGATCTATAGTTTAAAGACGTATAATCGTTGACCCCAAACCTGTACAGATTTTACGACAGAACAAGAGAGAAGCCTCAGATGACCATTCACCTATATAATTTATGATCAAATCCAATACAGATGTTGCCAACCAGATCATCCTTTTCAAATATATTGTATCTAGAATTATGTTATCTAGCGTGTCTTTTTTTTTGTTTAAGACAGTAGAAAATATTTTGCTTTTATTTCTACAAAGTGGGGTAGTTGCGACGAGTTTTCGTCATTGGACTAAGTCATGTGAAAGTTTACTTGAAGCTTGGACAATTGACCAGTATTCTTGTCTTCCTATTGCCTGTCCTCATAATATGTCATCTCAGTTCAATAATTTCAGAGTCGATACATATAAATCAATATGTTTTGTCCAATCAGTGACCAACACTTGCTTACCCAACTGGTTCGACTGGTTTCTACAGGTTATTTGAAACATACTACTACTACTACTACTACTACTACTACTACTTCTGCTGCTGCTGCTGTCGCTACTACTACTACTACATTTAGACCACTCTCCCTCCTCACTAAATTATGATAATTGCTATTGTTAACATAACTATTACTAATGATCTTATGGTACACGTGTACGTTATATACGTATATATAATATATATATATATATTATATATATATATATATATATATATATGTATATATATATATGTATATATATATATATATATATATATATATATATATATATATAATATATATATATATATATATATATATATTTATATATACATATATATACATATATATATATATATATATATGTATATAAATATATATATCAGGGTATTGACCGGACTATCGGATGTTGTTATACATCGTTATATACATATATATATATATATATATATATATATATATGTGTGTGTATATATATATATATATAATATATATATATATATATATATATATATGTATATAAATATATATATCAGGGTATTGACCGGACTATCGGATGTTGTTATACATCGCTGATCACTATGCGCCTCGCATTATTTCAGCTTTCGAATGATGCCATGCAGTTAACTAGGAGATTAGCCCAACATGCTTCCTAAACGGAAGATTTTTCTGTCGCAGGGTTACCCATTTACAGCAGTGAACTGAAGTAACGTGAAATGCACGCGTTGCCTGGTCAGGGAATCGTACCCACGATCTAGTAATCGCGAACGAAACACCCTAACTACTACGCGACGTGCCTTGTCATATATATATATATATATACATGAACACATGTATATGTGTGTGCGTATTGATATAACGATACATGTACATATGTATATATATATATATGTTTATGGATGCATATATGTATGCATATATGCTTGTATTTATTTATATATGTATATTTATAGACACACACACACATATATTGTAACTATTCAATCATTACGGAAACTGACCGGTGAGAAATTCTCCCTATGGATAATACGCATAAAATCTCCCCGCGCCGGGCTATGACTGGTGCAATCGGACTTTAAGGATACGTATTTTGGGGCCTTATTACGCTTCATCAGCCACATACACTGAATACGCTGTTCATGTCCCTCTAAGAATTAGCATTTTTATATCTAAACACCAATTTTTTTTCAGAAACCTGTATGTAATGTCGGAGAATGGCAATCACCAAGGAAATACGATAATACTATTCTTTTCTATTTTAGGTACAAAACCCGAAATTTAGATCAACCCAGTGCGTAACTGGTACTTAATTTATCGACCTCGAAAGGATGAAAGGCAGAGTCGACCTCAGCGGAATTTGAACTCAGAACGTAACGGCAGACAAAATACGGCTACGCATTTCGCCCGGCGTGCTAACGTGTCTGCCAGCTCGCCGTGTTGAAATACGCAATACTATTGTTGTATATGTAAGAGTAGTTCTACAAATGAATCCAGTGAATGGCGAGAAAAGTTTCTCTATCTTTCTATAATCTGTTACTTGTTTCAGTCTTCGAAGTGCGACCATGCTGGGACACAACTTTGAAGGTTTTAGTTAAGCAAATTGCCTCGCCCCCTTCATGTATATTTTTAAGTGTGCGATTTGTTCTATCAGCTTCTTTTGCCGATTCCCTAAATTACAGCCACTAATTAAATCAACACCGGTTGTCAAACGATGGTGGTGGTAGGGCAAATACATCATACACACAAAGGGACACATATATCGGTACGCGCACACAGATACACACACAGACACGCGCACACATACACACACATGTATGTATGCATGTACGTATGTATGTATGTATGTATGTATGTATGTATGTATGTATGTATGTATGTATGTATGTATGTATGTATGCATGTGCGTACAGCGGGCGCCTCTCAGTTTCCGTCAACCAAATGAACTTGCAAGGTTTTTGGTAGCCTGGGGCTGCCTGGAGCTATAGTAGAAGACACTTGTCCACGGTGCCGCACGGTAGAAATCAACTCCAGACCACATATTTAGAAAGCAAGCACCTTATCCTCACAGCCACGCCAGTTTGAAGTTTTCAAAATAATAATAATAATAATAATAATAATAATAATAATAATATAATAAATAATAATAATATAAATATAATAATAATAATAATAATATAATAATAATAATATAATAATAATATAATAATAATAATAATAATAATAATAATAATAATAAATAATAATAATAATAATAATAATATAATAATAAAACGATCACCTAAATCTGGTACTCTGTTGGTTATGATGACGAGGGTTCTAGTTGGTCCGATCAACGGAACAGCGTGAAATTAACGTGCAAGTGGTTACGTACTCTTAACTCATTTCTCAGAGAGATCTCAGCTCCAATTGTAAATTTACACAACTTTTGCGTTGTCTCATTGAATAATCCCCGTAGTGCTCTGACTATCAGATGTGGTCATACATTTCTCAGAGAGATCCAGCATGACATAGGATGTGAGGATGTGACAAGCCTGGCCATTTGAAATACAGGTACTACTCATTTCTGCCAGCTGAGTCCACTGAGCTTTCACCTCACTTATACTCTACAAAGAGAACAATAAACATATATAGGTCTTAAAACAGTAAACACGTTTCCTTATGCCCTCTTTGGGTCGACGAAGAGCGTTCATGGCTATACGTCGGCTTGGGCTCTCTCTATTCATTTTTCGCGGACATGCAAAGTCTCCTCCGTTGCTTGACAGAGTTATGTCATTTTATGTTGTTCACTGCTTTCTCGTGTGTAAATTCCTCAGGCAAAAAGGATTTATATTTCTCAAAATACCATTTTCGTCCAAAACTATGTGGCTGAGAACAGGCTCCTTACCACACAGCCACGCCTGCGACTTTTAAGTCTATATTTTTAACATCATTCCTTTTTGTGTTTTTTTTTTATATAACAGTCAGTCTGTTTATTTTCACATTATCGTTTTTAAAATCTATTTTACGTGTTTGAAATTAACTAGGAAGCTTGTTGGGCGGGGCTCTCACGTTTAATGTTATTACGACCACTGCTATCACCACTAAGGAGAGCACGTTTTCAGGTTGTTACTGAGACAGCCATCTTTCAAAGCGAGTAAATTTGTTATTTTCACGAACCTTGTTTCCACAGGGTAAGATGGAGGATGTTTAAATATTTGAAGTCTTTTATTGGTAAAAGTAAGCAAAGGGAGAAAAAGAAAACAAAACAAAACAATTATGTTACCTGATTAAAAATTACTTTTTTTTTTCTCTCTCGAAAGTTCTAATATAAGCAACCGTTTACATCAACAATCAAATATTGAAGTACTGGTATTAATAGTAGTAGTAATTGTGGTAATCATAATGGTTTCAAATTTTGGCACAAGACCAGTGAAAATACTACTACTACTACTACTACTACTATTACTACTAACAGCAGCAGCTGTAGTAGTAGTAGTAGTAGTAGTAGT
>NC_043002.1:33441025-33448525 GCF_006345805.1 Octopus sinensis | reverse complement strand
CAAAAGAGACCGATAGAATAAGTACTGGGCTTACAAAGAATAAGTCGATTTGCTCGACTAAAGGCGGTGCTCCAGCATGGCCATTGTCACATGACTGAAACAAGTAAAAGCGTAAAACAGTAGTATTCTATGTAAGTACTGTTGAGCCTCTATAAGCTTATATGATAAATGTAACTTCCTCATACAGTCTTCATTTATGCTTGGTATTTACAAAATATTAAGCATCAATCCTGTACCATGGCATCAAAGCATGTAATTTTTCTTCTGTTTTTATTTGAAATTTCCTGTAAGAAAGGTGCTACTTTCTAACAAATGTACAAAGCTCCATCGTTGGAACATAGATACGAAAAACAATACATGCACGCGTGTATGTACGTTTACTTCGTTATATTCTTGAATTTGTAATCAATCGAGAAATGACTTGTTTCCAACCTAGAAACAAAACATATCAGAATTTAGAATCCAACACAATAGTCTTGCATGTATGTATGTATGTATGTATGTATGTATGTATGTATGTATGTATGTATGTATGTATGTATGTATGTACGTATGTATGTATGTATGTCATTATTCAGTTTTATTTCAAGATTTCTAGCCAATAGAGAAAGAGTCGGTTTCTAACCGAGATCCAAAGGTATTTTTTATGGACGTATGTACGTACGTACGTATGTATGTATGTATGTACGTATGTATGTATTATGTCAGGTCACTTTCGAGTGCTACTAGTAACATGTAACCCAGTACAACCTGTTACATGGTCGGGTCGTCGGCGACTAAACCAGCAACCCCACCAAGTTTGCTTGGTGAGGAGGGTGTTTATTGGACACCCTGCTGGATGAAAAACAAAACCCGTCAAAGGGCGGAGGAACTCTTCAGAGTCAACGGCCATCCAATAAATGTCTTAAGGCTGTATCATGCTCGGGGACATAGAAATAACCGGACTGAATACCCGATCGCGCGGTTAAATCATTGGGAATGAAGGACTCCTAGCCTTTGTTACGGCATCCTTCTAGGAGAAGGTAACTCAGGTAACTGGGATAACTCCGACATAAAATCTGCGGCTCAGTGGTTACCGATGATGTTGATTTGTTCTTCTTTTCGGATTATGGCTGCTGTTGCTTAGTGAGTGAGATTGACTCAGTGCACAGTATTTCCTCACTTTAAAAAAAATCTTCTTGCACAGGCATTGCACGATAACAACATTGATTAAGCTTCGTGCAATGGCCATACTCGATAACAAGGGGGCAGCCACCATGTATGTATGTATGTATGTATGTATGTATGTATGTATGTCATTATTCAGTATTATTTCAAGATTTCTAGCCAATAGAGAAAGAGCCGGTTTCTAACCGAGTTCCAAAGGTATTTTTTATGGACGTACGTACGTACGTACGTACGTATGTATGTATGTATGTATGTATGTATGTATGTATGTATGTATGTATGTATGTATGTATGTATGTATGTATATATGTATGTTATGTATGTATGTATGTATGCATTTATGCGTGTACCTGTATTGCTTGTCTGTATGTATATATCTGTGTGTGCGCCTACATGTATGCATAGAGACATGTGTGGGCACGTGCACACTAGGATGCGTGGAGGGATATTACTGTATATGTAGATCGTATTACATGCTAAATTTCTTGAATGTTTTACTTATTTTGGCATTGCAAATCTATGTATGCATGACTGTATGTATATGTATGTTTGTATGCATGTATTATGTGCATATATCTTATTTCTTTTTTCATGTCATACTGTTAATGATGGCTTGGGTTCTAAGAGCAATAAAGAAGTTTCATTATTAGAATCTAGATACTATGAATTATATGTGTTCAATGTACGTACTTTGACTGTTCCTTACAGAGTGGCTTTGCAGAATACCTCATGAATGGTCGCTTATGTCCTGAAAACCTCCGACAATTCAAGATTGTTAGTGGAAACAATAAAATACATAACCAAATGCATTAATGATAATGGATATACATATCAGTTTATAATCTTATTATAATGATGTTTATGCAGTGATATGTATATATATGTAATCGAAAAAAAGGCTTCCACTATATCACCTTTCCAAGTTAAGTTATACGTAACACCTACCCTCATGGTAACTCACTAGCTGAAGTAATGAACACATTAATCCATTCACCTGTCTTAGTTCAACCACCAAATGAAAAACAAAGTGCGTGTGAGAGTGGGCGAATGTGTGTGTGTGTGTGTGTGTGTGTGTGTGTGTGTCTGTAAGAGAAAGGGAGAGACAGAGACAAAGACAGACAGACAGACAGAAAGGAAGGGAGGAGAAAGTGAGATAGACGGTTGCTCGACTTGCTCAAAATAGCAATCAAATACTTCATAACTCACATACACGCTCTCCTATCCATTTACAAAACACACACACACACACACGCGCGCGCGCGCGCGCACACACACATACACACAAACGCACACACACACATACACACAAACGCACACATATAACGTAAACTAGCAGAAAGCCAGCCTGAAGATCTGGGAGGAATGAATGTCTAAATTTTAGAAACTAAAAAGGTTATCTTTTAATCTGATTTTAAATGAGATGTTTAGATACTTTAGGCAGTTGATCTTTATAAAGGTCCACAACAATCACATGCTTTCCCAGGACTATTACATTTGTAAGGGGCGCACCGATTTCTTAGCGATAAGACATTGAAATATAAGAACATGCCCGATTCTAGCGGCGCAGGAGTGGGTGTGAGGGAAGTAGCTTGCTTACCAACCACATGGTTCCGGGTTCAGTCCTACTGCGTGGCACCTTGAGCAAGTGTCTTCTACTATAGCCTCGGGTCGATTAAAGCCTTGTGAGTGGATTTGGTAGACGGAAACTGAAAGAAGCCTGTCGTATATATGTATATGTATATATATAATATATATATTATATAATATATATATATATATATATTATATATATATATATATATATAGATAGATAATAGATAGATTCAAATGAATATGGTACTTAAGTTAGATGCACCAGAATTTTGTATGGTGTTTTTAAAACTGTTGTAATACTCACAATATTTAATAAAATGATGTAGCGTGAAACGATCGTACCAAATTGCCGAAATATTCTTGTTGCTTATTTTGATTATATTTATATATGTGTGTGTGTATGTGTGTGTGTGTGTGTGTGTGTGTGTGTGTGTGTGTGTGTGTGTGTGTGTGTTGTGTGTCTGTGTTTGTCCTCCCAACATCGCTTGACAGCCGATGTTGGTGGTTTACGTCCCCGTAAGTTAGTGGTTCGACAAAAGGTCCGATAGAATAAGTACTAGGCTTACAAAGAATAAGTCCTGGGGTCGATTTGCTTGACAAAGGCGGTGCTCCAGCATGGCCGCAGTCAAATGACTGAAACAAGTAAAAGAGTAAGAGAGAGAGAGAGAGAGAGAGAGTAAAGAGTATACCTCATGTCAATAGTGTGTGTTGTATTATTTCATTTGTTTTGTACCTAGCTTCATACAATGTGTTTTGGCTTTACGCTTTAATAACCTTAATCATGGAACGACATCGAAACAACATAATCAATAATCTTTAACATAATGACAGAATGTTATGATGGGCAATAAATTTATTCATAAAAATAGTAATATGGTTCAAATTTTGGTACGAAGCCATCAGTTTTTTAGGGGATGGGTAAGTCAATTACATCGATCTCAGTGTTTAACAGGTATTTATTTTATCAGCTCCGCAGAGATGAAAGGCAAAGCTGACCTCGTCGGGATTTGAATCAGAACGTAAAGAGCTGGAAGAAATGCCGGCTAAGCTTTTTGTTCGACGCGCTAACGATTCTGGAATTTCCACGGGTCCATTATAATAAAAACTGTAACAAAGTTAATCCATTCTACAGATGACATCGTAAATTGTTTCAGTAATATACATCGTAATACTATATAAGACGCTAATATATTAATCTAATAAGAGCGAGATTGGTAGCCACTGATTATATATTGCGTTTATTCTAAAGGTTTAGCTGAAAAAGAAGGGCAACGACCATAGCTCTTATAAGGGTCTCCATGATTGGTGGAAAGAAGAGCGGAAGTAATCCCCAGAAAGGAGACCCGAACTGAAGACTTAAAATTGAATGAAGTTCTCTGCTAACGGGAGCTAAAAGATAGGATGTGGTGTTAAACAGGGCAAGAGGTTAAGTCTATCACTCAAAGTTTATGCATGTTGTCCTTATCAAATATTCATAGAGCGAACGAATTTTTTGGAAGGTTTCTCTGTTTTTTTTTACGTTCAACAGTTATTTCGCAACTATACCGTATTAGTTCATAAAAAAAAACAATATGCAAAGTGTTACTTTTAACTGTTTCAAATCCAATACAGACTCCACTTCCTGGTAATTTTAACGCCATTGAACTTGTTAAATATGGATGTGTATATAAGTGCATGTATGTATATGTATGAATATATATATATTATTATTATTGTTATTTTTATTGTATTTTTGTATTTATATTCGTGTAACACCATCTGTTTTTCCATCCTTGTTTTCGTATACATTCGATGCTTTTCCAAGGAATCTAATGCTCTTAGCTTAGTTTTTTTTGGGACTGGCCAGATTGGAGCAATCTCAAGATTAATCAGCCGAAATTGCGAGGATGATACGGTTCTTGACTGAAGATAAAAGGCTTCGAATGACCCGTCCTTGTTTTTTTGTGTATCGTCTATCTGGATGTTGTTGTCCCTTTTTGTATCACTTAGTTGTCCGGATGTTTTGCGTTCTTGTCCCATTTTGTATTTTATAATATATATATATATATATATTATATATATATATATATATATAGATAGATAATAGATAGATTCAAATGAATATGGTACTTAAGTTAGATGCACCAGAATTTTGTATGGTGTTTTTAAAACTGTTGTAATACTCACAATATTTAATAAAATGATGTAGCGTGAAACGATCGTACCAAATTGCCGAAATATTCTTGTTGCTTATTTTGATTATATTTATATATGTGTGTGTGTATGTGTGTGTGTGTGTGTGTGTGTGTGTGTGTGTGTGTGTGTGTGTGTGTGTGTTGTGTGTCTGTGTTTGTCCTCCCAACATCGCTTGACAGCCGATGTTGGTGTGTTTACGTCCCCGTAAGTTAGTGGTTCGACAAAAGGGTCCGATAGAATAAGTACTAGGCTTACAAAGAATAAGTCCTGGGGTCGATTTGCTTGACAAAGGCGGTGCTCCAGCATGGCCGCAGTCAAATGACTGAAACAAGTAAAAGAGTAAAAGAGAGAGAGAGAGAGAGAGAGTAAAGAGTATACCTCATGTCAATAGTGTGTGTTGTATTATTTCATTTGTTTTGTAACCTAGCTTCATACAATGTGTTTTGGCTTTACGCTTTAAATAACCTTAATCATGGAACGACATCGAAACAACATAATCAATAATCTTTAACATAATGACAGAATGTTATGATGGGCAATAAATTTATTCATAAAAATAGTAATATGGTTTCAAATTTTGGTACGAAGCCAGCAGTTTTTAGGGGATGGGTAAGTCAATTACATCGATCTCAGTGTTTAACAGGTATTTATTTTATCAGCTCCGCAGAGATGAAAGGCAAAGCTGACCTCGTCGGGATTTGAATTCAGAACGTAAAGAGCTGGAAGAAATGCCGGCTAAGCTTTTTGTTCGACGCGCTAACGATTCTGGAATTTCCACGGGTCCATTATAATAACAACTGTAACAAAGTTAATCCATTCTACAGATGACATCGTAAATTGTTTCAGTAATATACATCGTAATACTATATAAGACGCTAATATATTAATCTAATAAGAGCGAGATTGGTAGCCACTGATTATATATTGCGTTTATTCTAAAGGTTTAGCTGAAAAAGAAGGGCAACGACCATAGCTCTTATAAGGGTCTCCATGATTGGTGGAAAGAAGAGCGGAAGTAATCCCCAGAAAGGAGACCCGAACTGAAGACTTAAAATTGAATGAAGTTCTCTGCTAACGGGAGCTAAAAGATAGGATGTGGTGTTAAACAGGGCAAGAGGTTAAGTCTATCACTCAAAGTTTATGCATGTTGTCCTTATCAAATATTCATAGAGCGAACGAATTTTTTGGAAGGTTTCTCTGTTTTTTTTTACGTTCAACAGTTATTTCGCAACTATACCGTATTAGTTCATAAAAAAAAACAATATGCAAAGTGTTACTTTTAACTGTTTCAAATCCAATACAGACTCCACTTCCTGGTAATTTTAACGCCATTGAACTTGTTAAATATGGATGTGTATATAAGTGCATGTATGTATATGTATGAATATATATATATTATTATTATTGTTATTTTTATTGTATTTTTGTATTTATATTCGTGTAACACCATCTGTTTTTCCATCCTTGTTTTCGTATACATTCGATGCTTTTCCAAGGAATCTAATGCTCTTAGCTTAGTTTTTTTTGGGACTGGCCAGATTGGAGCAATCTCAAGATTAATCAGCCGAAATTGCGAGGATGATACGGTTCTTGACTGAAGATAAAAGGCTTCGAATGACCCGTCCTTGTTTTTTTGTGTATCGTCTATCTGGATGTTTTGTTGTCCCTTTTTGTATCACTTAGTTGTCCGGATGTTTTGCGTTCTTGTCCCATTTTGTATTTTATATATATATATATACCTGAGGAATTAGGTTTTCGTTCTACGAGCCGACGAAACTTTAAGTAACATGGAGCTGTGTCAGACTGTTATTGATTAATACAACTCCTCTCAAACATATTGAGTGCTACATTCTTTCGTTTGTCCACTCACTCGTGTGTGTGTGTGTATGTGTGTGTGTGTTTGTGGAGGCACATGGCCTAGTGGTTAGAGCAGCAGACTCACGGTCGAGGGATTGCGGGTTCGAATCTCTGACCGGGCGATGTGTGTGTTTATGAGCAAAAAACCTAAGCTCCATGCGGCTCTGGCAGAACGTAATGGCGAACTTCTGCTGACTCTTTCGCCACAACTTTCTCTCACTCTCTCGTCCTGCATCTAGCAGCTCACCTGCGACGGACCGGCGTCCCGTTCAGGTGGAGAACCTATACGCCAATGAAACCAGGAAACCGGCCCTTATGAGCCAGGCATGGCCCGAGAAGGAACAAACCAAAACATATATGTATAAATATACATATATATAAAGGGAAAGTTTACGAAAATAAACAAAAGACGAAAGCAGGTGGAGTACAAACAAACAAATGTATTAGTATAGCGCTCAGGAATAGAAATAGAAAAAGTCTTTTACGTTTCGAGCCTACGCTCTTCGACAGAAAGATACACAGAAAAAAACAAGGAGAGAAACAAGGAGAGAAAAAATGCGTGTAGGAGCTAACGACACATACATATGTGTGTAGATGTATAAAGGTCATGATTCATAAAACCCTTTAGTTAAGGATAGACAAGCGTGTTGGGGCAGCTTCCGTTTAGAGAAGAGTTGTTTTATGCAGTTATTTCATTAAGCCATTCTT